>NC_090026.1:107426001-107734542 GCF_037176765.1 Anolis sagrei
CTTTGACACAAGTGACAACACAACTTGATTCAGACCTATATTTTAAATATTTTATTGCTCTTCAACTAGCAAAGTTTCTTGATCAGTCTCAATAAAAACAATGTGATCAATAAAAAGATCAATAATGCATAAGAGCATTAGTAGATACTTGGTTCTCATTAGTAGATACTTGGTCTTTGAAATGACATCTTAATTTTAAGAGAAAGGTGTGTGTGTGCCCACACATTTATTATATTGTTTTAAAAAATGCAAAGTCTGTAGATTTTACTTTTTGCTCTTTTGAATTGAATTAAGTTACATTTCTTTCAATAAAACGTTTTCTACTTTAAAAGTATATATAATAGCAAAACACAAGAAGAAGAAGCCTGACAGCAAGGATCTAAATTATTTTCTTAATCCAACAACATAAAATTAATACCGCATTCAATGGCTAGGATTATTCTGCTTGGCTAAGACACACCCCAAGTGAACTGCTCTCAAATGTGAATTCCATCATTGGCAAGCTACAAGTGAGCAGATCTCTGGTCACAAGCTGACTTACTTCACTTGGCAGAAGACATGGAATTGGGCCTCTGAGTCCAATCTTATTAGCTGGGCAGATTCATGCTGGAAATAATGGTCTTTTAGATAGCCTAGTATCACTAAAGCAGGAGCAAAAATATGTTCAGTGATGAAAATGGGCAAGCTAATAGAGATTGCTCAGTGTTTCCAATTAATCCCATAAAAGCCATACTTTCCCCAATATCCAGGATTTATTGGAGCAGGAGAAGGACAATCATGTTTTTAAAATATTAACAGAATATGGCTTAGAGAGACATTGGCCCCAGTCGTAAATAGACACACTTGTTAAGGCTTATTTAGTGACAGGTATTCGCTGAGAGTTTAACTGAATTTGATGAGGCTGAGTAGGGATTAGTGACCTAACACAGTCTTTCATTTTTATTTTTGATCCGAAACATTACCATGTTTTCAAATCAAAAATAAATATTGAAGACTGTAAATAAACACTCAATAAATAACGTTTTTTACCAGAATGATTTTGTAATGGCCCAGTGACCCTTTGCTTTGTTGTTGCTGCTGCTGTTGCTGCTGCTGCTGTTGTTTTTTGTTTATGGGCCAGGTATTTTGGTCATTAAATAAGGAATGGAAACCAGCATGACTTTTCTCATCTACAACAAAAATGTTTCCATAATGGTGCAATCCAGTCAGAAGTCCTTCTGCAAAAATCCCACTGAAATAAATGGCTATGCTTTGTAGTTCAATTACACTTGTGCATGAAAACTATGTTGTGCCTATTACATTTTTCCACCTAATTCCAAGGAAACTGTTTCTGTGCCTGGCAGCTGTAATGAACTGGATGAGGGCAAGCAATTTGAAGCTTATTCAAAAGAAGGCAGAGGTGCCCCTGGTCAGTTGAAAGGCAGGTCTGGGAATAAGGATATGCTTGTATTAAATGAGGCTATGAAAAAGCAGTTTTGCAATTTGGGGATACTTTGGATTCAGCTCTGAACCTGGAGGCTCATGTTTCAGCAGTGATCAGAAATGCATTTGCAATGTTAAAAATAGTGCGTCAATTATGCCTGTTCCTGAAGAAGTCAGATCCAGCCACTGTAGTAAGTGTCTTGATTACATCCCATTTGGATTACTGTAATATGCTCTGCATATAGCTATACCAAAGAGCTATAGCCAGGTTGCTAGCTGAGGCTAGCTAGAGGCCGTACACAAATCTTTTATTGCAACGGCTCTACTAACTGCTGGTACATTTCCATGCATATTTCCAAAATGCTGGTTTTGGCCTGTTGCCTGCCTTCAAGTTGTTCCTGAATTATAAAAACACTAAGGTGAACCTATTTTTAAGATTTACTGGAGTGGAGAGTGTGTGACTCACCCAAAGCAATGCAGTAATTTTGCCAGGTCAAGCGGAGAATTGAACCCTGGTCTCCAAAGATGTTGTCCTGTTATCCCCAGGACCTAGGCAATTAGCTTTCTGCTCTCAAATTAAAGCTCTTAGTCTGTTACTGGCTTTTTGTAAGCTTTTCTCTATAAAGCCTTATACATCTTGAGATTTGATTATTGAAAGGCCATATCTCCCTTTATAAGCCCATTAGAAGTCTAGGTTCATCTGGTGAGGCCCTTCTCTCAACCCCACTACTTCCCATGTCTCACCAGCTGTTTTCAGATTTTGGAAATTCCTTGCCAGAGGAGACTAGGATTACCCTGTCCTTGATCTCCTTCTTCCATCAGCAGGTTAAAACATTTTTGTGCAATCTGTTTGTTTGTGGTTTGCTTGTTTGTTTGTTTTTTACAAATTTATTAGGATTGGGCATTTAATGCTGTGTGGTGCCGTTTTAAAGGTTTGTATATAGTCTTTGAGAAAACTTTTGTATTTTAGGGTCTGACATAGTAACTTTATAAATTGTTTAATTGCTTTTTAAGTCTTATATTTATTTTATTAATGTCATGTATTGTTTTAAATATGTTGTTAACCACCTTGAATCCCATCAGTGGAAAAAGAAAGTGAAGTATAAGGAATAAAATAACAACAACACCCCAGAGAATGTATAAGCCCTTAGTGAACGATCTGGCAAGTATATAAAAGTGTTGGATGATTTGATAGCAAAGATAACTCGACACTCTTCCACAGCAGGTTCATTTTAATTCTTAATATGTTTATGATGTAAATCAAAATGTCAGCAAGACAAATTTATGCTATTGACTAAAACTGCAATTTTAGTAATTTCCTACAATTACAACAGAGAACATGTTTGAGAGAACATGTTTGCAAATACAATGAAAGGCAAGATTACCTAGGCCTGTAACAGCACAAAATGGTTCTTGTATAGGACTATAGTAGATTTCCAGAAGCAGTTATAAAGAACGAACCAGTTCACAATTTTCATCATAATTGTAAAGTTCAGTTCATGATGATGATGATGGTGATGAATGAATGAATGTTTCTTTCAGTTATATCATGTGCTCATCCATGAAAAGAGAAGTCTATAGATACCCTGGACAACCAAAAAGACAAATAAGTCCAAGAGCAAATCAGGCCTGATCTCTCCCTAGATTTCATGATGACTGAACTAAGCCTGTCATTTTTGGCTATATCATGAGAAGACATGACCCAGTGGAAAAGATAATAATGCTTGATAAAATAGGAGACAGTAGAAAAAGAGGAAGACCCTGTTAAATATGGATTGCCTCAATCAAGGCTTTATATTATTCTAGGATAAGCTAAACTGAACAGTACTTTTAACTGGACATTTTTGTGTAGAGAAATTTAAAGTGGCACCACTAACCTGGTCAAACCTAATGATAGATGTGCATGTATCTATTCAATGATAAAACTTGTCAATCTAATCCCTGTTTTAGAATCTTAGAAAACCCTGAACAGTGTCTTCTAGGATTTTCCTTCCCTTGTTTCCTTCTTATTCTCTTCCCTTTCTTTTCTTGTTCATGGTGAATCCTTTAAACTGTAGGTTGCTATTTATTTCATGGCTCTTGAACCCACAAGGACAACCTTTAATCCCAAATAAGGCACCAGAGAAAGATAGCTGTCATTCTGCCTGCTGTATGCTTCGAGTCTATTACTAATAAGGTATCTAGAGACTCTAAAGGATAGGGATCAAAATCGACTCAGTCTCCTTTAAATTTGTGAGATGTGGTGTTTTCATAGAATGTTAGACTTGAAAGCAGTTACGTTTTGGACAACAGGTCCCAGAATCACCAGCCAATGGTAGCATGTGGGGATGTTCTACTCCACTTGCAGCGATAACATTATTGAGGAATAATTGCATCACCTTTCCTTTAATACCCCTGACAAAGGAAAATCCACTACCTCCCAAAGCGAACCATTTCGCAGTGGGTCATCCCTTAGATGTTTAACTTCCCTTAATGTTTAGCTAGCAGTTTTTGTAGATATTGTCTGGTAGAGTGGACAAGAATTAATTGATTATGAGTCTTTTGCCATAGCTATTCACCCTGCGGCTAGTTGAAAGGGTATATATCCTGTTATATTAGTACAGAGAATCAGAGAAATTACTATTAGAAATATAGCAGATTGCCTCCCTGACTTCTTTGTTAGCTCTTATGTCTTTTCAAGGGATACAGCAACTGGACCTTTTCCATACAAAGAATATATTCCACCAATTAGCCATGCTTTCTTCCTACATAACTTTCATTTGTATCGCCAACTGAGAGAAAGAGATTATAAACAGAGTGATATATTAGGCTTATATGTTCCAATATATAATAGAAATGAGAGATTGAATCAAAATTATTAACATTTCAGTAGTCAAAATAGCTATGTGTCTGTAAAAAGAAATGATTTGAGGTCACCTCTGTTTTTCAGCACTGTATGGCTCATGTTCAGTACTAATTTGGAAAAAAAAGCTGTGAACCATCATTTTGATCTCCCACAAATAGCAAGGTGTCGACAGCCTCTTTAATGTGCAGGTAGCAGATGTAGCACAGTATGCATATGTGCACATAAAGTTGTTTGGCCCCATTTTCTAATTGAGTTGGCTAACTGAAGCCACTTTTATGGCACATAGAAAGTAGAAATATGCTACACTATTCTTCCAAACTAAGTTATTGAAAAGTATGGAAACAGGAAAGTTTCATTTCTTCCCCTTAAAGCTGAATAGGTTACAGTCAACCCAAAGTAACAAATAAAAATTCCTCCTTTTTTACTTCCTAGAATGCCTCTCTTAGAATTTCTAGGCCTGCCAGCATAACCCCATAGTCAACTTCCACTAGGTTGAGCATCCCTCATCTGAAATTCCAAAATGCTCCAAAATCTTAAATTGTCCACATGTTTTCTGCTGGCTCAAGTACACAAACTTTGTTTCATGCACAAAATTATGTAAATCATTGTGTATAAATTACCTTCAAGCTGTGTCAGAACTGCATGTGAAACAAAAATGAATTTTGTGTTTATACAGGGTGAGGCAGCATAACTTCCTTTTTTTCAAAACTTAATAAAACCCATTGTATAAATAAAAAATATATATAATGTAGGCGCATACCTAAAGTTTTGTTTTGCGAGGTTTTAAAGATCAAATTAGGTAAATGATGTCCCCTATTCTCCATTCTCCATACACTGAGTAAACCGATTTCTGGTGTTTGTCATGACTCCTGCCAGCATAGCAGATGTTATGTTGGCAATTTCTTCCTGGATGTTGATCTTCAAATCTTGTAGGGTCTTTGGATGGTTCACATAAACGGGATTTCAAAAAAAAAACCCATAGAAAAAAATCACAAGGGGTCAAATCTGGAGAGCGGGCTGGCCACTCCAAATCCGCTCGAAAAGTAGGCCTCAATGGCAAAAACATGCTCCTCACTGTTCCAATGCATGATGGCGCCTGAACTGTGTCAGGACAAAACTGTATACTCCCGCCTCTCGAACGGGACCACTAGCGCTCCGCTCCGTCTTCAACCGACTGAATGACGCACATTTTTAAAAAGGAAGTTGTGCTGCCTCATCCTGTATGTGGGTTTCATCTCTAAAATATTTCATCATGTACATATGTTCAAGTATTTCACAATTTAGAATCCATAACTCTTCTGGTTCCAAGCTTTTTGAATAAGGGATACTTAATCTCTAATTATGTCCCTTTTATTTATTAGGGGTGTGCAATGTTTTGGAGCCTGCTTCATAATTCGGAGGTTTGGATGATTTGTAAATACAAATCTCTGAATTGCAAAGCAAAAAGGACTCTCTTCAAGGAATTTACAAAACAAAAATTAGCTTCTAAAACTTTTGAAGAGATTTGTAAAAGAATTATAGTTTTGGAGCTTTTTCCAATTAACATACATTGTCACCCCATCTACATTAATTGTCTGAAATGTCTAGGGTGGGAGGAGGCAAGGATGATATGATTGACAAGGGCAGCGGCATGCTGGTTTTTTCCAAATCACATTGCTTTCTGCAAAACTTATATAGTGCCCTCAGCATCTCCTCTGTGTGGCATGGCGTTTGTTGGAGAGAAAGATAAGATGTGGTCTTTTGGAGCTCTGTTCTATGTTTGTGAATTTCTTAAAACTTAAACTTATAGTAGCTTTTTCTTTCTGTCCATTCGGTCTATAACCTTTAATGTGGCAAGCCCCATTCTTCTGGCTTGAGCAGAATTCTGGGAAATGTATTTTGGGAAGGTGAGGACCTCTGTAGCAGAGTATTCCAAAGTCCCCACCCTAAACTACATTTCACAGAATTCTGTTCGCACCAGAAGAACGGGGCTTCAAGTCTCATGGATATGAAAGTGAATTAAGTTAATCACATATGCTTAAATTGAAAAAAAATCTTTAAAATCAGTGAATAGACTGATTTGTCTGAAACTAGGCAGGCTTGCCACTCTGCTCATGTTGTTTCACTGTGCCACAATTTGAGATGATGCCTCTTGTAGTTGTTTTTTTTAAAAAAAAATTAATTGAAAAGCCTTTTTAAAATTCCTAGAAATCAATAGGTGAACGAATCTTTCTGAAACTTTGCTTATGTTGTCTCATTGTGCAAAAATTCAAGGGGATACTATTTGTGTGTGTGTGTGTAAAAACTTTTAAAATTTCCTAAAAATCAGTGGATGATGAAACATTCTGAAACCTGGCAGACTTAAATTAGTACATGTTGCATACAACTACACCAGGTTTCATCCTGATAGCCATAAAAATGACAGAGAAACAAGTCTCACAATTTTCCCCATTGCCACAAATGGAACAAATCTTAATGAGGCTATTATGAATCAAAATGGGACCCCTCCAAATCTTTACAAATTAAAGTGCAGGCCATCTGAATCTCCGAAATGAATTTAATTAATCAGATTTCAGCCATTCCACACACCTCTATTTTCTCTTCTCTTTTTTCAAGACCGTCAGAAACATATACATCATTCACACCACTATCACAACATTATGTTCACAACAACTCCAAGAGGTAGGTCAGGTTGAAGATGCCCAGAGAACACCATAGCTGAGTAGGGAGCTGAATCTTCCTCCTCTTAAACCTAGTCTGATTCATAAGAACTAGTTCTATTACATTATGACATTGCTGTGGGCTAAGTTCAATTAGTGGCATAACCACAGACTACTATTTAGACTATAATGCAAGACTTCCAGAGGGTTATATCCAATTAAAAAATTTCAGACCCTTTGGGAATAAAAAAATCTTGAGAGAGTACCTGGCCAATTCATCTGTGTTTATCAACTGATATATTTCCTCTTCAATTATTTTCCTCACAAACATTTTCTCATCTCAGTGGATACTGTGCTCTTTTCCACTCCCTGTAGCCTGACTGTACTAATCAATATTAGCAACTGTGGTAGATGAAATATTACTATATTAAAATTATATTTAAAGATGCTTACCAAGGAGCAATCATTCTCAGAGTCATATTTGTTATCGAAATGCTGACAACCTTAATATCAAGATTTTAATATCCTGAAGGATAATGAAATTTCTGCCTGACATTGGGTCATTCCTGTTGCTGCAGTATGATAACTAGGTATTGCTTCCGAGTTAGTGAATGGAATAATATTTTAAACACTCTTCAGTGAAAGATAGACAACCAGGCCTTCCTATCAGTCATGCTCTTTAGATTTGAGTCTTAAGTTATAATGTGTGGCAGAAATATGGATGATTCTACAGGTTGGGACGCTTTAATTATTAGTTGATAGGCTACAGTTGGGTGGATACAGTACTATTGGTCAGTTTTGTTTGGTCAGCCCTCTATATTGTCAGGACTGACATTACTTGAATTTAAGATTTCAGCTTCTATAACAACCTCTTCCAGTCTTCCAGATATTTTTGGACTATGGTTCCCATTATATACAGCCAGCATGAATCTCAGTCAAGGAAGATGGAATTGTAGTTCAAAACTTCTGGAGGGATGAGGAACCCTCATCCAGAACTTGGTAAAATTATTTTGGCCACCTAAATCAATATGTTAGTCCCAACAAGAGGTGTCCTTTGAATAAATGGGGATTAAACCTTCACTTAATTGGATTTCTGCTGATTGTATGCTTCTATTCTAGCTGAGACTGAGGACCTCATCACATGAGGCTTGGGCTCCGTACTAGGATGCTTTCAGGATGGAGTCCAGCAGAGCCCATCACATAACACAGGACTACTTCCAGCGGGACTCCATCCTGGTTCCGCCCTGGAAATGTCCTAGGACGGAGCCCTGACAACACAGGTGGCTACCTGTGTTCTCATTAGGTAAGCCAGGGCAAATGCAGGGAAATCCTGGCAGTGACGGTTTCCCCCATGGGATGGTGAAGGGGCGATGTGAGGCATAGGATGACAGTTTCTCCCACTGCCCACCAGATTTGCTCCACAACCCCACAGATATCCCCACTGCCCCCCAGCTTGAGGATCTCAATGTGATGAGGTACTAAGAGTTGGATTTAGGCTCAGACTACATCTTCCAGAATTCATCATCCATTATGGTCCCTAATCATGTTGACACATGATTCCCTAATCATGTTGACACATGATTTTATAGCATGAAGTCATTAACTCATGGAATTTGTGAAATCAGAGATAGTGGCTACTTACCAGGATGGTGATCCTCACTATCTCACCTCTCCAAGCGTCACACCAATACAATGTTTCAGCAGTCCTTGATCCCTCAGCTGCATTTCCAGCAAAACTCTGCTCTCCTACAGGTTTGTTGGTCTTGATTTTTAAGATTTTATTTGGTAATGCAGCTTTGTGATTCCAATAAAGTTTAGATTTTAAAAAATAAAACATTTTGAATTATGAATTAGTGCAAAGAGGAATGGGGAGAGTGGGAGAGCAGAACATAATAATAATAACAATAATAATAATAATAATAATAATAATAATAATTTATTTGTACCCCGCTACCATCTCCCCAAGGGACTCGGTGTGGCTTATATGAGGCCGAGCCCAAATACAACAATACAAGCAATAATAACAACAATACAAGCAATTAAAATAAAACTTGGACAATACAATAATGCAACATTAACAATAAGACCACACAATTAATACTATGGGAAGGCCAAATGTAAAATTAAAATTGAAAATAATGCTGGAACATGGGTGAAAAAGTGATGGGGCATTTGTGGAAAATATACAAGCAGACTTAAAAAATGTAAAGTGCTTTGGAGGACAAAGTGCTATGGGATCATTATTCTGGGAAGGCACACTGGAACAGCCACGTCTTCAAGCTCCTCCTAAAGACTGCCAGAGTTGGGGCTTGCCTGGCAGTCTTTAGGAGGAGCTTGAAGACGTCCACCCCCTACATCACTTCTGTGCTGGCAAGTGATGGGACCATGGCATGATCAGAGGCTATCGATGAGTTTCCCTAACAGTAACAAGGGACAGATTTGTCATAGGGAAATGGCAGATCAGCAGATTTCACACAACATTGTGTACAGGGGCGGCTCATCCATTACTCAAAGTAAGCGGTCGCAGTACACTTTTTTTTTGCCAGGGGCGCAGAGGCGCCTCTGTAAATGCCCCTCGACCGCCACTTGAGGAGCACCCCCTTGGCTCACAACAGCCCTAGCAGTCCGGGGGGAGCCTCAGCAACCCATTACACAAAGTAAGCATTTGCAGTATAGTTGATTTTGACCAGGGGCACTCTTGAGGTGCTCTTGGGGGAAAATAGAACTTGACATATGCGAGTTGTAGTTACTGGGATGTATAGTTCACCTACAATCAAAGAGCATTCTGAACTCCACCAATGATGGAATTGAACCAAATATGGCTCACAAAACCCCCACGATGAACAGAAAATATATATCAATTATTGGTTGGAGGGGGGGGCGCCAAAATACTGTTTGCTTACCGTTGAAATTTACCTAGGGCCGCCTCTGATTGTGTAATAGGAACTACTTCAATGCCGGTTTGCCAGCTTTGTGCAATAAAGTCCTAAGGAATTCAGGGCCTTAAAAATAACTTTTCTAAATTCTGGTAATCTCATTTACACACAGAGAATTAAAATTCTTGGCTTTCACTCTCAGTGACTTGTTTTCATGCAAATATATGAGCAACCAATGAAATCAACATGAACCCAAATGGAAACAGTAGGGAACAGTTTCATAAACAACCTATAATTACATATAAAGGGAAGTGAAGAGGGGGACAGGAACATGTGTGGTACATGATGGTGGGTGGAAAGTTAAAGTCTGTCTCTTGTGGAGAAGCCAAGTAGATTTTGTGTCTGAATTCTAAAAACATTACCATGCAGAAAACACGGAACAGGTTATCAGCCTGTACCCAAAAGAGCATTCTAAGGGACCTGAAGAAAAATATGGAATATTGGACTATAGATGGATCTTGTAAGAGGGCTGCCCAATTTTATCACCATAGCACTGGAGAATACAACTATGTTTCTTCTTCAACAACAATAGAAAAAGTGGACCTGTTGTTCATGTTTCATAACTAGCAGGCTGTTACAGATTTCAGTCAGAAGCGCTATTTCTCCTAGCGATGATAATGATGATGTTTTATTTATATCTTTCCTTTTCCACATCACTGAAATATTTGAAAGTTGAAATATAATTAAACTACCAATAGAATCAAAAGCAATTTTAAAAGCATACTCATTAAAAGGCAAAAAATGCCAACAATACAGCACATTATTAAAAGCTTTTCCTCATGAGCAGTCAGTTCCCAAATGTCTATCAAGAAGAGAAAAGTATTTGTCTGCCTCCAAATGGACACAATTGAAGGAGCTGGTCTAGGCTTTTCTGGGAAAGGCATTCCAAAGTCTGGGAGCAGCCACCAAGAAGGTCATTTCCCATATTCCCACCAGATGTACCTGAGGCGGGGGGGGGGGGGGACGGCGTGGAGAGATAGAAGGAAGGCCCCCACAGAGGATCTCAAAAGCATGGGCAGGTTGATATGGGAGAATATGGCCTGTCAGTGAACCCGACCCTATCGACTTTGAATTGTGCCTAGAAACAGACTAGTTGGAGCAGTTGTAACACTGGAATTGTATGCTTCCTATAGAGAGACTTGTTTATTATTCTGGCTGCAGCTGTGTGAACCAGCTGGAATTTCTGAACACTCTTCAAAGATACAATACAATAATAATTCATGTTACAGTAATCCAAACAGGATGTAATTAAAGTATGTGTCACTAAAATGTGTGTAAGCATAGCCAAACCAGACTTTTCTATGTGAAAACGAAGTTGACACACAAGCCTCAAATGTGAAAATGGCCCTCCACAGAAACCTGAACTTCCAGGGCTCAGGGTTGTATCAAAAATACTGTATACCAAAACCAAGAACTTGTGCTTCAAGGGGAGCATATAGCACAGGTTGAATCTATATTGCATGATCTGTCTTTTGACTGACCAGAAGTACCTCTGTCTTATCTAGATGTTCATTGTTCTCAAGTCTTTGACTGACAACCAGCACTAGTTTAATACTGAAACAACATTCTGAGTATGCCCCAATATGTTTTTTGGGAGCCTCCTGAACTTGGGAGGACAGAAATCTGTTTTTGATCTGGGATGCCAAAATATTTGTTTTCTATCTAGCCCATTATTTGGGCAGGGTGCTTCCCAGGCTCCCCTTGTTTGTCCTTATATCCTTCACTAATACCTGGATTAAAAGCATTTCTCTCCCGGGTCTGCACCATGCCACACACTCTTTCCAAGGCACAAGCCTAATAATGACTGCATAAAACCATGTTGATTTAGCTGCTGGAATGACTACCTATATCAGTGAAATCATGAATTTTTACACTATTCAAAGTATAACAGAATACAGAGCCTCAAACCCCTGACCCTTAAGACTGTTTCTTAGAGAAGGCATGAATAAAAAATGTTTCTGCCTGACATGTATTGGCATGTGGTTGATAAATATCACCCTTTAAAACCTGAGTCTTTAAAATATAGAGTCCAACAGGCAGTTAAGTGTTCAAGCTTTCTCCACTGAGAGGTTCAGACTTCTTATTCTGATGTCATTGTTCACACCTCTTAAGACATTCTCCTGCCAGGTAGCACTGCAAGAGTATCTGCCATTTTTATTTTAAGACAGGCATACAGAAATCATTGCACAGTTGCAGTCCTATGTTAAGACCCAGTTGGATGAATTACACCCTACCCTTCTAACCAAAAATGAAAATAGGAGAGGGAAGTATTTTACAGATTCACAGCAGCAGGCTTTGTGTTTAAAAAAATTGATTCTAGAATCTTTAGTGTGAAGTTTGTTCAAGAGGAGGAGAAGGACGACGTACTAAAATACTTGCACCACAACATTGGGAGCCCCTGGTGGCACAATGAATTAAGCCCTTGTGTGGCAGGACTGAAGACCAACAGGTCAGAGGTTCGAATCTGGGGAGAGCATGGATGAGCTCCTTCTGTCAACTCCAGCTCCTTATACAGGGACATGAGAGAAGCCTCCCACAAGGATGGTAAAACATCAAAAAAAAATCTGGGTGTCTCCTTGCAAATGGCCAATTCTCTCACACCAGAAGCAACTTGCAGTTTCTCAAGTCACTCCATTACACAAGAAAAAAAGCCCACAACATTTCTTTGTTTATTGTAATAAATTTGTATGTTTAAAATGTGCCCTTTTAAGATCACACTCACCCATTTTAAAAGCTATCCTTCAAAAATGATATTTGCAATCTTCTTTTTAGCTGAGGCAGCCTAGCTTGGAAATACACCACTTAGTTCCATGCTTTAAAATTCCGCAGCCGTCCATGCATACTGAAAATCAACTTGTGTTCTGGCAATATAATCAAATAACAAAAAACCCCTCAATTAGGTTTAACATGTTCCATTAAGAGCTTTCCATATTTGCTGAAAGCTCCAAAATACTGGCAAATTGCACCTCCATGAGACACAGCCTTCAGAGTAGGATGACTTCTACTGTGGTCAGTTCCAGTTCCATGGCCTTGGAGCAGGATAGCTGTCAGTCGCAGATCCAAGTGCTAATTGTGACTTCCATGTTAATAGAGTGCTGAATCTATTGTAGGTTTTATTCTGAACATTAAATAAATTATCCAAGGTGCTGAACTCCTGTAAGGTTCAATCAAAAGCCCAGAGCAGATACCACCCCCGCCCCTCATAGAAACCAGCAGCCATTAGCTGTCTTTTCCGACTCTAAATTTTTTAGAATGACCTTGAAATGACCTGTTTGTTCCTTGCACTGTCGCAAAAACCCAATTAAAGTTCTAGGGGTTGACTGGATGCAAACATTTGGTGTTTGCCTTACATCAGCAAATGGAATCATGGTTACGTGAGCAGTCTTGGTATGTTTGTACTGGAATGAATTAAGGAAACGATTCTGTTCCAAAGCAGGTTTGAATGCAAACCAGCTTGCCAATTCTCAAGGCATAAGAGAGTAACAGACTTGCCTAATGTACATGTTCAATATGTTACTAAAAAGACTGACATATTCTAAGCCTTCTCTTGATACAAAAAATGCACGGAAAGAAGAATTTTGATGGAATGTATCTCTAGTGTCTATCTCAAAAGTAGTTTGGGGAATGATTTCCCTTTTTTACCGGCAATGGGGCAGACTTGAGACAAGGAGTTTGTATCCTAATTTAGGCATCTGTCCAAACTGACAGTCAGTAGCTCTTTCAGGTGTTCTCTCCCTTCATCTGTGACCTTTTTCTTCATTGCACCCATCCTTTATTTGATATGCTACAAGGAAACCAAGACAGGCATGATACTTAAATAAGATTCAGGAAGGTAGCTGCAAAGACCTTAAATACTTTAAAGGTGCCAGATCCTGTCTGATCTTGCAAGATAAGCAGGAGAGGAGGAAAGTAGTGTGAAAACACTTCTGATAAACACCTAAAGCTTATGTAACATCTAACATCCTTCAAACTTTATTTAACTTTCCCATGACACCCTTATTCTGTCTTCATCTGATGAAGAAACCAGTGAATTTCAAAGTTAGCATAATCCTTGATGGGGGAAGTGCCTTCTGCTTGGCTAGTAAAGGTGTTACCAGCATGCATTTCATAATCTAGATTTTGTTTAATGCTCAAAACAGCTCTCATTGACATGTTGAAGGCTTTCATGGCCAGAATCACTGGGTTGCTGTGAATTTTTTGGGTGGTATGGCCATGTTCCAGAAGCATTATCTCCTGACATTTCACCCACACTCACAGCAACCCAACTCTCATTGACTTTTTGTTTTTCCTTGAGGCTACTGAAACAGTAACATCATTCTTCACTAGATTTCTTCTGGAAAAACACTAATGTCTAATTTCAGCAATTTTCTACCCAATGCAAGAAAGTCTTAGAAAGCTGTGCAGTTTTTAAAGGGTGTTTACAATTTAGATCGAAATTCACATAAGAAAGTTTTCTGCAGAAAATAATCCTTTTCTGCATGAATATTTCAATACAGAAATATTAATTCCTGGATAGATAATGATGTTTCCCTGCAGAAAACAAAATGCTATTTTTATGCAAATAACTACAGTTTTTACTTGAATGTAGTACGCTATTGTTTGTAATGGGCACATCAATTTTGAGGTGTGCATTACAAAAATGAAATTACCTGCAAATGTAATACACAGGGACTTGGCTTCGCCTTGCTGGCTGACCCTTTCCCTGCCTGTCTAATGGAGGCAAGCGGCTAAAGTACAAAAAGGCAAGGGGAAGCCAAGCCCATTTGTCCCTTCCTCAGCCTCGCACCAGTATGGAGTAGGTGAAGGGACTTGTCTTCATGTCTCTCAGCCTTTTCGTTGCCTGCTTCAGGCAAGCAAGAGAAGGGCCAAGAATGAGGGGGAAATCAAGTCACTTTGTCAGCTTGGTTCTCCCTTGGTTCTCCTGGTCTGACAGGCAGGGGGGGGGGCCAATAAGCAACAGGAAATGGTCCCTTCACAAGCGTTGGGGACAGCTGAGGCTAGGAAGCAGGCAGGGAGTGAAACAGCTGACTGACAAGGGAAAGCCAAGCCCCTTAATAAGCGGTTAAGAATTGCAGTGCTTGTTAAGGGGCTGGCTTCCCCTTGTCAGTCAGTCATTTCACTCCCTGCCTGACTGAGCCAGGCAGTGGAACAACTGACTGAAGCCCCTTCCCAGCCTCGCCTCCTTTTCAACACTTGGGAATGGGTTGAGGTTGAGGAAGAGGAGAAGGGGATGCCTTCTCCTTGTTAGTCAGCCCTTTCTCTGCCTTCTCAGTCAGGCAGATGGTGAAAAGACTGACCATGAGGGAAAGCCGAGTCTCTTAACAAGCCCAGTGCCCTTCCCAACACTTGGGAAGGGCACAAGGCTAGTGAAGGGGCTGGCTTTCTATTGCTTGTCCACCCTGCCAGATCAAGGCAATTGGGAAAAGCTGAGGAAATGGAAAACCAAGCCCCTTGTCTCAGCCTCACACCAGCACTAAGCTGGCAAAGGGGTTAAGTGGCTTGATTTTCCCTCATTTTTTGTTCTTCGTGTACTGCTTGTCTGAGACAGGTAGCCAAAAGGTCAAGAGAAAGGGAAAAACAAGCCCCCTCACTCCTTCACCTGCCTCATATACTGGTGCAAAGCTGAGGAAGGGACAAATGGGGCATTTGTCTCCTTTCCCCTTCACTTCTTGGCCCTTCAGCTGCTTGCCTTGATCAAGCAAGAAGGGGAAGAGCTGCTGGCCAAGGGGAAGCCAAGCCCTTTCACCCCTTCCTCAGCCTCACTGTTGGGAATGAGCCAAGGCTGACAAAAGGCTTGGCATGCCCTTGATAGTCAGTCCTTTCCCTGCTTTCCAGACGCAGGCCAAGAAGTGAGAGGAAGCCTTGGCCCTTCACCAGCCTCACTCTGTTTCCAACTGGCCTCCTTTGGAATGCATCCAAAATCTCCCCCAGTTTTCAAGGCCTCCTAAATGAGGCCATCAAATGTAATGCACAGTTCACTTTTGGCTATACAATTTAGCTTTAAAAAGATGTGCATTACGTTCAAGTAAATGCAGTACATGTGAATTTTGTGCATTTTCTCAACAAGAATTAACATTTCTATATTAAAATATTATTTTCCAAACAAAAATATTGATTTCCACACAGAAAAACATCTATCTGCAAATTTTCTTTAGAATATGCCCCAATAGCAAAGAATTTCATCAGTTTAGGATTCTTCTTGTCAAAGCTTCCCATTACTCAACAAACATGTTTTTTTCTGCCATTTTGGTGACATGTTTTCAAATATTCTTTCCACCCCTAATTTGTAGCAGGAATAATCTAGGATTCAAAGTAGGTTCACTATTCTAGGAAATATTGTAATGCATAAATTGCCTAAATCCAACTCCTCCAAATTGGAGCCAGTGCTGAACTAGAGGTCAAGATTCAATCCCTACTCCGCCATGGAAGCATACACTGGGGTCCCTTCCACACAGCTGAATAAAATCCCACAGTATCTGCGTTGAACTGGAATATATGGCAGTGTAGACTAAGATAAAACAGTTCAAAGCAGATAATGTGGAATTATCTGCCTAGATATTTTGGGTTAAATGGATGTGTGGAAGGGCCCTGGGTGCTCTTAGACAAATCACACTGTCTGAGCCTCAGAGGAAGATACTGGTAAACCACACAAAAACAAATCTTTTCTATAAAACTCCATGATAGGTTCACTTTAGAATCACCATAAGACAGAAATGATTTGAACAACAACTAAACTAAAACGGAATTATTGAATCAGTTTTGATGTTGTGTACTTTCAAATCATTTCCAACTTATGGTGGCCCTAAGGCAAATATCTTGTGGGAGTTTCTTGATACTCTAGTTAGGACCAGCAATTAAAGCCATACACTACAAGTGAAGGGAGGACAACACCCAGTAGCAGAAGGCCAAAAGGAGAAAGATGAGATCAACCATTTTTTTTAAAAAAAGTTTATATTTCCTATTGTAGTTTGGACAGCACTCTTTTTCTTTTCTTTTCACTTTTCTTCTTGTCCTTTCTGTGTTTAGAGTAAGGAACAAAATCACATTTAAAAAAATGTAAAACCAGCATGAAAATTTTCATTTATTCAACATCTAAATTAGAACATCTAATCAGAAGCACAGCTGGAAGCCAATATGTGGGTTAGTCAGACTTGGAGAAAGCAGCTGCATTATGGTTTGGTTTTCATTTTACCCTTTCAACAAGATTACATATTTAGTAGCATCATTAGCAGAAAGACTAAATTATAGGAGAGCTTGAATTTCATCTGTTTTTGAGTCAAGAATCATTGTGTTAATAAATCTTCTTAAGAACTATTTGGCTTCAACTTTTCCCCAACATTCAGGTAAAACGTGAAACTTTCATAATCACTTTAAAAAAATAAAAACAGGAAGCATGAATCATTACTGACTTTTCCAGTTAGTAAAAAATGTGACTAATCCTATTATGCACGCAATAACATGCTAACTAAAAATAGATAACTCAATTATCTCTGATAAGGTTGTCATCTATTCAGACACTCCTGCTGTCCTAAATCTATCAAACTATTAGTCCAATAAAGTTTCATTATTCTACTTCATCACATATTTTACTGATTATATGGTACCCACCTGCCACCTTGTGCCATTTTTGTGCAACTGCCTTCTGCCTTTTAGAAAGAAAGAATAGACACTTTAATAATCCAACCTTCTGCCAAAGGTTGAAGGAAAGGAGAGATAAAACTTGGGAAAAACTTAAATATGATGTTGACACAGGTGAAAAAATTTGAACACATTTCAGGATTCATTATGGAAACAGTTCTTTGTACTACAATCCCAAGTAGAAATCTTTATAAAACAAAAAGTATGGAACAAAAACTTTGATTTCGGGAGGCATTCTAGCAATGCAGTTCACTTGGTAGCCTTGTGATTTTTCTCTCTCAGCCTAACCTACTTTATAGGATTGTTTTGAAGATGAAATGAAACACTTCACACTGATTCTGCCCTAAATTCCTTAGGAAGGGTTAGGATACAATTTTGGATTCAACGGGATAAGACAATAAATAGGATGAGACAAAATGCTGTAGAATCACAACTAAAAATATACAGTACAAACCTGTATATGCGGGGGATTTGTTCCTGAACTAACCATGGAAACAGCAAACTGGATCATAGGAAACCCACCTGAAATGAATAACTTCTATTGAAATTTCCCATAGAATTGCACTAGAGTCCTTGAAAATTCCTAGACAAATGTCCTGTCTAGGAAATTGCAATGTGACTTTATGGAAAAGGACCTTGAAAATCCCTGGATAGGAGATATTTTGTGGGATGCAGATAGATGAAATGGTGGTCCTATGGATACAGGGAGGATGGATACAGGTTGTTATGTGGCGTCGAATTGCTACCAAACTGGAAGCCTCTCTGAGTTCACTTTGAGGTGAGATAGAGCGGGGTTTGTTTGTTTGTTTTTGGTCATGTCAGGAGCAACTTGAGAAACTGCAAATCACTTCTGGTGTGAGAGAACTGGCCGTCTGCAAGGACGTTCAGGGGATGCTGAGATGTTTTTGATGTTTTACCACCCTTGTGGGAGGCTTCTATCATGTCCCCACATGGAGAGCTGGAGCTGATAAAGGAAACTCATCCATGCTCTCCCCAGATTCGAACCTGAGTCCTGTCTGTCTTCAGTCCTGCCGGTGCAGGTGTTAACCCACTGTGCCACTGGGGGCTCCTATATACCACCAGACCATAAATGTTTGCAAGTAAATTGTTCTGTTATCATTTATGTATTGATTTATTGATTTATTTATTTTTATTCTTATTTATTGCATTTTAATATAGCGGGGTAAAAATGCAATAAAAATAAATAAATAAATAAAAAAATGATAACAGAACGATTTACTTGCAAACATTTATGTTCTGGTGGCATTAACAAAATCACTCCAGTTGTGAAATGGAAAGTGTTTTACACATCATTACATGACATAAATTACTTCCACAAGATGCAATGATGTCTAGCAACCTAGACAGCTTTAAATGAATATTTGAAAAATAAAGCTATTGAAGGCTTCTGGTTGTGTTGTCTTATACATTGTCTTCTGTATTAGGGGAAATATGCCATTCAGTATCAATACCAGGAAAGAGGAAATCCATGGCTGGTAAGGACATACCTCATCATGCAGTCCCAGTGCTAGGGAAAATGATTGGGAGCATGTATTGTGTACATTGTGTATGTGTCCCTCCCATTTAGAACAGGGGCACCATGGAAACATCAGTGTGATCCTACAGAACCTTTCTTGTTCTTAGGTGCAGTTTATCCAGCAATAAAGTATCATATAAAACATACGTGCAAGCACAGAAATTGATGGTGACCTGACAGCCCATCCCTCTCCTTTAAAACAGTCCCAGCATCCCTGCTCCATTTTCTTGAGGAAATGCCATATTTTCACTCACCAAGTCAGGCTGTTGAGCTTTTCAGATCTGTGCTTCCTTCATGAAAAATTAGTCACCTCTCTCTGAATATATTCACTAGTTCAATATGAGTTAGCATTGGTTTTCATTTTCCAATCAGACTTCTTTTTCTAACAACAATTATTAAGTAAGGCGGACAGAGTTTTCCTAGTGCATTGATGGAGCAAAACATCACAGTACCAGTAGCTAGTTACACACATTGGCACCTCATATATGTGTTACATGTTACTGTAGGTATTACAAGTTGTTGGACAGTATCTCAGTTATCACCACTACTGGTGGTAACTAAGGCAGCATAATCTGGAGCGCCACAGGTTGTCCACCCTAAGTTAGACTAAAGATATTTATTTGAAACCAGAGGCTTAGCAGAAGCACTATACTGAATATTCACCTATACCTTTTTGGCTTTTTTTGTCAAGAGTGACTTGAGAAACTGCAAGTCGCTTCTGGTAACTGGGAGCTCTCGATGTTGACCGAAAGGTCACTGGCTTGAATCTGGGGAGCAGGGTTAACTTCTGTCTGTCAGCTCCAGCTTCCCATGCAGGGACATGAGAGAAACCTCCCACAGGATGGTAAAACATCTGGGCGTCCCCTGGGCAACATCTCTGCAGACAGCTAATTCTCTCACACCAGCAAAGCTCTTTGGTACAAGCAAATTATTATAGAATGAACATTTTAAGTTCAATGTTTGTGCTATTTAATCTGATTGCAGTCTGTACAAGTAAATATTTACTGCTGCATTCCACCAGATGAGCAAAAAATCTAGATTCATTGAAACTGTGGTGCAAATCAATGGGTTGGATTTTTTTACCTGTTCGTCCTTCCACTAAAACAATTCTGATTTTAGCCTTGGCTGCATACACAAAGCTAACAATCATGACTAGCAGCTGGATGTATGAAGCTTTTATAGAAAACAGTGCTTTTGCATTATGCCAGGTAATAGAAAAGTTTTTCCTGTAGTTTGATCTTTGGTGATTGTTTCCAACAGCAAATCATTACAAGCATTGAGTGGCAAGTGTGCACATTTTAATGTGCTGTCAACTAAACTTCAAAGCTGTCAACTGAACTTCACTAGTGTATCAAACTCTTACAAAAAATAGCTTGGATCTTTCTCACACATACACTTTGTACAATGTATGCCATTTTTGAAGCTAAGTTTTCACAATTTGGGAGGATTCATTTATGGAATGGTATCATAGAGGGGGTTTGGAAACAACTGTTATGGATTAAGGTGTTGGTAGAAAAATTAGCAATCTTCTCAGAAGAAAATGTTATATTCATTGTATTTCACTGCTTCAGATGTTTTTAAATAATGAATGTTTTCTCAAAAAATTGACGTGTGCTAAAATTAAGAATTTAAATAGGGGAAAGAAATTTGTGGATGGGATAATAGATGGCATTAGGTGAGATAGGGATGAGATAGGAAAGAATTTCACAGAACCATAGAATCCTAAAGTTGGAAGAGACCTCATGTGCCACTCAGTCCCACCTCCTGCCAAGAAGCAGGAAAATTGCATTGCCCTTGAGACATTTTTCCCCTTGGTGAGAGTTACAGACCACAGCTAAGGCACCAATTTAATCCATTTGCTGTATTATTTTCCTCCACTTAGTTGATGGGCATTGTTTACAAAGAGGGTTTAAAAGCAAGATGGTTTCAATAAAATATATTTGTCTTCCCTTCTGACTTCAGCAAGTATTGGCTTCATGAACATCATGGAAAAAAGGTACAACTCCGCTTTCCCATTACTATGACTTTGCAACTGCTTTAGCCAAAGGAAAACCTAGTGAGAGATCCCATCAAGAAATGTCTACAACAGTCCCAGAGGTTGAAAAGGTCAGGGTACAAATATTTGAAATAAAATAAATAAATAAGTAATAGTAATAAAGAAAGAGTGGGAATGTTCTCTTCCTAATTCGGATTTGTATTCATTCTTCCACTATTTGCAAGGAGCTCCCTTCACAAAGAGAAAGGTGGGAGGAGGCATGGGTTACCACATTCCACATTGGGTGCCCACCTATTTGCAAAACTCTTTCGACAAAATTAAACTCATACCTTTGCAGTGCTTTGTTAAATCAGAAAACAGAATTTCTGAGTGCCCATACCTTGCTTGCTTGAAGAGTGCTTGTGATTCCTCAGATACAGTGGGCATTTGCATAAAATATAAAACTAGGCTGTTCTACAGCCAGAATAGAAAGTTACTGGATACGCTTGTTAGAAATAGATCTTTTGAATCACCAATAATCCTAGATAGCACAGGTGAGATCAAGCATGAATAGCTCTGTGGGACTAATCTTATGCATTGACCAGAATTGTGATGGGGAGGGGGAAATCAAATAAGTGTAAGATCAGTGCAGACAGGCAACAAAAGAGAAGCTAAAGAAAAGCATATATTTAACAATGATGCCATTTGAATCTGGAAAGCATTCACATAGCTGAAGGAAGTTACATTGAAAGCATTCACATAACTAAAGGAAGTTACACAGCTCGGTTTTCTTGTCATGTAGAGAAGAAGCTAGAAGAATCATGATGGATCAGGAAAAAAGTCTATCAAGTCTAGCCTCCTGTTCCTGCCATGACAAATCAGTTGTCTTAACTTGTCTATATTAACCCACAAATACATCACAAGGCATGTTCTCATTCAGAAAGAATGTGAAGGTATACAATTATAGGCAGCATACCATCAAAAATATACATTTTTGCTTCCAAAATTGTATGTTTGTATTATGGACAGATATGTGTATGGAAGAGTATGCAAGTTCACATTGATCCCAATTTCAAAGCACACATTTATAATTGTGCCCCCAACTCTCCTTGTTTTGACTTTACGGTGAAGATGCCAGACAGGCCCATTCTACTAACTCCCTGTTAAAATGTTCCATTTTTATTTGGATGAGGTCCATATAGTCTCTGATTTCCTTCTTCCTTTGTAGCAGTCTTCAGAATCCTTTGTTTAGAAGAAGAATGTCTTGTAGAAGCCAGATAATACGAGCACTTTCCTTTAATTTTCTTCTTTGTCTGTCTCTCATATTAAAAAGCCAGACTCCATTTAAACCATCAGGGATTTTTTAACCCCCTGCAATTGACATTTCAGTTCCCTCTGGAATTAATTCTGAATCCTTTGCCATTAAGAGTCATGAACAAGATTAGCATTCACATTTGGGCTTTTAAAACAAAATGTTTGAATAATGTTGAACACTTTCTCCCACCCACTCCCTTTAGGATGTACTTGCACATGAAATGGAACGGAAATTTTGTTTCTAAATCTGGCACACTAAGGTTAGCTCAAAAGATATTTATAAACAGCTGAGTGAGAAAGCTGGATATTCTATTGTTTCATCTTTACCAGTCATCTCTGATTTATTCCAGTTATAATCTACACAAAACTTCTAGCCACTTGTGGTAAGATGCAGAATATGCATTGTTTCCTACAGAATATTTCCATGCCTAGTATTCTTTTGTCTTCAGCTCTAGGCTATGACTTGAGACATACAAGTCAAAGGTAAATGAAAATTCAGTACCCTGCTGCTTTGGCAGGTCATATAAAAGGGTGAAGTTGCAATGCACTTTAGACCAATTATTTTGGCTTCTTTAGTTTTGGCAGTGTCGGTAGAATGAGCTGTATTTGAAACAAAGAAGAGCTATGCAACAGCTAGAGGAAGTTCAGCTTCAGTTCATCCTAACAGGACTTGGTTAACCCCCACTCTTTTATCCAAGGGAAAGGGTACACTTGAAATGGCATTGTATTCCGAAACACTGATAAATACACCTTGCTTTTGTGAATAACATGACCACTTTAAATAAACTAATTGGGAACTTTTATATAATAACCCATTAGTCAATGACTGACCAGAGTGTGACTTGCCAGTAATGTTAGCCAGTTTCTATAGCTGAGCGGAGTTTCAAACCTTGATTCCTATTCCAATACTCAAACTATTTCAACATGTTGGCTCTTAGTTGCTTAACATTCATAAATGTGTCATTTTTTTTTTTTTTGCATTCTCCTTCTGATAAAAATAAACTCATGTGACTTAAGGCTTCAATAACCCAAGTTGCACTTACTGACAACACCATAGAAATGGTTTTCATCGACTCCTTAAGGTTTCAATAACCTACAAATAAGTTGCACTTACTGACAACATATTGGAAATGGTTTCCATTAACTCCCATTCTGCCTGTATTCTAGGGACTATTTTCTGTGTATGTTTTCTTTATGGAGAATGAACAAAACTAGTTGGAAGCAGGACCTTTACAATGATTATTCTTTTCTAACAAGGCTCAGCTACCATGAAAGGTATTTGGCTCCTTCTTGATGCTATTATTTTATCACTTACAGAATTATTTCAGTCTTATTTTAATAGCTTTGAAAGGGGTTGTTAAATTATACTGTCCATTGTTTTATTGACACATTGACCCCTTGAGCTTGGGAAAGGTGGGGGTTATTTTTTAAAGGGATGTACATCAGAAATCTCTCACAACTTATAGGGATCCTGGCAGGAGAGAAATGAAAAAAAAGTCCACATTATATGAACTTATGGTGGGTCAGACCACCTGTTTACCTAGCTGGCTAACCATCTAAAGGTAACAACACTTCGAGAGAGGGAGTCCTTCCACACTACACAATTACAGCTATATATTCCACTTTGACTGCCATGGCAACACTGAATGGAAACTTGGAATTTGAGGGAAAGGTTTTTAGTATTCTTAGCCAGAGATCTCTAATGTCTCCTCAAATTATAAACTCCAGATTCCCAAAGGATATTGACATGGCAGTTCAAGTGGAGTCATGGTGACAATTTTTATGCTATATTTTGTTTGGTTAATCTTATGGTTATGTTGTTTTTACTTTGTATGTTTTGTGATGTTACCTGGGAACTGCTCTGAGTCCCCTTGGGGAGACGGAGCAGTATATAAATAAATTATTATTATTATTATCATCATTATTATTATTATGGCCCTATCTATAACTGTGTTCTGGGAAAGATCCTTTAGACAAGGGCAATAACGACTGAATCCACAAATAAATATATAATTCATACAACTCTAAACTTCAGAAAGTAAGGGCCAAAGCTTCATGTGTGGTCAGTTCTCTGCAAGGCAGTTACATTAACATATAGCACTATAACAGTGTGGTGTGAATGAGCCCATGGTCTTGTCCTCCAGCATTTCTACCTAAGATCATTTCAATTGGAGGTGATGAGGATTGGATCTTCTGAATGCAAAATATCTGCAGCGTTCCTTGTACCTTTTCATTTCTGTAGCCAGTACTACAGAGCATGGGCTAAAGGTAAAGGCAGACCCACACTTACCATAGACAAGCATTAGCAAAGTCTCTCATTCTGACACTGCCTGTCAAAGCAACATGTTTCACTAGCTTAAAAATTTACATCACTGGGAGAGGTGGCTTTGATGTTTGTTTAAAAAATTAATATAATGCATACTTAAATGTAACTTTAATATTTTATTTCAGTGCCATTGTATGTTACGATGAGTACGTAAATTTTTACAACTACTTGACATCAACCAAAATGTGAATGAGGTTGCATAGGTTAGTACTTCAGGCAGCAGAATGTCACTTTAGTCCACTGAGGCATCAAGATTCACAGTGTACAGGGGGATAAACAGGATTTAAAGCATTTATCATAAAATATGCTTTAATAGCTGGTGTTATCCATTTGCAAAACAAAAGCTAAACTATGTCATATGGTACAATCCATTGAAATTCTTTCCCCCAATGGGCAACAATGTTCACATCATGATTTCAGACTTCCAAAGAAAAGTACAGTTATGCAAATTATTTAGGAATATGGATTTTTAAGCAAAATATACATCAAACTATAGCACATAATGTATTTAAATTTTTGCTATTTATAAATTGCAAAAACCAGTAGATGAGTTCCACATCATGCTAAACAAATACAGTAAATAAGAAAGATTTCTGCTGCTTTAGCAAATTGTACTTTGTAATGCTGATGTATGCAGAATGTAATAATACACTAGGTAACATAATGACATCGCTAAAATAATATGATTCGGTATGTAGTAACTTGATTATATCATACATACACAATATACAATTTCTGTTCAACAGATGCAAAAGGCATATGAAAAATCCTTTGAATGTCCCTATGAAGTACATGTAAACCTAGAAGAAGAAAAATAACTCCAGTTCTCCACAGGGATTCCTATCTCCACAGGGATTCCAATATTGTACTTCTCATAGACTTAATATTTTGGATCCAAATCAAGAACATGCATGCTTCAGAGAGACCCGTGTGCTTAGCCAAAGTTTTGTATGCTCTTCTTCATTAAATATGGTTTGATTTGTTTATCATTTTTTTTTCTGCTTAGCTAAAACAGCAATGATACATTTTAAAGGGGCTTAATGGCAAGGGTGGAAATTGCGTCTCCTTCCAAATATTGTTGTACTGCAACTCCTAGCATTTGGTTATGGTGGTAGGACTGATGAAAACTGCAATCCAACTACATCTGAAGGACTATGCAATCCCCCAATCTGTTTAGGGGCAATCCCTATGAGAACAAGAATACCAACGAAGAACGTTGGTATTTGAACAGAATATGGGAATGGAAACCTATGTGGTCTGCAATGAAGCCAAGAGAACAGCATTATATTCACTTAAATCTTAAATATGTGGAATTTTTACTTGTCTGGTCTTTTAGCCTACAACTGCAATCATTTACACAGTACAGTCAATGGTAAGTGAATGTAAAATCTGTAGTCCACAGTATCAGGAGGAACCCAGTTTTCCCCACCACTGATTTAAGATATGCAGCTAGAAAAAAAACTGAGGGGCAAATGCCTCTTCTTTTGCTCTTCTAACAATAATCCTGAACAATTAAGCCACTTGTGTTAATCAAATGTTTGGTTTGAGTCATCACTAGAGTTTGGGGATGAGATTGAAACAAGTTCACAGTTCAAATTTGGGATTATGGGTAAACAGACAGAAATCTGAGAATTGTTAGCTAGAGTTAGCCAAAAAGTAAACTACAAGAATTAAACCTTGCAGATATGGTGCAGAATTAAGTGATACACAGCCTCTAAATAGCCTACTACTTCCTAACCTTCCCAGCAGTTTATTGATACATAGATATGTTGGAAATACCTCATCCAATGAAAATGAAACCCTGTAGCAGTATAGCACTGTCTAGCTAAAGACATTGAACTGATCTGGCAAAAATTCTAAGGGCTTTCAGTTGGATCTCAAGTATAGTGTGTTGAGTACAGGACTGTGACTTTGGAACTAGAGTTTGAATCCCTGTTTGGTCATAGAAATCCACTGGATGACCTCGGGCAAATCACAATCTCAGAGGAAGGCAAAGGCAACCTTCCTCAGATCAAATCTTGACAAGAAAACCCAAAGATAGGTTCACTTTAGTGTCACCACAAGTCTGAAATGAAAGCACAGAAAGTAAAAACAAACCAAGGACTGGGCCTGTAACTTTCAGCATCAAAAATATGTGCTCCATCATAAACAGGTGGAAGCTGCATTGCCACCTAGAAAAAGAAATCTGAAACTGAAATGTACAAATCTCTTGTTTGAATTTGTGTTTGTGTGTATATACCCTTACATATACAGCAAGAGCAAATGAAGCTCTGACTAATACACACTAGTCTCATCTCTTTATACATGCCATTGCTTTGGATCCTAGATTATGAACTGAAGAAATACTGGAGAACCAAATAGAGGAGGATTAAAGAAGGCGTTGTACAGTATTTCATCATTTTAATTTGGCATCTTTGCATTTCCTAGCAAAAACTATTGGCTCTGTTCTATCTAGTAAATAGTCAAAGTTCTGGGTCACTGACAGATTCCAGCATGCTATCAATTTTTAACCAGAGCTAATCTAACAGTTAACAGTAGGCTGTTAATTGAAAACACTTAAACCTTAATAGGTCTTAGTTACAACCATATCATGGTAAATCACCATTCCTATTCTATTGCAGAGTGGTAATTGCATGTCAACCATCACTACAAGGAATATGTGTCACAGTTACCAAATGTGATAACTTATATATGATTTCACATATTGTTTCTGGAAATAAGCACTTCTCATTTTTAAAGGCAAAACGTTACCAATAGCCAGAGACAATATTGAGGATGAAAGAGCCAAAATATCATATATACATCAGTATTTTTCATGTACCAGTTGTGAAATTCATATTCTTTCTTTTATTCTGAACAATGTGAATCCAATTACTGTACTTCCCTCCAGTCCAACGCTCACTCTGTAGCATTGCTTGGGTTTTTTATAATGCAAATCCCAAAGATTGCCATTATTACTTCATTGCTTGAGAACATTAAGGTTCACGAGAGAAGTATATGAAATGTTTAACATAGCCAGAGAAATGGAAATTATTCTTGGGGCTTCTGGAAATGGCTGTGAGAAATGGTACCAATGGGAGGCTCCTTCAAAATGAAAATTGCTGGTTCAGAGATGAGATTTCTGCTAGAACTGTACAAGGAGATAAAAGAGTTAAACTTCCCTTTGCATTCTATTTCCCTCGCTTCCAAGACTTTCTAGGCTTCTCCTCAGATGCTATTTACAAAGTAAAAAAATAATGAGGTGGCAATGCAAATAACAGTTTACATTTGTCTTTCATGGCACTTTTTGATGCCATAGACTGAAGTGGCAAAGGCAAATTCAAAGGCATTCCCTACATGTAAATTGAAGTAGTATGGTCACATGAGAATTTTGTTCGTCTCACCTCAGGACAAGTGAATGAGCCACTAGACTCTTATTACCATTGATTTGATTTCCCTGCTAGTCCAGCTCACACTAAAATGCCCTAAACTGGGTGAGTCCAATGGTAGAAATTGCAGAAAGATGGCCAAGAGACAAAATGGCTACTAATCTTCTGGATAGATATTTATTTCCCCTGATAGATAAAACAGAATAATAGAAATGAATAATTCATTGCAGAGGAAGTCTTTAATCTTTGCACTTACAAGTGACTTAGCATGTTTAAAACATCATACCACCCTTAATAATTACTAAAATAATCATGAAATATCACTCTGGTTTTTGAGAATGCGTCTTTTTTAAAAGCAGTTAGGTTATACTTTCTTTAGACAATAAAAAGTACAATGTACAAAAATGGACCCACTATAATGGACCCAGGCCATTTAACCCCTGATTTCAGAAATTCATTCAATTAGCAGCAGCTGTTCTAGCCCTTATATGCAAATATATGTACCAATCTTTTTTGGGTTTACATTTCCCTGCCTGAATTTAATTCTTTAAAAAACATTCCTTTTTAACAGAGAAAAATAAGAGACAAATGATCACAAATGGCAACACTTGAACAGAGTTGGTAGGAAAATAAGGTATTTCCGTATCAGAACTCTTGAGACATTATACATTTATAAAAGAAATCAGTGACATTCATAAAGATTAATTTGTGCATAAGAAATAAGGAAACTATCTGAATAAATTTACTTTTATGCATTACTCATTAGGATTGGAAATTTATCTAGACTGAAGAATGAATTCAGACATTCAAAAAAAATGTTTCCTCAAAAGTATTTTCCCAACTTCTGTCCTACATAATTTGAGAAAAAGTTCATTGAGTTAAGAATAATAGATTGTGTCCATGGATTTTCTTCACCCAACAAAAGAAATCTCCTCAAAAATGTGCTCATCTATTGGAAGAAGGAAATGTCTATCCAGCCAAATAGCACATTTATAAGATACTTTAGAAGGACTTGCAAACAGTGCCTCATGTCTTATTTTACTGTGTTCCTACAAACAGATGTCTTAGTATCATTATCCCATGAATGAGGGCAGCTTACTGAAACCTAGCTATTGGCCTTGTGTCAGAGAGGTAAGAATTGTATTGGGCTTTTCATTCACAACTCATGACAATAGCCATCCAAGAAGAGTTAATGGTAAGGTGGAAGATATGTCCACCTCAGAGACACAAACAGAAAGCTCCATAGACATAAAAGCTACTTCAGGCAATGTCCTCCCTGGCATTAGGAAACAATAGACATTTAAACAGGTCATTTCCTGCTTCCTTTTATTTAAATGGAAGGAAAAATAGTGACAGAACCACAGGAAAGGAAAACAGTAGGAAAATGTATCTTGCTTTCTTCTCCAGTCACCTATGTGCTGACAAGGTCCTCAATATCAGAGATACTTGACAGAGTAGCCACTCCCTTATATTGTTCTCCTCCATCTTTTATCAACTATGCTATATCAGTTCTCATCCAGTCCTAAAATGGGGAGGGCACAAGCTGGTGGTTAGAAGACCATTTTTGGCACCTCTGGTTTTCAGATAGGCTACTATAGCCCATCACAGCCATGTTCTCTGACGGAAAATAACATTCTGGGTGCTTCTATTCATATTTGGCCTGGATCTTTTTTTTTCTTTTTTGAGATGGAGGACCCAAAAAAATGTGTCTAAGTGCAAAACATTTTGGCCAAGAAGAAAAAAAAACATTTGGGGGGGGGGAGGTTTGGGGGCTTCAGAAAGTCCAAAGGCCACAAGGAAGCTACTCAAGGGCCATAAGTATTCTGAGAACCACACATGCAACATGTCCTAAAATGTCTCAAACACCTCAGAAGGGTTTTGTTATTCCTCTAAAGCTGATTAGAACCAAGCTGTTGACACAGTAGCACTAAGCTAATGAATAGCATGCTTCTTTTCAAATGTGCAAAATAGTACATTTTTTGCATTGCTCATCTTGTTATGATAGCAAAATTTCTCAAATGGCTACCATGCTTTACTTATTGAACAATTCAATGAGTTATGTATTTACAAGAATAGAAATCGATTAAAAGTCTAATAATATTTTCTTCTGCTAATCATTTGTGGAAACAACTCACATTGCTTACCATTCAGTTCAAAATCTAAGCTCACATTCGTATTGTAAACTCCATCACCCATTACACTGTTACAAGTAAAGCATATCATCATTTGCTTTCATGACATGGTATTATAACATCCCAAGACAAGATTCTTGTCAGAAGGAAAGATTAGAGATAAATGTTATTTGTAAAGTGCTTTAAAGATAATCATTTCTATATAAAGAGCATTAATACAAGGGAAAATAGAAAAAGGTTGGAATTAACAAAATAGAAAAGGTAGGAATTAACAAATGCACTCTAAAATTGTCTCTTAGCTGTGCAAAAACACAGCTATCTCATGACTTGTGGATCATTCACAACAGTTGGTTTAGGAAGACTGGCATGAGCTGGCACTATGGATAAGAGCAAACAGAAACTTCTGGGTAAAATACAGTTGACTGGACAATTGTTTATCAGGAAATGTTCACCATTAAGAACAAGATATATTTTGTTTAAGGCTGCCAGGCAGTAGTAAGCAACATTGGATTACATCATTCATTACGACAAAAATAAAATATATAAATTTGGTTCATATGGGTTTTTAATGGCTCAAATCTTAACAGCAAGCTATAGCCTTTCACAATTTCAAAGTCACACATTAAAAAAATATCTGCTGCTTTGTGATTATAGCTTTAATGAGAAATATGGCCTACTGTAAAGGCAGAATTATATTTGGGAGCTAATTGACAGAAACCTTTACGTGATTACAAGCACCAGGTTTACAGTTTCCATCAAGAGTTCATTTTTACAGACCATGTTAACTAGCATACTTTTGGAGCTTGGGGCTTCTTGGATGTCTTAGAGGACATGTATGTAGACTTCAGCATATGAACATAGATTGATACATTAACAGGGAAGTAAAGAAGGTGTGTTTTTAAAATACTCTTGTAAAGATTAGATAAAACCAAAATAAAACTGAAGACTAATACTAAGTATTAATTAACAAACTCAATATAATTTGCCGGAAGCATTCCAGTTTTCCCAGTTCTCTGAACAGTACCATACATCCAACCATCGTCAATTGGTTGTACATTGATGATGTAGTCACCATCTCTGAAGGAAACTTCATCTTCATCTTGAGCACTATAGTCATACATAGCTCTGTATGTTCTCTATTGAACGGAAAGCAGAGATAACTCAATTACATATATTCTACAGGTAGACAGCTACATTAACTGCTAAGATACCAGTCTCCCAAACACATATTATATAAATTGCATTTTTCACAATACTAGAGGAAAACTCTATCAATAGTTTTAGAAGCATATCATTACCTTAATGTTGGTGAGAAACAAAAAGACCAGTCCCATTACACATAATTATATAATAAGAGTGTCATGAAAAATAATTCAATTAGCACTGAGCTTTTAATTAATATTACATGCAGTAGATGGATTATGTAATTTCATATTCACACCACGTTTCAAGCCTTAACTCTCAATAAATATTTTAAATTAATCCTTCATCAAGTCCGGGGGGTATTAAGACGTACAAATAAAAGGTAAGGATGAGGGCTTCTGATGCCAACAAAATTACTCCAACAATACTTCATTAGAACCTACTGGAAAGTCATTGTGCCAATAAAATCAGGTATTTTAATGAAAATTGGGTAGGAGATCACCACAATGGATCATGCTTTTAAAAAAAACTGCACGGCTGTGAAAATGACTCCATAGCATGGAGCTCCACACGTGAAACTCCTATGACCTGACAGCTATCAAGCCTGACATGGCCCTTCTCCTGTTACTTATCAGTGGGGAAGAGAAGGGCAGCAAGATAATTCATACCATGGAGAAGTAGATAGTCTTTGAAGGAGGAATCAAAATGTGCTCCTAAGGCACATTTGCTTTTTCTTCCCTCAAGAGCATAGTGCAGGCAGATCTTGTGGCCTGATTCTCTTTCTGCCCTCTACCCTGCCCTCTAGCAAGAAGAAGCAACCTGGGACTTGATGCGGCCAAGTGTGGGAAGCTTTTGGACAGAGTGCAAGGACAAAACAAGAGCAAATGATTTATCCATGTATGCTGCACTTAAACATGTAGGTTACTAGCAGGAGCTGAATTCAAGGTACTACTGTTAACCTACAAACCTCTAAACAACTTGGGGCCAAGATATCTGAAAGACCACCTCCTTCCATATGAGTGTGCCGAAATTTGAGACCTTCAATGCAGGCCCTGTTGCATGCCCCAGTACCTTGTAAAGATAGGTTGCTGGATACACATACACAAAATATTTCTCTGTAGCAACACCTCATCTATATAACTCCCTATCCAATGAGTTTAAGCTTCTAGTGGGCAGACAAAACAGTGCTGTTCTGCAAGGCAATAAGTGCTTGAAATTGCTGTTTTAACTGTTCAAAATTGGATCCTAGGATTGTTTTAGACTACTTTTAAAAGTGCATTTCAGTGTGTTTATAATCTTTTATTTCTTTGTTGTTTTAATTGGTTTATATTTGTTTATCACCTCTCGGGCCTTTGGGGCTGGGAGGCAATATAGAAATATGTTAATGAATAAATAATAAAATGTAAGTTTTTTATTCTCTGGTCATGCCAGTTGCTAGAACATAGCTTTTGGGTACCTTCCAGAATTTCAAGTGCTCCTAGACAGTGCATTTATCCTCATTTAGTTGTTATGGACTATATTGTCTGTTATATTATTTTTAGTGCATGACACTCTGATCTCCTTTAAACAAAAGAGCAAGATAAGAAATAAATATTGTACAAATTAAAAGGTGCAAACATGAAATTACTCCTGTGATACTTTACCTATTCTATATCACATTTACTTTATGAGGAAAACTGTGTGGTGAATTTCTAAACACTTGTTGTACACTATTTTTAGAAAGAGAGGTTCCAGCTGAAAAGACACCTTTCAACTTAATACTCACCAAGTTAGCTGAATGTGGCTGTGAATGCATTGATCTCATTGACGACACACTAGTCTGGTGCATGTAACCATATCCTTGGGGTTGGCTTTGTTGATATGCCCCAGGAAGCACAGGGGCTACATAATAAAGAAACACAAAGGCATTAGTAATACAAGGGAACATGTTACAAAAATTCCACAACTGAAATGGTGGTTTGCTCTCCTAATTCGAAGGCCTGTAGAAATTAGCAAAAAATTGGCTGGAAGTAGATTAAGCAGGCAGAACTTCTTTATGCACAAGTATCCTTATCAGGGTCAAAATACCTCCTATGGGTACTTTATATGGGTTAATACCACAAGCACACATATGCCAAAGCTAACAGATGTAAAGAAAAATGTAATTTGCCTACAATATTGCAAATTAAATTAAAACATTCTATAGTGATAGCAAATGTCAGCCACACTGCTGTGCAATCTCCATTCACTTCAAAGTAGTTAATGGTCAATAAATCATTATAATCTTAAAAACTACTCTTTTTCACCTGTAATCATAGCTTCATTTCAACATTCATCTACCATGTGGTTAGTAATAGTGATGTTAGGCAACTACACATACTTTATAAAGAAAACTTAGATTTTATCAATACTTAATTCAAATATCAATGCTAAATCAGGCTTTTGACATCATTTCTTTTCTACAATAATAATTTTGTGCCTAGGTTGGTTTTTCATGAGCTCTTTGAATTTGAGAAGTGTGAGTTTGATATATTTTATTTTATGTTTTCTTCAATCCTAGGCCATACAAGCTATAAGCATGTGGGATAGCCAAACAGGTATGTGGCACTTACAGAAATAATACATTATGGAAGAGGAAGCTCTTCTTTAAGATTTACCAAGTTAACAACTTACAATACAGAGATGACGCTAAAGGGTTTGGTTTTTCAGAAAATTGTGTATTTAAAATATAGATTTCAAATAAGAAACACACAGACTTAAATTAAAATCCAAACACAAATTCTAGTTCCAACTACAATTGTCCCACTGACTCAATTGCTGAAAAGTATTAAGTCAATACTGATGTAAATCCAATTGATATATTCTAGTTGGGTTTCACAATTGGATTTAGGCCATACTTGTCAGGTGCTAATGGGAATACTCAAGTTATTCCATTTTAAGGCTAAAACATGAAACATCAAGGCACAGTTTAAACGAGCTGGAAATATAGCCAAGCAGAACAGAAGATTGCAATGAATATTTCATAGACGTATTTAAGTGCAATACAACCCCCCTCCCTTTAAAGTACAGACAAAACAACAAGGAAACGTATCAATACACAATGTATATCCATGTATATTCATACACAGAAATGGCCTGCAACTCATTTTGTAACACTGAAATGCTAATCCTATGAGTTGCTACTCTTACTCTACCAGCAAAATATGAAATAACATGGGGAAGTTGGGAATACCTATCTCCATTTTGCAACATATATTGGATAATATATTACAATGAAAAAATTTATCTCAATATAGACAGATTTATAGACAGCAAAATCAGGTTTCATTCTCATTAATTCCTAATATGACGAAATATGACGAAATCTAGTTTGAGCATATGAATCAGAGCAGAAATCTTTCAGCGGCGCTCTGAATATGCAGAATTTCTATGGAAAAGGCAAATAAATGTTTTACAGCTGGCCCTCCATATCCATAGGTTCTGTAACCATGGATTCAATCAATCACTGTATCAAAATATTAAGGTGATTTTGCGGTGTGCCAAGCACTAGGATAAGGTGTAGACATAGCCTCCTGCTATTTCACAAATTGTTGGAGTTTTTTACCATTTTATATCAGGGGCACCACTTTATTACACAATTGTATGTAATGGGAGTTGATCATTGATGGATTTCCGTATCCAAAAGAGAACTTGGAGCCAAACCTCAGTGCATACTGAGGGCCAATTTTACTTAATGTTATAACAGACAGGGAATGACTACAGGATTCCAGCATCTGAGAATCACAGATCTCTTTTTAGTTAAAGTCAGTGTCTAGTCTTTTAAGCAAGACATCACTGAAGTTGTTCAAAACAGTCACTCATTCACAGGGAATGCTGACTGTTTCAAATAGTTTACTTCACCAATGTTTATGGATCACTCCTATGAGCCATGTTGTTTTTGGGGGGTGGGGCTGGCTTGGAAAATCACTTGCACAAATTTGAAACAATTTGAAGGTACATATAATAAAAAACAAATAGGACCAGTTATTCTCCAATCTACTAGCCTACTGTTTAAAAATCCTGCCTCTGAAGCGAAGGATTGCAGAATATGATTGCTCAAAGCCAGAGGCCTTCCTCTCTTGATGATGATATAATTACAACATAAATTTATAATGATTATCTAGTAAAGCCAAACCTAGACTGGATGTGCCAGTATCTATCATATACATGCACACACACACACAAACCTATGCTTCTCAGCATTTATTCTGTGGTGATGAGCTGGTGGTACCGTGAACAAGATACAGTCATGAAAGTGAGAGACACCCTCCTAAAGTAAAAATCATACACTTGGAAATTATTTATGCTCTTGTCTTCCATACACTTGTAACACTGAAAATTAAAACTAGATGAACTTCGTTAAAACAAAATAATAAGAACAATTTTATAATGTTCCAGCTCGATTTCTCATAGGAACGCTGGTAATTTTTTTTAAGTATTTCCTCTCATACATAGGTGTTCATTCACTAAAAAAACCAATATTGCTGAGTTAAATGTGAGGTGTGTAAAGAACTGGCACACTGTGATGGTTAAGCAAAGGAAAATAGTGGGCATATGTGGGTACCTCCTTCATTAGATGGCTTTGTTACCTCACTTGAATAAGAAAATATAGAACCATCTGACTTGTCATCTCCAACGCCAGAAGTACTGGTAGAATGAAAATGCTGTTTATTGTAACGCCTTGCTTTTTCTACAAGAAGAAATGCAGTACTTAAATAGTTATAGGATAAATTAGTAAAGAAAAAAAGAGAGGTGTATTTAAAATAGAAAAACAGAGCAGGCAACAGTATGGCCATTTCCTTTGTCAATACCATGTTGTGAGTTCTATAAAATGCACAGGATGCCCTGATAGAAGTCAAAATATTGGATTATACAGCCACATGCATGTCAATAATCCCTATGAAAAATTAATCTAAACTGTTACAGGGATATCTTTATATGTGTATTTTATAACTGGGGGTGATGAGTATTCACTGCTTATATCACACACATTTTATGCCAGTTAGACCTCAGCAAATTGTTCCATGCAGGTTATTCATGGGGAGGGGGAGGGGGAACCATGTATAGGAAGTGAAATCCAATCCAGTTCATCCATGTGCACTTAGCTAATTATACTTTATATTAATGTGGTCACTGCAACAACAAAAAATAGTGCCTTTCTGCCCACACAAAAGAGTTTCTAAAACTCTTTCACATATGCTTTCACAACTACCATCAGACATCTGGAAAAGGTCATGAGTTTAAAAGTACCCGAAAGCATATGGAGACTCTTAGACTGAATATTATCTTCCAAAGGGTCAATGTCGAAGATGGAGCCAGGATCTGTGCGCCAAACTTTGAGGTCTTTCCCAAAAAGAAATGATGAGACAGAAAGTGAAGAAAGTAAAAGCACAAAGATGTGATCAACTGTTTCACTATGCAAAGGAATCTTGTAGTACTCTTGAGACTAAGAGAAAGGAGTTGGTAGCATAAGCTTTCACAGACTAACTACCTCATCCAGTTCATTGCTGGGCGTCATGAAGCTGCCACCACACGCCCCGCATTGCAAGGCTCCTCCAGCAGCTTATCACACAGGGAGAAGCATAGTGTGCACGTGGAGAGTGTGGCTTCCCCCATTAAAGGAATGGCAACATGGGAAGCCTACCATGTTGCCAGGGCAGCAGCGGCACACCAATTCCGCCTTCCTTCATCCACAGAGCCGGCATGACATCATGTGACTGGAGTCAGCTGATTCTGCGGGTGACCAGGGCTAGATACGTGTTTACCACTGAATCTAGCCCTGTATGATGAGATCATTAGTCTTTTTCATCATTATGTCCACAATTAAAACAGGAATAACTTTATTTTTTAACAATTGAATGGGTATCCTTTTTAAGCCAAACATGCAGACATACACACAAATAGTCAAGGAACAAAATTACAGTATTCAGCACTCCCTGAAATTGAATCTACACTTGTTCCTTAGATGTAATGTTTCAGAGAAGTACCAAATAAAACAATTTTAATACAAATATGTAGCTTGATAAAGACCTAGGTTTTACATGAAATAAATAAATCCAAGCTATCCGAAACTATTATAGTGGTCAGTGGGAGTAATCACGTATGACTGGTAGATGCCAGATATAGCAACTTAATCACTTACAGAACATATTTGGGTTGCTAGGTAAATGTTTAATATCAATGATAATATTCATACTGAGATTTTTGTATAATAACACTTGTATAAGTCTAGGGATGCAGAGAGTACTTCTTGATCAAAGATATCAAATATACTTATACATAATGTAGGTAATTTCATGGGTTAAGTAGATCAAATTTGAGGAATACACATTGAGCCTACTTCTATAGTCAGAGCTAATACTAGAATTTAGTCCAATGGATATTCCTCAACTCTGATCGACTGAATTCATGGTATTACCTATATGTTGATTTACCATTCTAAATTGATTGAACAGATCTACTTCAGTTGGGACTAACAAAATGTCATTCATAATGGGTTAAGAAGATAAATATGAAAAGTGCAACTTCCACTCCCACTACAAGACACACTGGAGAATACTGGCAAAGTGGTTATATAACTGTAGAAGCATGATTTTTGCCAGAGGGGGCAGAGAGTACTACAGTGACCTGTTGAAAAGTATCTTTTTAAAAAAGCAAGAGAAAGTAACTGAAATAACAAGTTGGTATCTTAAATTCTCTTAGACTAAAGACCTCATTCACACTAGAGAATGAATCCACTTTAAATCCAATTTCTGGCTCCTACAGAATTCTGGGGTTTGTAGTTTTGGGAGGAGCCTTTAACAGCCTCACTAAACTACAAACCCCAGAATTCTGCAGGAGGCATTGATTCTGTAGTGTGATGAGGTCCTTAGTCTATTTCCTCAGATGCAACTTTTGTAGTTTTCGATGTTACCTAAAGACTTTCAAATGTGGTACAAATAGCTAAGGAATATAATGCATCACATTTTAGAGCATAAGGCATCTCATTTTCACTTCAACACACAAGTAAACTATTCTAGTTCCCAAATAAATAAAATGCATATATAGCCAAGAATGAAAACTCTGCCTTAGGAGGCCCTAGAAGTGCGAAACTGAATTCCTTTTATGCTAATCTACATGCAAATGTCAAATGGCAATTTCTTCTGTGATTACTCTCATCTCTAAAAGTAAATTACAAGTGTTAATAATTGGTCCTTCATATTAATGGTTTAAGTACCTTTTATATTATGCCTTCTTTTTTTTACCTTTAAGCCTTTGTGGAGCAAATTAATGTTTGATTAGAATTCCTTTCATCTTATCATCTGTTATGTTAATTAATATTCTCATTACTGCAGAGGTGACTGCAATTAGCAATTTTGCTGGAGAACAATTATTGTCTGACAACCTAACACTGACCTACCATTTTAATCTGAAAAAGAAATCTCATATGATGCAGAAGTATATAACATCAAATACAGATAACACTGCAATTAAATAGAACAAAAAATCCTTCATAATAAAACAAAATTACTCTGGTCACAGGGAAATATCAGAAGACCTGACCTTGAATTAGTAAGACATATAGAGTAACTTACCCACAATTATTCCAGGTCTCCTGTCCATTTCCACAATGTGTGGGTGAACTCCTTTATAAGCAGCATCACTAACCACCTGGGTATTTCTTCTTACCCGTTCAGTTACAGGATCATCCACTATTGGAGTGAATCCTCTGCCTTTTGTCTTCTCAAAATCTTCATGGTACTTGATCTGGGGAAGAGTAAGAAATATTTTACCGATCAAAGGCAAAATGCATTAAAAACCACGAAAGGATGAAACATTTCCATCCTCCCTTTTGCTGGGCATCGTCATTTTTCTTTGCATATTACTTACTATAACTATGCAATTTATTGTTGGTTTATCTACCAATATATTTTTAATTCCAGGGATCTTCCTTAAGAATTTTCTCTGCAGTAATTGTATTATATATGCATAAAAAGAGTTCCATGCAGTTTAATATGTTTAGCATCAATCAGTTGCATTCCCATGCAGGTGATGGCATTAAAACTCTTCCAAAAGAGCTCACATTTCAAACAAATTCAAAAGCAGTGAGAACAAATCTTCCAGACCCATTCCCAAATTAGTACACATTATCAAGGCATAACAAATATTTGTAAACTTTTTGAAAAGCATCCATATACTGTCATGTAAACCACACACTCGCACAGACATAACATTGCAAGCAAAAACTATCAGAATACATACATTCACAGTTCAACTTGCACGCACAAACCAGGGACATGCATGGGCACAAGGCAGTGTGTGTATCACCCTCTCCAGTGATATTCTGGGGTCCAGAGGGAGAATGTGAAATGTCTTAAAGGAACCGCAAAGTGAATTATTAGAAACATAACTTTATTAGTATTGTAGGAACAAAATACATTCCTAATATGCAGGTAGCAAATCTGTCAAACAATCAATGTGTAAGAAAAAAAACATTAGTTCACACTTTTGTGGTCTGTGCTAGTTACCTGGATTAATGAAGTTGTATGGATTAATGAAAGGCAACATTCAATCAACAGCAAAATGTCCTTATGGTATTTAGAAAACACTAGCCACATGGAGAATATGCCCTACCATTGAAATGTTGTTTTGCGTCTCTTTGACATGCCTTAGCTCAGGTGTGTCTAGAATCATACTAGGTCTACCTTTCATTTGTTGCTGATCTCTTCTGTACTTGACCTGAAAAACACAGTATTATCACCATGTGCAAAGTTCTTGAATACACAGATGGTCCTGAAAATCATGCTTAATGGAATGTGAATCACAGTGGTCTACCAAAATTAAGTATCATTGACATTAGCTAGAATTTATCATACTTGAATAGGATGATACAAAAAGAAAGCTTTTAAAAACATTAGCAGTCATTGGGAAAAACACAGGTGGGTACATAAGAAAAACACAGAATTCTGAAGATTTGGTTACCGGATGTGACTAAGCCTCATAGATAAACACACTTTTCTACAGTATTTTTAGAGATTAAAAATTGATATATAAAGATATGATGTAATGGCGTGTGTTTGCTGCAAAAAAACATTTCTCCTTTAAAGAAAAACAAGAAAAACAAGGAAAGAAGTAACAAAGGACTTGCCGCGCTGATAATTTCTTGATTCTTCTTAACTCTCTCCATTTCAGGAGTGACACTCACAGAAGTAGCTTTACCAAGCTGTTCTTTGTAACACACCTATTGATTAACAGATTGAAACATAAAGGCTAATGTTGAAATAGAACTATGATAAAGAATATACTCCATTAGACATGTCCAAATTAGTTGGTGTTTCTTAACACTGATACTAAAGAACTATTGATTGCTTGGTAAAATATGCAAACACAAAAGTATTGCTAATTTTAAAATAATTTATTTTCTGGTGCAGATAATTAGATACTGTTATTGTTGTGCATTCTCTATTAAATTCAGTGAAATTTGCTTGTGGTCACTGGACCTGTCAACAGTATTTAAAGCAAAAAAAAGGTTTTGTTTCATTTCAGTGTTCATGACAAAATCAAAACACTTTCCAGGTTAGAAGAATACCACAAGAATTACCAAGCTGAAATCCTAGAGAAGAAACTGAAGAGAGGTAAAGAGGTTGTAGAGGAATGGATTTCCCTTAAGCATTACACCTGGACACATGCCATTTTACAGATCTCCAGTCTCCCTCCAGTCTCACATCTCATACACAACACAAGTAGTAAACAAACAAGACTGAGGATCTGTGAAATACCAAGACCCCAAGCATAGTGCTTATAGCAAAATAATGCCTTTAATCAAGAAAGATCTTTGTTCCAGTCTTGCATCTTACTGTAGCCTTGCATCTCATCTGTTTGCTATTTTTTTGTTATGACATGTGAGACCAGAGGGAGAGAGACAGAGGATCTGAGGGCACTCCCAGACAGGGTAAAAACCCATGATGAAGTGGGTTTTAAAAATGCGCTTCAGCATGCGATTTTGTCCACACACCCACCCAAAAAATGGGTTTTCCCGGTTGGGTGTTCCCATGGCATCCCAGTAACTTCTGGGATGGCATGGGGCCACCCAACCCCCCCCCCCCCAAAAAAAACCTTAAAATTAAAGGGAAACTTACTAGTCACCACACCACTCCTCTGGCAGGCCTCTTAAAGCAATTATCCTCCTCGCCCCCCACCTCCTGGCACATCAATTCTACACACCTGGAGGCCTGCCGAAGGAATAGCATGGTGGCCCAGTAATTTTTTTTCTATTTTAAGGGCTTTGAGAAGGGTGAGGGGTATCCTCCTCGGTTCTCCAGGCTCAAGGGCACTGTCTGGAAGGATCCTGAGAGACTGGGGCACTGTGGGGAAAACACAGTACCCATAATCTAAAGAAGACTTCCAGGAAGAGTGACACAATGACTGTCTCAAAAATGGAAGCAGGTAACACTAGTAGCAAAAAGTTTCAGATTTTTGAGAGTTTCCAATTAGGAATTTCCACATAATGGAGTCTCAACTTAAATATAAACCAAATATGCTAAGAAGCAAATAGTTAATGAAATCTGTCTTTTGGTATTTTAGAATAGTTACCTTCATAGTTTTTTGCGTGTTTTTCACATTGAACTTTGATAGCAATAATGTTGATACTATTTGTTTATACAAATAAGCACAATCAAAACTTACTGCACTAATATTTTGCTGATTTTTCTTTACTCTCTCGATTTCAGGAGTCTCTCTTAGCGGTATGCCAGCACCTATCCCCTTCTTATAAAGTACCTTCATTAAACCAAAAGGAGGAAAAATAATTATGAGTCTACTAGGGATAATAACACAAATAACTAAAAAGAGGGAAATAAGTAACATTCTAAATAGCAGATTACATTACACTGTTACTAATTTTACAGTTTGTGATAAATCACATGGATTCAGTGTTTGGGGCTTTTTAAAAAAATACTAGGTTGCATCGAAGTCAAATCTCAAACTTTGAATTTTAAAATATATTAGTTTAATTCAAACTATTAACACCCAGAGAGTAACACAACTTTTCCAAATAGGCTATGCAACTTATTTTGGGACCATGATTTGCACACTTCCATTTTCCTAGGATAAAAGGCAACTCATCTAATGTTGAGAACAGACACATTTGCTATTACTTACAGAACTGATATTTTTCTGTGTGTTTTTAACCCTTTTGATTTCAGGAGTGTCAGGCACAGAAGAATAGGTACACATCATCTTTTCTGCTTCATTTTTGTACTTTTTCTGTAAAACACACAAAATATAACACACAAGTACAAATACACAAAATACCAACACACCAACAACCTAAATATAAACAAATAAATAGAAATTGAATAGAAATCACTGCCTGATTGTGGTATCCTGGGCCTTACTGTAATTAACATCCAATTAAAGTCCAACTTGTTAATTATAGACCTAGTATCCACAGGGTAAAGACAAATCACTACCATAACCTGCATGAGTAGTTCTTAAAGGGAAGATTCAGACCAGAACAAAGTGAACAATCCTGTGCACATAAAGGCATCAATGAACTAAATACAACTCTTAATTACTCTCCATTCCTTACGCACCTGGCTGGCTATTTCAGAAGCTTTCTTTGCTCGCTGTATCTCTGGGATATCTGTGCCCACTTGCACTCCTTTCCCTTTGATTTCAGTCTCCAGGTGCTTCGTATATTCTTTCTGCAAGAAATGGCCCGTTAATGAATTCTTAGACATACAATATCTTTAGCCTTTCATATCCATACAGCTGGAATAATGCATGTGTGCTCCTTTCAAAGTGATGTTAGCAACACAAACTAGATTCCTGATGCCCGGCTGTGCTTCTGTGGGATTCAGTTTTCTATACATTCTACTTTCAAAAGGATTTTGTCAAAACACGTTTTAAAGGCCCATTGTATTTTACTGTAAATGCCACTGAAGTGCTGCATTCGGCACTAACCTGGCTTGCAATTTCATAAGCTTTCTTCGCTCGTTGTATATCAGGGGTATCCATGCCCACCTGCATTCCTTTCCCTTTAATTTCCATTTCCAGATGTTTCTTGTATTCTTTCTGTGAAAGATAGAACAGGCAATACTCAGATCTATAGTAGTGCAAGCTTTTATATAGATTCTGCTTTAATCTATGTGCTTTTATTAAATAACACCCTTCAAAGTCAAAATGTCTTTTTACACACTCAGAACAGTGGCTCTACAGGAAAACTCAGATATAACAGATGTGCCATGTTTTTTAAGAACATCATTTAACACAAAAAGAAAGTTTTTCTTTAAAAAAATCAGCAAACTGCAAGAATATTCTAGGACTTAATATTTTAAAAATCTTATATGAAAATATTTTAAAATGTTTTCATTGTCTCAGGTCAGATTTCTGATTTGTTAAAACTGAATATTATGGAGAGTATATGAAATGCAGAAAAGGTAAGATCCATGTCCCAAGGGGAGACATCCCACATCATGAGGAGACAGGAAAGCCTAGAGAAGACAATTATGTTGGGGAAAGTGGAAGGCAAAAGGAAGAGGGGCCGACCAAGGGCAAGATGGATGGATGGCATCCTTGAAGTGACTGGACTGACCTTGAGGGAGCTGGGGGTGGTGACGGCCGACAGGGAGCTCTGGCGTGGGCTGGTCCATGAGGTCACGAAGAGTCGGAGACGACTGAACGAATGAACATGTCCCAAGAGATTCACCTACTAATAGAAATGTGAACATATCCCTTTTAGAAATGCATTGATTGTGACTTTTCATGCAAATAGGTATGAAAATAACCTATTCTGTTTATCCATAGAAAAGGCATCCCGGGAGGTTCACTTTCTGTGAACTTTAGCATAGAATTGGACAACTAGTATTGTGTTCCTGAAGCAAGCGGAACATAGGGAATTGCAGAACTATGTTATGCATACTATTTGGGATTTGACATTCTAATCCTTTCTTGATCACTACTTTCAAAAGTTAATTAACTGACCTCCTGCATCTACAATAACATTATAATTTCAATATCAAACAGCAACTAAGAATACAAATTTGTATGAAAACTTATTTTTGGGTGTTGTGCCAGTTTTCTCCTCATTCCTCTCAACCGAGTTAGGATTCTCTAGAACAATGATTCTCAACCTTCCTAATGCTGCAAACTCTTAATATAGTTCCTCATGTTGTGGTGATCTCCAAACATAAAATTATTTTCGTTGCTACTCACAACTATAATTTTGCTACTGTTGTGAATCGTAATGTAAATATCCGCAGGATATATTTTCATTCACTGAACCAAATTTGGCACAAATACCCGATATGTCCAAACTTGAATACTGGTGGGGTTGGGGGAGATTGATTTTGTCATTTGGGAGTTGTAGTTGCTGGGATTTATAGTTCACCTACAATCAAAGAGCATTCTGAACTCCACCAACAATGGAACTGAACCAAACTTGGCACACAGAACTCCCATGACCAACAGAAAATACTCAAAGGGTTTGGTGGGCATTGACCTTGAGTTTTGGAGTGTTAGTTCACCTATAGCCAGAGAGCAGGAGGAGGGCTTTTGGTGGGAGGATTTGCCATCTGTTTCCAAAAAGGAAGAGAAGGACAGGTGGAGAGATCTTCAGCCTTCTCTGTCACAGGGGTTCCTAAGACCATCAGAAATATGTGTTTTCTGATCATCTTTGGTGACTTCTCTGAAGCCCCTCTCATGACCCCCCAGGGGTCCCGACCTCAAAGTTGAAAAACATTGCTCTAGAATGTCAGATCTGACAAATATGAGGAATTGAAATCACATAAATTAGAGATGGTCCGTTAAGTCCATTGCTACCTGGGATTCACAACAATAAAGGAGAAAACTTTTGTCTTGCTCTTCCCTACTATTTTTCTGACAGGAGCAGAATCTATTAGGGGGAACTAATTTGCACTTTTGGGGTTTTTTTTTTCATTTGAGGTGAGGAGTAAGTTTTAAGTTAGTTTATTTTGGTGTCATTGTGTATGTTTGTTGGAGCTGTCTTTAATTCACCTCTGAATGCCAAGAAAACATAAAAACCATTGATCACTGTAGATATTTGGATTTTTGTTTGTTTGTTTGTTCTTTGCCTGATTGAGATTTGGAGCACACATTCACCCTTTCTTCAACCAGTATGGGTTTATCAAGTTATCTGTTGGGTCTAGTAGGGATTTGGGGATAAGATCCTTTGGGTTCCCTTATTTCATTTGCTTCAAGCTGCTTGAAGGGGGAAAGGATTTTGTAGTTGATTTAACTGCTCCTTATTCTGCTTCGGTCACATCTGACAGAAAGTATAGGATGGATAGAGTGACTTAGAATGATCTGATGAGAATTCTTAAACACTTATTATTATGGGAAGAATGTCCTTCTTTGATGATGGAGAAATGGTAGATAGGACAGCTTCCTTTCTGAGATATTGCTTGAAACCATGGCAAGACTTTAACTCTGAATTTGATGAAACTTTAAAACAGAAATTCCTAAAAGTGTTACTTACTATTACTATAAAGAAGTTATTTTTAAATACTGAAGCTAGAGTTTGCCATCATTTGACGCTGTAGCTCATCACAACAAAAAATGGCAAATTATGTTTACTTTGATGGCAAATAACAGAACACCTGATACTAGCTTCTACCTGTAAAATCAAGTGTATATTCTTTAAGTTATCACAGTAATATGATATACTGGGTTATGCATGGAACAGTTAAACAAACCTGGCTTGCAATTTCAGATGCTCTTTTAGCTCGCTGAATTTCAGGTGTATCTGTGCCAACCTGCATTCCTTTTCCTTTAATTTCAGTCTCCAAATCTTTTTTATATTCTTTCTGTAAACACAAGATTCAAAATGAGATAAACAGGTAGGAGAAAATCAAAGAAATTACTTTGTTAAAGAGCTTTTTAGAGACACACACTGCGTTTTCAAAATGATGCTCTCATAGAGCAGTTTACAACTTAAGAAATGAATTAGTAACTCTGTCAAGCAAAATTCTTGCAAACCCTTCAGCAATGTTTTGGTGCCATGCCTATTAAAAGAATGCCCTGTTCCTCTCTTAGTCTCTCTTTTTTAAAAAACAAAGAAATGCTTATTTTACATTCTAACGAGGTACAGAGACACCTCTGTGTTTTCTAGCAAGGAAGGATAACTACACTAATTCAAATAGCCCATGTTGAACTACAACAGTCGGAGAACTTTTACATGACTTGAGGATTATCTAGTGGAATAAATTATAAATAATTAAAGTAAAATTAATATTTTATCTTCAGAAAGCCCTAGTATAACACAGCCTACTTCTCCATATAATTTAAAATGTAAAGAGAGGGGCGCTCAGTTAGCTTTCCTGGAAATTATATTTGTTCACAGCAATGTCAAAATTTCCACTAAGAGCTTTTCTCCTCAAACTCAGAAGAGGAATCCATAACTCTGCCGAAATAAATGTCTCAAACAATCCTATACAATGCACATCTATTTGCAAGCCAGTCCTATGGATTCAACATTGCTTAGTTGGAGATAAGTAAGCATAAGAATACAGCCTGAGTGGACAAATGACTGAGCAGTCCATAACTTCATTCCTGCTGCATGAAGAATGAGAAACATATGTCCTGCCAGTTGTTGGAGGATTGTATGACTGAGCATCACTTACCACTGACCATTCCAATTAAGAGATATTGGAAACTGCAAACCAAACAGCATCTCTAGGCTGTTCTCTACCCACAGTCCATGCATTTTCACTTGATAAATTCCTATCTCTTGTCAAATGATAAGTATATGACATAACTCTACAATGACTTTCAACTATGTGAGTTGCTGCTAGGAGTGTCCCTCACCAATAGTTCCCCATTGCAATGTCCTATCCCAACATGAGTTTTCTCCTCCCTTGTCTTCCTACCATGGAGCTCTTCCTGTAGCGATCTCAGTCTATCTAATATTTCTCTCTGGCTTGTTTGTGGGAGGCATTGGAATGATTCCAGCAAGTCCCCTTCCTCGCCTATGTGTAACTCACCAAAGGATATCTCTATACTGGGCCGATTTTTGGTGCTAAATACAACAGCTTTGCTGGGGGGGGGGGGGAGCTGGTTAGTCAGTACATCTACTGCCATGTCAGCATTTGGCTGATTTCTTGGAAACAGAGGTCCATCTTTATAGAAGCAGCCAGAAAAATTCCCGAATTGACTAGGTATAAAGAGGTTCTTAAAACAGAGGGACACCCTTGTGGAGTCCTAAGTCTCCATCAAGGTCCTAACAACTATCAGTGTTGAATTTCTGCAGTTCAAGATCTGCCTTAGAGAGAGGTTGACTATAGATATACTGAGTCCCAAGTGGACCATGCTCCATTAAAGGGATAAATATCCAATACTAGTACATAGTTCTGTGATGTGAAACTAATATTCTGTTCGGTTTGAGCCCCATGCGCTTCCTTCTACCGTACTGGAAGGTTATTTCCAGAAGACCTTATACTCTGAAAGGCTATGTCCCTTTGACTCAGGTCACATAGAAACAATGGAGCATGTGCTTCTGCAGTGCCTGTTTTATACAGACATTCCATCTCATCTCATCTCGCCATGGACAATTAAATACCCAGGACGCTCTGGTCAATTCTATGTAGCCCCGCTGCTCTCAGACATAAACTCGTCTGTGACATACAACATCACTAAGTTCTGCACAGCTGCGATTAAAATCCAGCAGATGATAATTGAGATTCAAAAGACCTAAGCTTCATCTCTGGAATATAGCTGGGAAATCAGATATAGACTGATATTTATAGTGTTGGATACCCTCTTCCCCCGAAGCCATTCCCACCACCTCCCTTTAGACCACCTTCAAATGATCTTGTGGGTTGAGTTGGGTTTTAATAACTATTCGTATGTGGTTTTTAGCCTAGATTTTAAAATGTGTTGAAGTTTGAAGCATATAACCCCTGGGGTTTGATGTGGATGTGCGGAACTGGGTCCCCCTGTTAAAATCTGGTCATCGACCATAATAAAGTTTACTTACTTACTTAGACTTTAAACTATGAGAAAAAGCACTACCATCATATAGAGAAATATAAATAATTCTTGCCCTGATGTATTAATAATTTTGTTAATTGCACAAAAACCATAAAAGATACAAAACAAGATTTTAGATGTTTTTCTTTCCTGACCTCACTAACAATTTCAGATGCCCTCTTTGCTCTTTTCATGTCAGGAGTTTCTGAAATGAGCCTAACTCCTTTGCCTTTTATTTGATTTTCCAGATCTTTTCGGTATTCTTTCTGTAAAAGAAGAAAAAACCAGAGGCAGTTTCAAAGCATGTCCTTTTCCAGCAGACTGTAAAAACTAAGAATATATTTCATTGGGTGCTTTGTGAAGGGCTCACTTTCCATGACATTAATAACCTTTGCTAGCATAACCTACCTCATTTAGTATCTGAGCTGCATTTTTCACTCTAATCAAATCTGGCGTATCTTCAAACACCGTCATTCCTTTTCCCTTCATCCCTTCTTCCAAATCTTTTCTATAATCTTTCTGAAGGTTTAAAAAAACATTTCTATGCTTTAAATCGTGAGCAAGATCTTGAAAAGAAAAAACTTCTTATTAAATATTTCAAGGAATACTTTGAAAATCTCTATAAAATGTGAATTAGATAGCACACGTTTACCGTAGTTAAAATAGAATTGGGAAATCAAAAGATATGATGCACCAAGAGTGAAAGGATTGCTTTACAATCTGTACCTTGCTCCTGGAAAAAAATGTCTTTTATACACTAGTATTACAGTTACAGAGACACTGTATAAAATTGTAAGAGCTGCTATTCTGGATGGTAGCTCTACATGTTACAGACAAGTAAATGACCCTGTCACTCAAGTTCTACTAATGCTGTCATTATTCGCAAAGGTGCATTAAATACTATACAAAAGACACTTATCCACAGATCAGAGTTGTAAAGTATGATTAAATATGTGTGACTGAAATAAGCAGGTAGAAAGATATTGCATGAATATGGGAGAAAATGCGAACCAAAGCAATTTTCATCTGTGTTATGCACAGTCAGAAGAGGAAGCAGCTTAACACTTTGCTGTTTGATTGACAAAAGGAGGGATGCGATTTCAATTTAGGTCCTGAACTGAGCACAAAGTCAATTCAGACATCACACAAACAGTCAATGAAACTTAAGTATGATATGGTGTAATATCTATATTGGTAAGCTATGGTCAACAAACAAAAATAAAAAAGCATGGCTTGGAATGGGCTCACTGCACACAGTTTCTGCTAACAAGAGCTGAGCACACAAACTTACAATGGCTACTGTGCAATTGAATTATTAACTTCCAGAGGCATTTGCAAGATAGAGATGGGAGAGATTTTGACTGGAGTCCTGTCAATTAATCCTCACCTAGAGTAGACACGTTCGATCAATTGTTGAATGCTGTGCCAAAAAGGTAGGTGAATTAAATGGATTCAGTGGCTGTATGCTAGTCAGGACTAACTAAAGGATTTAGGTATTTATGAATCTAAAAGTCTGACTCTTAACAGAATAGCAAATGAAACAGTCATGATATTGTTAACATTGTTTTTCTGGGTTTTTCTAGGTTTTTTGGGCTGTACGGCCATGTTCTAGAAGCATTCTCTCCTGACGTTTCACCTCCATCTACGGCAGGCATCCTCAGAGGTTGTGAGGTTTGACAGACTGCACAGCCTCTGAAGACGCCTGCCATAGATGCAGGCGAAACGTCAGGAAGGAATGTTTCTAGAACATGGCCATACAGTCTGAAAAACCTAGAACAACCCAGTGATTCCAGCCATGAAAACCTTGGACGATAAATTGTTTTTTCTATGGTTTGTTTGGGAGTTCAAGAATGGCTTCAATTCCAAACTATGATATGATATAGTATCTGAACTATAATATATGGTCGAACAGCAACTCTGCTCATTGCAGTTTTAATTTAATCAATAAAGATATGACCTGAATTAATTTCATATTGTTATCTTGAATCTTCATCTCAGAGTGTGTGGCATAAGGAAGTTTATAAATCTTTTAAGTAAATTAAGTCAACAGTTCATCCAGCACTTGACAACAAGTTACCTACAGATAGCCATATGGCTACAGAATAATTATTAGCAGTCCTTTCAAATCTTAACCTGACAATTTTTACCTCTTTTAACAGCTTAGTAATATGTTTCACATGCAAAAATTCTGGTGTCTTGTCTAAATCCAGTGCTGCCTTCCCTTTGACTTTATCTTCAAATTCTTTTCGATACATGTTCTGTGAAAAGAGGAATTTACTATTTATTTAATTCACACAGTTTATACATTTATTATAGAACATTCATAGGACTCATACAATAAGGATTAAAAGTTTCATTGAGCAATCCCCAATACATAACTATCACACATGATATAAATATTAATTCATGTAATATCAATTTTAAAATACAAAGTGATTCAGATAATTGTCTTATTAGCTCTCACATATCCAGACTGCTTATAGAATTGTGAGTTGAAAATGGCATGGGAATGTTGTGAAGGTGAAGTTTAGGCATGTGCATTGTCATCATCATCATCAAGCCCCTTTCTTGTTCTTTTCTTGGCCTTTTTGGAAACAATACATCCCTAGTGTGAGGAAGAGCCAGTGTAGTACAGCCATTTGAGTGTCTGACTAGGAACCTGGAGAACAAGGTCCAAATCCCCACTTAGCCAGGGAAACTCACTAGGTGATCTTGGGCAAGTCACTCTCTTTCAATCTCAGACCAAGTCTTGCCCAAGGAAATTCAATGGTAGGTTTACCATAGGGTTGCCATAAGTCAAAATGACTTGAAGGCACACAATAACAAAGTGTTGAGATTTGATATTTCAAAAGTTCTGCTCAATGAAAATCAGTAAATGCACTCAGAGAATATCTATAGACTCAGTTTCAGAATATTCTTGCATTGTGGTTAATCTTTATTTTAGGAAAGAAGCACTCATAACCCTTAATCAAATGCCATAACAGCACAGTACATTGCTGACAATTGTATTACAGAAATAATTTCTAAAAGCATTTCACTAACCTCACTTTGAATCCTTCGCACCTCCTTTGAAACTTGGTATAATGGCGTATCAACAAATTCCAGCATAGACTTTCCTTTTGATTTTTCATATTTCTCTTTGTACTTAACCTAATAAAACAGAAGATTCATCAAAACTACAGACATGAAGAACAGTAAGTTCCTCATGTAGAGACCTTTACAATTCTCTCATATGAAGAGAAAGTTTTAATATGAATACAAGAATTTATATGTATACAATATGACCCTTGTATCTTCAGGGGATACATTTCCAGTTTAGTGAAAACTGCAAATAATACAAAACCTATTGAACAAACAAATTTTAGCAGAAACATATCATATCGTCATACTTGGAGTACCTAGGAAATGCCTAGAGAGAACACCTCTGTAGATATCTCTAGATCTTCCAGCATGACTTTAGGTCAACTTTCAGTGGAAGCATACTGTAGAGCAGTGTCTCTCAAACTGTGCTCCTCCAGGTGTTTTGGACTTAAGTTCCCAGAAATCCCAGCCATCTTACCAGCTATTAGGTATTGTGGCAGCTGAAGTCCAAAACATCTGGTGGAGCACAGCCTGAGAAACACTGCTCTAGAAGGGTCCTAGAAAATGCCTAGAGATGAAATATTTTGTCAGATGCAAGTTAAACTTGTAGTAGTCCCACATATACAGGGGTCACAAAGTAAATAATTTCTCTCTCCAAATGTGCAGTTCTATTGGACTATAAACACAGTGGACATACCTGACTTTGAAGCACAGCATTTTCTTTGTGGTGTTGCTGTTCTGCTGTGTCTGGTCGAAAATGGTACATTCCCTTGTTTTTTTCAAAGATTCTTTTATATTCATACTGAAACAGACAAATATACCTTACTGCCTTCTAAACTTCAAAGTGGAGCTGTAAAACTGTGAAAACTTTGTTTATTTTAAATTACAACACAACAGCAACATGAATGAAAAAATACATTCTATTGATACATTTGAGACCCACAGGTATTTTCATGTTTTCAATGTGCTTTTTCATATAAAAATGGAATTGTGCTGTTGATTTTGCATTTTGGTAGCAAAGGCAGTCTTTCCACACTCAATGGAATTCAGCTGACAAAGGGACTCTTGACTTTTTGAGAGAAATTTGTAGGGACCCGGAAAGCTAAAATATCCCCTAAACATGTGGTAGATCATGTGTAGCTGTTTGGATTCCAACATAAATCTACAATAATCCCAATGCATCCAGAAATGTACAGAGGAAGAAGATCCTCTCACCTCTGCAGGAGTCTACCGTATACCATGCAGCTGTGGACAAGTCTACATAGGGACCACCAAACGCAGCGCCCAAACAAGAATCCAGGAACATGAAAGGCACTGCAGGCTACTCCAATCAGAGAAATCAGCCATAGCAGAGCACCTGATGAACCAACCTGGACACAGCATTTTATTTGAGAACACAAAAATGCTGGACCACTCTCACAACCACCATGTCAGACTACACAGAGAAGCCATTGAAATCCACAAACATGTGGACAATTTCAACAGAAAGGAAGAAACCATGAAAATGAAAAAAATCTGACTACCAGTATTTAAAAATTCTAAAATTGCAACAGCAAAAACAGCAGAGGGAAAAACAGGCAGGGACATCTAATCACCTTTCAAGAAGAGTTTGCTCCAGGCACAGTCAGCCCATTGTATGCTAATCAAGGTGGTCAGTTGAAAGATTCACACCCAGCCCAACTTACAAAAGCCCTTTGTCTCACCCTGGTCATTCCACAGATATATAAACCCCTTTTTCCCAGTTCCAGCAGACCTCACCTCTGAGGATGCTTGCCATAGATGCAGGCGAAACGTCAGGAGAAATGCCTCTAGAACATGGCCATATAGCCCGAAAAAACCCACAAGAACTGAGTGATTCCAGCCATGAAAGCCTTCAACAATACAGAGGAAGAATTGTTTGAGGCTACAGACAATGTAGTCGCTGTTGCCCTTTTTTGGTCAAAAGATATTTAGACGCTTGTGTTCCTTCTACTTTTATCGGTTTTATACTAATATATGCAATGCTTTTGATACAAAATAAATAAATAAATCCAGAAATGCAGAAATACTCAGTGTTTGATTTGGTAGTCTTTTATTGCTTCCTAATAGAAGCAATAAAACATGGTGTAATCTTCATACAGAGCAGAATTATTTTTTTCAATTTAAATATTATAAAGGAAATTTACAGATTACAACTATAAAATGAGTAATAAAATCAAATGAGGAGGAGCATTTTTAAAGAAAAAATAAAATTCAATAAAAACAAAAGAACTACAACAATCAAAAAGTAAAAGAGCTAATTTTATAAAATACGGAAAGTACTGAAATGACTGAGAAAACAGGCTTTTGTCTGGTATTAAAAGTTAATTAAGAGTGCAGTCCTCTTATTAAAGTACAGATCAGCAGACCTCTGCAGAACATTTTGTAATTGTGATACTGCTATTGAAAAGGACATTTTACTCTTAGAGATTGTGTCTCCTTTGCTTGGGGCAACCAAAAAAAAACCTCTGGCAATTATCTTAGCATGTTGTTGTTCATTCGTTCAGTCGTCTCCGACTCTTCGTGACCTCATGGACCAGTCCACGCCAGAGCTCCCTGTCGGCCGTCACCACCCCCAGCTCCTTCAAGGTCAGTCCAGTCACTTCAAGGATGCCATCCATCCATCTTGCCCTTGGTCGGCCCCTCTTCCTTTTGCCTTCCACTTTCCCCAGCATAATTGTCTTCTCTAGGCTTTCCTGTCTCCTCATGATGTGGCCAAAGTACTTCAACTTTGTCTCTAGTATCCTTCCCTCCAGAGAGCAGTCGGGCTTTATTTCCTGGAGGATGGACTGGTTGGATCTTCTCGCAGTCCAAGGCACTCTCAGAACTTTCCTCCAACACCACAGCTCAAAAGCATCGATCTTCCTTCGCTCAGCCTTCCCTAAGGTCCAGCTCTCACATCCGTAGGTTACTACAGGGAATACCATGGCTTTGACTAGGCGGATCTTTGTTGCCAGTCTGATGTCTTTACTCTTTATTATTTTATCGAGACTGGACATTGCTCTCCTCCCAAGAAGTAAGCGTCTTCTGATTTCCTGGCCAGTCTGCATCTGCAGTAATCTTTGCGCCTAGAAATACAAAGTCTGTCACGGCCTCCACATTTTCTCCTTCTATTTGCCAGTTGTCAATCATTCTTGTTGCCATAATCTTGGTTTTTTTGATGTTTAGCTGCAACCCAGCTTTTGCGCTTTCTTCTTTCACCTTGATTAGAAGGCTCCTCAGCTCCTCCTCGCTTTCGGCCATCAAAGTGGTGTCATCTGCATATCTGAGGTTGTTAATGTTTCTTCCAGCAATTTTCACCCCAGCTTTGCATTCATCCAGCCCCACACATCGCATGATGTGTTCTGCATACAAGTTAAAAAGGTTGGGTGAGAGTATGCAGCCTTGCCGTACGCCTTTCCCAATCTTGAACCAGTCTGTTGTTCCGTGGTCAGTTCTTACTGTTGCTACTTGGTCCTTGTACAGATTCCTCAGGAGGGAGACAAGGTGGCTTGGTATGCCCATCCCACTAAGAACTTGCCACAGTTTATTATGATCCACACAGTCAAAGGCTTTAGAATAGTCAATATCTTAGCATACACATTTGTAAAGGGCCAGTTCTGTTAAGTATCATGATCCTGAGGTATAAAGAACAGCAATGGATCAAAACCAGCATTTTCTCTTGAATCTGTGAATAATCTGGGAGCCAATAAAGATGAGGAAATACTGATATGATATGTTCATAATGCACAGTCCCATTCAGTAATTTCATAGATACATTCCAGATTACGACACTAGAGAAAAAATCCACTTAAAATCAGGTTTTTGTCTGCTGCAGAATTTGGGGGTTTGTAGTTTAGTAAGGCTGTTAAAGGCTCCTCCCTAAACTACAAATCCCAGAATTCTGCAGGAGGCAGAAATAGGATTTTAAGTGGATTTTTTCATTAGTGTGATGTTTCCAAGCCATTGGATAGCACATGGCAGTAATCCAAACAGGGAGATTCCAGGGCATGGATAACTGAAGCAAGTTAAGCATACTAGCCTCAACAAGTGAAAGGCAGATATGATTATATAGAATGGTAAACTGGTACCTTAGGATAACATAGAGCAGATCTAGTTGAGCACTCTGGAAATCTATAGCTAAAGCATATCCAATAGATAGCCATTCAGCATCATCTTTAAAACTACCAAGAAGGTAAGTCTACTACTATCTTGGGCAGTTTCTTTTATTGCCAAACAGTTCTTACCATGAGAAAGTTCTGTCTGAGCTTGATAGCCTGTGTCTCTTATTTGGAAAGAACATTCATTATAATGACCCACAGCTCCATTTGGCGAGTACAACATGACACTACTGCTCCCCTCAACGCTTCTGTCACTGGAGTATATGCCCCCCTAATGGGAAATTAAGTTTCATTACCCTGTGTTTCTTTATGAGCCCCCTGCAAATAACTTGCTCCTATTTTTTTCTCATTCAAGTTTGTAACATTTTATCCTGCACATGTGGCCTGCCCACTGTTACTGTGATTGTATTTATTGGAATGTTATTTTGTTATTGCATTCATATGGTTTTTTTAATGTAATTTGGATGCTGTTGCTTATTGCTTATGTTTTGGTTTTATCTTGCTTGGCCTCAAGTAAGCCGCCCCGAGTCCCCGTTGGGGAGATGGTGGTGGGGTATAAATAAAGATTATTATTATTATTATTATTATTATTATTATTATTATTTACATTTTTTAAAATCCTAATCAAAACATCCTGATATGAAGAAAGGAAACTTACATTACTGTGGATCTTAGTTGCGGCCAAAACATGCTCTAAATGTAAAAGATTTGGAAAGGCAGAAGTTGGCTCATGCATGTTTTCTAAGTCTTTTTTGTATTTTACCTGCAAGAAGAATCTTGAATTAATGAAAAAAATATAGAAGTCAGCAGAGATTTTTAAAAATTATGCTTGTATTGCAGAAAAACAAGCTTTGTATTTTCACATTTGCTTAATATCTACAGTGGCCATTAGATGGCACTCATTTACTACAGTGTGACAAAAGAGAGTCTTAAAACATTTTATTCTAGGAAAGGGTTTAATCCTTTGAAATAGATTAGACCTTTCCAATTAAAGGCTAAGCAAAAGCTAATGGGAAAATAAAATGCACACTGATCAACTCTAATAATATATATCCTGTATGGTCTACGGAAGTGCCAAAACCAATCCTACTTACATTGCTTGCCAAGGCTGATGCAAGTTGTGCTTGCTTGAAAGAAGCACTTTCAAGAGGATTGAAGGAGTACTTTTTCATATCCTTAATATATTGCTCTTTGTATTTAACCTAAGAAACAAACATATAAGATACAGAAGAGAGGGATCATGGCTTTTCTGCAGAGAATATCATTGGCGCTTTCAGTTCATAGGTTAACCCAAAATATTAGTTTTGTAATTACAGTCCAAATCAATAAACACAGAGGGGATGATGTAGGATATAAGCCGAGACCCAAAGGACGCAGGCAAGTTCCTGAGGCATTTTTATCTGGCCTTTCCTAAACTGAAGGCCAGCTTGATCCAAACTACATGCTACAAACTAGATTCAACCTAAATGGAGCAGCAACAAAAAAAGATAAATAAGATCTTGCATTCTTTTCCCAGTAATATCTAATTATAAAGAACCTGTGATATGGTCTCAATGCATTGTGAGCATCTCTGTTTCTACAAATAGTAGCAGTAAAGTGCAATAGAGGTTCCTCCACTTTGCTGAAGTGCAAAGACAGCATATCAAGGGCTCTGTAGCAGTAGTCTTTACCAAAAGGAAGGGATGAATATGGTTCGAGATTGCTGTTAGGATTGGAAGTTAATATTCTAATGTTAGCTTCCCATTTTTATTTATGGGGGAAAGGAAATGAATAACAAGAACACTTGATGGCAGCAAACACTCAGACTCAAACTAAAAACAGGACAAGAGAGCTTTAAAAGCTGTTTTTTCAAAATATGCTTCACATTATTTACACAGCAGAACCAGAAATGAAAGGAATAAAAAAAACCAACTTGGGGAAAAAATTGTATACGAAGATATTCATTAGCTGCATGCATTTTTCTTTCTTATTACCCAAAAGTGAAAATTCTAAGAATTCTTTAAGATACTTATTGTAAAATTGGGAGAATATCCACACTGCACCATTACAACAGTTTTGATACCACTTTAAGTGCCAAGTGCCAAGTTTCCATCCCATATCAAGGCTCTTGATTCTTCTAAATTAGGGAAGTTCTTTTAATTTTCTCATTCATTCCCCTGAATTATGTGTTAGATAACAGTTCTCTGGCAGAAAAGACTTAACTCTCTGCCCCAGAGTGTGGTGAAGACTCCTTCTTTGGAGCCTTTTAAGCAGAGGCTGGATGGCCATCTGTCAGAGGTGCTTTGAATGTGATTTTCCTGCTTCTTGGCAGGGGTTGGACTGGATGGCCCATGAAGTCTCTTCCAACTCTATGATTTTATGATTCTATAATTCTAATACATCTCAAAACCAGAAATCTCTGAATACTATTGGGTAGAGCTAAAAGGACAGGTGGCTCTCTGTACTCATAGATTCCACTATCCAAGTATTCAAAAACAAAATTTCAAAAAGCAAGCCTTGATTTTACCATTTTATACAACAGCAGTGTTGTACTATTTTACAACACCACTGTATATATAATAGGACTTTAGCATCCATGAAAATTGCCAGAGAATCCAAAGGATAATATGCTGTGCTCTGAAATGTTATGCTTAACTAGAAATAATATTTGGCGCAAGTGTCAGTTGAGTATAAACTGAGAAAAGATAATAAATAATAGAGACTGTGATGTGATGTAATAAGGGCTCTATCTGTTTTTAATGGTTTTAAATCAATGTCTGAAAATAATGTTTCAACTGGACTTATGTTTCATGATGTTTTAACTTTTGTATCAGGTATTGCTTTAACTATTTTGTTTCAACTTATATCGTAAGCTACTTTGAGTCCTGTTTGGGACAAAGGAGGATATACATCAAATAAAGAAATAAATAACAGACTGTAGCATGAAGGCCAGATTTAACAACCCAAGCAAATTATCTGCAAGGATAGTGACAGTGAAACAGTACGTAGCTTATTCATGTGCCTAAAGATCTATCACAATGGCAATAAAGATGTGCTTTGGCACAATACTGCAAGGGATCTTTGAATATGAACCTTTCAGTTCAGTTATTTGGGCACTTAATGTCTTTGGTTTAATGTGTTGGAGGAGCAGCATTTTCTAAACTGATATGACAATGCAGAATTACCTTCACACATAATCCAAACTGTAATAATTATCCCCTGAACAATTAATTGCACCCTGATTGAGTGTAAGATGTAAATTAGTATTTTAAAGGATTATTAACAAAGGGCAAATTGTTACTATGTTAATGGGATTATTCAAGCAAAACCTTATTACTCCGGATCTAAAGGGAAAAAGAAAAACATAACCTCAAAGCATTCAGCTACCATGTATGATTAAAGTAAACGATACTTTAATTATATGACTTAACTTACAGGTATCATAAAATGGGTCCTCACTCTTTTCCGCATAACCTAATTAACTTTAAAAATGATTAACAGATGTACCATGACTATATTATTTTCTATTCCAATCAGGCTCAAATAACTTGTTATTGGGGAGACAAATGGAGGCTGGAAGACAGTTGTTCCATTCTCTGACATATAACACATTCTCACATTCACAAATCAGCTGACCATTCTTGGTTATAAGATAGTACTTTCAAAAGACTAGCTGTGAAGTAAAAAAAAATCAGACCATACACAACAGCCCTATCACTTAGAATATTCTGTTTACAATATCAAAATGTCTTAATCCTATTGCCTTCTATGTGTGAAATCTAAAATCACTTGCAGATTATAGTTATTGATTTCTCAGCATTTATCATGCAGCTATTCTAAACAGTATGGAAACAAAATCCCCAATTTTTAGGCAATCACCTTGACTAGCAGAAACACTATTACACTCCTTGGTATAAAATATCTTCATTGATTCATGATCTAATCTGTTGTAATCTTACTTGACTTAAATATTTGGAAACCTCTTGAGCATGGTCGAAGTCTGGTCTTCCAAGTACCATTGGCTCTTTACTCATTTCTTTTCTTCCTTTTGTATATTCAGCCTTTAAGAAACAAAATCAAAATACATGAACAATGACCATAATTTTCTTTGATGTCCCCTCACCCCACTTTCAATATTGCCAAGAGAAACATAAGCCTCCAAAGCAACAGTAGAGCAAGTTTCATTTAGTGACCTCTGTTGACACCACTTTGGGTAGCATGCTAATCAGCAATTCTCAAGCTTCTCCTCATTAGACAGTAATACCATTTATTTTATTTCAGTAACAATATGTTGCATTTTTAAATATATATATATGGTAGTATTGAAGCTAAGTATGAGAGTAGCTGATTTGTAGCTACCTTCAAGAGCGAATAGTTTTAAGCGTTTCAATTTAAAATTGAACTGAAAAATACAAATGGTGGCCTTTTCCATATAACAGGTCAGGTTCCATACTAAATTACAGAAATGCAATCCTACTGAGGTCAGTAAAGACATAGTACAAGTCTGTATAGCAGGTGTGGGTGGAGACGCTGTATGAAATTCTATAGTAGAGAGGACCCGTCAACAGGTGCGCAGGTCATGGAAGCATGAATAGAAGAAGGAAAGGGGAGAGGCTGATAAGCAGAAATATACCTTAAGTGCTAGAACTGTAATCAAGAGAAACCCAACTATCCTTCTCAAACCTTTTACCACTTTAGAAATCAAACCTAGATGAATAGGTACATATTTCCCCACAACATGTCTCTAGGTATGTGACAATACTACTTTCATTATAAATATATTTATTAGCATTATTATTTATTGAGAGGCTGCCTAGTAAATCATAGTATGCAGGAAAACTTCCAGTCTCATTTTTATTCAAGCTCCTTGTGTGTGAAGGAAAGGAAAGGAGCCTGGAAGTCCAAGGCTTATGTGTTCTTATAATGACGAGTCACAGTTTACTACTGTTTTTGGGCTGGACCAAGCTATCTTTTTAGCCTTAATTGCTCAACTGTTACTATCTGCTTCTTTTTAATACTTTTACACTAGGTAAAGGGCACTTTCTTCCAAGTGTAAGAGCAGAAAAACAATGCTAAGCAAGAAAGGTAATCCCTGGATTGCTTCTGAAAAGCCGGTTCGGTTGCAAGCAAATGGCAGTTTGGGAGCAATGGGTAGGTACCCGAGCACCATCTAGTAACCTGGCAAGAGTGTTTTGGGTTATGAGAACACAGACCTTGGCCTTGCAGTTGTTTAGCCATGGCAACAAAATGAATCTTCTCAAAATAAGATGCTGAAATTAGACAGTTTGAGATGGGCAATGTTCTCGCCCTCTCTTTGTCTCTATGGGGTGGAGACATTTTATGTAAACTAACTATAGCTAAGTTCTAGTGCTGAAAGCAGTTTAGCATTGTTTTTGTTTTTAATGCTCTTCTCCTTAAATCCTGCCTTTTACATCTTAAAGCATTTCCTTTCCCCAAATTCCTTTCTGTTTGGCACTTGGAATTCCTATTGGGGAAAAGAAGCAAATTTCACAGACTGGGAGCATTGTTCAGCCCTCAATAACTGACTTGTATGCATTCTCAGAGTGAGTGAATAACTGACAAAAAGGACAGGAAACCATCAGAGATACAGGCTGAAATCCTAGCAACATATGTGTGTATGTCTTGTTCTGGAGATCCAAAACTTTACCCTCCCCATGCTAATACTGCATCCCTTAAATTGCACGGGGAGGGAGTGGACGAGGGACGGAAGAAGGTGACTGAGAAGTGGGGACTGTTTCATCTGCAGTTCCCTAGAAAAAGTAAAGAGAAACAACAACCACATTTCTCTCCCCTTTCTCTAGAGAACTTCAGTCCCTACTGCTTGGTTCCCACCTCTCTTCCTTGTGCATTTAATAACTTGAAGCCTTCTTGATGGGGCAGCATAGAGTTGCATTTCTGGAGCATCACACACGACACATCTGGATGCAGGATCACTGACATTTTCTTACATACCAATTGGAAAATGAGTCAGAAGGTATATGATTTCTGTTAACACAACTTAAATTAAATGGGGAAATTATTAAGAGTCCATAACAATTATTAAGTGGGCTCTTCCAAATTGACCTTTATGAATTGCATCAGCAAAATATAGTCTAGAGTAGGACTTTCCAATTGCCTAAAAAAAACTATCAAATAAATGGTACTGTCCATTCCTGAAAATACATTATGCTACTAGTGTGGCGGAGTGGCATGCTGACACAAACATTTCGAACAGGAGATATGATTACTGAAAATTGTACACTTTGTGGAACAGAAATTGTCTTAATATAACTCTAAAATTTCCATTATTACTACAAATACTCTGGCATCAACAAAATAAAAATAAAATAAAATCTAGAACTGGTCTTTAATTGCAAAAGTAATTTAAGTTCATACATTGCTTATTATCTTTGTTAACTGAGTTGCCATCACGATATCAGGTCTCTTTGAAACTTCAGTGAATTTATGAGTATCCTGAAGATCTTTCTTATATGAAACCTATAAAACAAAAGACATGATTTACCTATAATTTAGCTATTTACACTCAAACATAATAAAATTTAAATACTAATGAAAGGCAGTCCTTCTTATTTACCATAACATATTAACCAGGATTAAGGTGAAATAAAAAAATGCAAATCATATGGTTCTAGAAACAAAAGATTCAGTTCTTTTGCAATTACCAGCATTAAAATGTTACAATATTATTATGTCTATTATACAAAATATATTATGGAGAGTAGCTAATGTGTAAAATCCTTTACATGAACAGGATGTTCCATTGTTATAGTTTTCTCTTTTTAAATTGTTTTACCTAAAACAAAGCATTTTTCACAAAATGTATTGTTTTATATCATGTCAATATGCTTTGACTGTGTTCCCCTACAGATAAACACAGCTAGATTTTAATGATTGGGATAAAATATCCTATAACTAATGTTAATCAGAAAATAGAAATTGCTAGATTCCTATTATCAACTTCAGCCAGTGTGCCAGTACTGTTCTTTCTTCAGCAGATACGACATAACAAAGGCACTTCCACTCTTCAGTTAGATTACTGTCACATATTTTACATACAGGGGTTTTTGAAAAATTATTTGATAGTACAATTGGCTAAATATAAGAACACCAGATTGTTGAAAGAGGCAGGCCACAAAGAACAGATTCTCAATTTTGAAAGAATTAGTTTCAAGATGGTTTCCAGGTACAATTCAGAATAGCAGCAAAGTCTTATAAAGTCCTTAATGGTGACTGCCCAGGATAATTGACAGGCACCTTTTTGCCACCTGACCTTTAACCATATTTTGAACATCAATCCAGGACCCATCCATTATGCATGTGGACAGAAGATTTCTTTAGAACTGAACTTTCACTAATGGCACCAATATTCCAACCCACCTGGAAATTCATTGTACTCGTTCTGGTAATTTCTGGGTCAGGCCCAGAAACTGAATTTTCTAGACTTGACTTGGGTTGCTGAAAACGTAATGTCACTTAGTACCACTAACTGCCATGGCTCAATGCTATAGAATCCTAGGATTTAGAGCTTGGTGTGGCCCCAGCCTTTTAAAACTAAATATCCCAGGATTCCACAGCACTGAGCCATGGTAGTTAATGTGTTATCAAAAGGCATTAATTCTACAGTGCAGATGCAACTTCATCTTTTTTCTAGCTTTCCTATTTTTTTCAGCTATCATCTTTTTTCTAGCATTTAATTTTTCTATCATTTTGGAAAGAGACACATGTGTGTGTACATGCGAAAAATATAAAATATTTAACTTTCAACTGACGTAAATGGTATTGTTGGTTTTAAGACAAATTAGATCATGGCAGCAAGTCATTTGTATCTCCTGGGGTTTAGTTCCAGGAACCTGCCCACCATGGATACCAAAATATATGGATGCTGAAGTCCCATTATAAGCCGTATTGTAGTAAAATGGTGTTCTCTATATAAAATTGCAAAATTAAGGTTAACGTTTTGGGGTTGGGTGAATAATTGAATCTATAGATATGTAATTCATTGATATTAAGGACTATAATAGTTCCCCCATTTTCCCTCTATCTAATCTTACTAGCCTTACTGGACAGATGAACTCAGAAGCTGACTCTAAAAGACTCCTATTTGCCACCATGTCCAATGCTATCAATAAATGTAACAATTCTTAACTTATGCTATTTCATACATACATGAGACTCTTGGGAGAGTTAGGTCCATTTCACACAGCCCTATATCCCAGAATATCAAGGCAGAAAATCCCATATTATCTGAGTGTGGACTCAGATAACCCAGTTCAAAGCGGATATCGTGGGATTTTCTACCTTGCTATTCTGGGTTATATGGCTGTGTGGAAGGGCACTTAGTTCCATGTGTGGTTGTACACCACTTACATATAACTTTCCATCTAAATGATGCACACATTTTAAACAGCATCCAAGGAAGCTAAACCAGTGGCAGATGCTGATAAATGAGTGTTGAGGTGAACAAATGGAAACTTAACTCAGATAGAAAATTTCCTGGCTAATAGAAAGCAAGACCAGGGGCCCTTCCACACAGCCCTATATCCCAGAATATAACGGAAGAAAACCCCGCAATATCTACTTTGAACTGGGTTATCTGAATCCAAACACGGATAATGTGGGATTTTCTGCCTTGATATTCTGGGGTATAGGGTTGTGTGGAAGGGCCCCAAGACACAGGGGTTCAACTTGAGTTACATTTCCCTTGGAGACTCAGGTTCATTTTCAGTTATTTCTGGGTTCAGAGCTTGTTTTGGAGGGCTAAATCTTAGCAGTGATCTAGAGTGGATGCATCACTGAGCAGCGATATGATTTTGCCTTTGATCCTAGCACAACATCTTTAGGTTCATATACAGATGGTTTCAGCAGGTGATTACATTAATCCCTAAAACTCTAACCCATTGTTGAATACTAAAATTAACAAAGCTTGGTACTGCAAACCAGTAAAAATAATTGTCTAGAATAGAATCAAAAGTATGCATGATCTCAGAGTTTGGAGCATTGCATAGGCTTAGCTAATTATATGCTGTTCATCCTAATGACTACATGACGTGAAGTGACTACCATAAAAGCATCAGGAAGAGGTTTTTGAAAGGGACACATTATCCACATAAATTGCAGATGGAAGTCCAATATACATAGTAAAACAGCCACTAAGACAGAAGCTGTCCATTCAGAGATGGATGAAAATACAGAGAATGTTTCAGTGAAAGCTCTAACAACTTTGCCTCTTATTTTTCTCAAGTGGCAGCTATATAGTGAATGAAATAAGGAAGTGTGGTTCGTTTCACAGCAGGAAAAACAGACGGGTTGGAGAGCAAGCAACAGACAGGAAAACTCCGGCAATATATACTTTAGAATTTAGATGTTGTTATGCCTTGCTTGAACGATGTTATGTAACTGAACAGAGAGCCATTTTCCAAGCTGCGGTATTTAGGTCTGAGACATTACAAGGAACTGCTATCTGCAAATGCTTGAGCCCATTATGAAAGCAACATTAAACTGGCTGCAATGTATTTGCACATTGTGTAGAGGAAGGTGTCAGGAAAGCGGACATGTCAATGTTGCTAAGGCAACCAGGCCAATGCTCCTTGTTATGCAACACTGTGCCATGGCATTTTCATTGCTTGATGTCACTTGAGTCACAGAATGATTGAAAGACAGGGAATATCAGTCCAGAAGAATTCTGTATCTCCCAACACTTAACACCTATTCACCATTATGGTAATTTAGCTTAATTTCCCCTCTGTGAGGTAAGCTACCTAGTTTAGTGATCTTGTCACAATGTGATCCCTGATTGGCTGCTATCATTTGAAAAGACAGAGGTGAAAAACAGTAGCAGAAACAAACATCAGGGGAACAATGGCTTTATGGTTGTGAGCAACCACAAAGAAAGGTAGATGTAAAGATTTCCCCCAGTGCAAGTTCCATATTGTCATTATCTTTACATTGAAAATGTTGTGTTATTATTCAACAAAGCTGATTCTTCCCTAATTCCTAGAAGATATTATTTAGTACATCTACATTTTAAAATTAATATGGTTTGACACCACTTTAACTGCCATGTCTCAATTATATGGAATCATGGGACATGATTTTACAAAGCTTTCTCTGGTGTCTTGCAAGACTACAGATCCCACTATTTCATAGCATTGTGTCATGGTAGTTAAAGTGGTGCTAAACTGCATTAAGTATACAGTACAAATGCACTATTAGAAAAAGTTATTTTGGGAAACTACAACTCTCCAAAGCCTCCGGATATTTATTTATTTATTTATTTATTTACAGTATTTATATTCCACCCTTCTCACCCCCACAGGGGACTCAGAGCGGATTACAATGTACATATACATGGCAAACATTCAATGCCATAGACACACAACCCATATAGACAAACAGTCAGAGTCTATTTAAAATTCCAACTTTTTCTGGCCACCAGGGGAGCTGTTGCTTCACCGTCCATCTGTGACACTGATAAAGTACTTCCTCGTTCCCTGCATAGTCACTGATCTTTATGGCCTCGTAAATTAGTTAAATTAGCCTCCCCACAAAGTGGTACCTAAATTTCCTACTTGACAGATACAACTGTCTTTCAGACTACTAAGGTCGACAACAAGCTACACAAATTTAGTCGGAAGCTCACTCCGACCCGGGCTGGCTTCGAACTCATGACCTTTCGGTCAGAAGTGATCTTAATGCAGCTGACACCCAGCTAGCTGTGCCATAGTCCTGCAGCTAGCTGGAGGATACCTCTTGATACTTGGGATATCGAGAGGTATCCTGGAAATTGTAACCATTCTGAAACCATGCTAGCTGGTGTCATGGAAGTTTTACTTCACAAAAGCAACTTTTCTCCAGGTCTTATCTGAAAATATACTAAAACTGGTGCCTTTTACATAGATTGATGAAGGTAATTGCTTCACTGCTGAGGAGCATGACTTCTGTATCTAAAAAACAGGTCTCCACACATATAAGCACTTTGGAGTTTTCTTTATAGGATCTCTGGTTACCTACATAGGTGAAAGGATATGAATTGACATACTCTGGGATTATTTTGCTGCTACTGATAAAAAGCTCATCAGGAGTTCTGTTCAAGACATTGAAAAGCCAGACGTGCAAATATATTTTGTGAAGACATGCACCTTCATCTGGTTTCTAATCATCTTCATTTTTCAAATTTACTCGGAATTATGGCTGTTCATAAAAAAGCATTTTATATTCACATCATTTCCGTAAAATCGTATTGAGTTTAAATCCCTTAACTATAATTCCTTCAAAACACTTTTAAATCATCATTTCATACTCATTTACAAACTTGAATAATGACACAAGAGACATTTTCTTAGAAATTCAGCAATGAAACTTCATTTTGCATTATTCCATAACAGAGGAAAATACTCACATTACTTTGGTTTTTGCTAACTTCCATGGCATGCTTAACATCTGGAGGCTCCTTCATTTGTGCATAGTTTGATGTTCCCTTTTCAGAAATGTGTTTCTTATTGTAGTGAACCTTAAAATGATACATTTTGTATTATCTATTTTGAAGCATATGTAGATACATGACAGAACAAGGTTTCTTTTATTATAATTCAGTGGCTGGGGACTGGGAGTAGAAGTTCAAAAAGGTCACTTTAACTTTTTAAAGGTCTAATTCATATAAATAATTTCATATTTGGCTAAAGTCACTGTGAAGAGCTCTATGGATGAGTTTGTGACTGCAAACAGAGCCGGCAATATTGCTCTAATAAAAGCTCATTCCTGTGCATGAATGCATGCACATCTGAATTTTTTTAATGTTGTGGTTAGGGTTCACATGTGTGTTTATCACACCAGTTAATTGTTTTTGGCTTTCCTATAAACCAGTACTCCCATACTCCCAAAGACAGCTGAATTGTGATACTATGTATCACACTCTTAACACACTTGTATTTTAATAGCACATTTTTCAATTCCACTATTTTCTTTTCCTCACTATAATTTCCTTGATACTGTCCATGCCATTTGCTCAACCTCCTGCATCATGATTAGTTGCCCTTCATTTTTTTTTTTTGAAATCACACTATGATGTCATAAAATTATTACATGGCACCATGGCACAATTACATTATTGACCTTTTTAAAGTTAAAATTATTAGTAATTAAAAACAATCTTTAGAAGTAGCACTGTGGCACATGGTACCACAGAAAAATAAGGGAAATGTTTAGCAAATACTAATATGCATTACAAGTGTCTTAATCATGACTTCCAAAGGGTCACACTACAACATCAAATGATTTATATTAAGACACACATATATGGGTTTCAAGATCATAGAGAAAATCACAGCTATTATTCTGGGAAGTCTTGCCCTCATTAATCACGCACCAGACATTGTCTGAGGCTGGAGATTTCCTTGAGAAAGGAACAACCAGATCACATCCATCACATGCCCACTCTTCAGTCTTGCAATGAGGCGGGAGAACTGACCGATTATTTTTAGCACTAAAAAAATCAAATTCCCAACTACTCTATAGGAAAACCATACCAGGAGACAGAATTAATCCACAACCATAATGGTATGAGAGGGCTGCATTAAAAGCACCATGGACTCAAAACTAAATGTAAGCAGATTCAGCCAGACTCATCAAGCCAATCATGTCCAAATAGTTCTAATCAAACCTACACAACCTGAGACCCTTGGGATGTTTGGGACACCAATTTCCAGAAGCCCTAGTCAGCTTTTCCAAAAGTCAGGAATTCTGGGAGCTGAAGTCCAAAACACCTGGAGGCCCCAGGTTGTGTACGCTCGGTTTAAATGGATCAGTGAAAAACAGTATGTAAAGACAAAATCATGGAAATCAGATCTGGATGCCATCAAATTCCAGGTAGGCCTACTGAAATAAATAGATCTTAATCTGTCATGGTACATAGATTACATTGATTTCATTGTTTCTGCTTTAAATATCAGTAAATAGAGACATTCTTAAAATTAATGCATATTTTAATACATATTCAAAAAAGTAGAATGTGCTTTTTTGTAAAAACACACAGATGAATTACAATGCTATTAACACAATTCTTTCTTAAGAACTGAAGACTCCCACCATTCATCATCTTTGTAAGCAAATAGAAATATTGCTTTAAGCACATTTGCCAAGTGCTTGAAGAAATAGAGTTTCAGATCAAGAAGAAGAAAACCAAACAGCCCACTGACATACTATAGTTTTGTATTTTTCTTGGGTCATTTTTTTTCCTTGATAAGGAACAACCGCTGGAATTTTCTGTCAAAGTGATGGAATATATACAAAATAAATACTTTGCCATGTTGTTCCTTCATTTCTTTCAAAGGCATGCCATTCCTTATGATTTTTTAAGAATGCCTGAAGGAAAACAAAGAACCTTGAAACCTATTACCCATACTTTTTAACCAGACACAAGATTTCACTCTAATCTACAAATAATCTGTGCATATAAAAACCGACACATTGGTGGCATTTGGGACAAAATTTGCTGTTTTTGCAATGGAGAGTGTGGTGAGGAGTATAGCCACTGAATGTCTCCTGAGGGGTCACTGTGCCCCCCCCCAAGAATATCGCAGTTGCCTCCTCTGCTTTCTTTCTCCAGATGAATGTTTTGTCTGAAGACCTTGTCTGAAAGTACATATCTCTCCAAAGCTAAACCATATGCTACTAAATTCGACAAAAAATCTTCTGGCTGTCTTCTCCATCATCTTTGCCCTTTTCCTCCACAACTTCATTAGCTTGTAAACAAGAAAAGCTGTCCTCTTTGTTTGTTTTGACACTGATGGGGCTTTGAAACCAGCACTACAACACTAGACAGATTGGATTACCTGCCTTAGCTAGTCCTTTTAAGTGTTGTAAAATACAGTACAACAAATAGTTAACTAATTAACTATTATTGTTGCCAGGTAGGAGAAGTGGGGCATTTTTATTTCCAGCTTCAGGAGTCAAAATAATATCATTGGCTTCAGATATCCAATGTTTATTAAGATGCCATTTGCTGCTTTGCCTCAGGCAGCAAAATATGTTGGTGCTTTACAAATAAGAGACAGCAGCAAATAATCTAAAGACTTCTAGTTCTTCTTTGCTAGCTGGCTCTTCCATCATCTTTTAGAAACATTATGGTCATGTTCTTTTGAATCATTCTGACTTATGGTGACCCTTCAATCATGGGGGTTCCTTGGCGAAATTTGTTCAGCGGGTGATTGCCTTTGCTTTCTTCTGAAGCTGGGAAAATGTGACTTGGCCAAGGTCATTCATGGCAAAGATTTAAACCCTGGTTTCCAAAGGTATAATTCTGAGAGTGCCCTGGAAGATCCAACCATTTCATACTGCAGGAAATAAAGCCTGACTGATCACTGGAGGGAAGGATATCAGAGGCAAAGATGAAATACTTTGGCCACATCATGAAATGAAAGGAAAGCTTAGAGAAGACAATGATGCTGGGGAAAATAGAAGGAAAAAGGAAGAGGGGCTGACCAAGGGCAAGATGGATGGATGGGATCCTTGAAGTGACTGGCTTGACTTTGAAGGAGCTGTGGGTGGCGACAGACAACAGGGAGACCTGGCATGGGCTGGTCCATGAGGTCATGAAGAGTCGGAAGCAACTGAACAAATAAACCACAACAATTCCAATGCTGAAACCATTACATCATGCTGGCTCTGTAGGAGTATTATTATCATAAATAGTAATGAGGGACTCAGTTCATTCTTGGACCTTGTTGACTAGAAATGGTCTTATCCAATTGTGCACCTCTCCCCTTCCTCACTGTTAACTCTTCACTATTTATACTTGCCCCATTAATTGAGTTCTCATAACCTACTTTTATTTTAGAAAAACTAAAGCAAATTCAGTATTGAGTGATACAGCTTTCTTTAAATCTTCCATAATGTTATTGTAAACCGTAGAGCCATCATAAATACATAGAAGCAGAGAAGCAGGGCAAGGAAAACAAAGGAAGAAAAATATAAATATTGCCTTTTTCTTCCTTGCAGCATATGGCAAACCTGTCTGTACATGAATATTGGGCTTTTAGAAGACATGGGTCTAGATGAGGGTGGTTTGGGAAGGTACAAACCTCAGCTCTGTTGTAAAACACTATTTCATTTTCCTGCAGGCATAATGTTTGGAAAGCCCAGTGAATGGAAATGTTTCCACCTTCCCAGCTTTTGCACCAAGAATGCAATGATTTATGCCACAAATGGGAAATAAATATGTCTGCAGGTTTTACATTGTATGGTACATCTAAGATATATTATGTATGTCCTTTTAAAGCAGACGTGTTTCAGCGTAAGTGTTTAACAGGGTGCAGCTTGCTGTTTAATTCTTTCAGAATAACTTTTACAAAAAGAAAATTCACATCAATAAGACAGGGTAGCGCCAATTTACTTCATATTACTGAAGTCAGTTCTCTGTTGCATCTGCTTTGTATTATTACTGAATGTGGGGGGGATTTTTTTTAAAAAAAAAATCCTACACACAAAATTCTATTTTTAATAAGGCCAAACATAAAATGCATTAAGGAACAAATAACATAGCTTACTTACTTATAAAACAAACTAAATACGTTATTTAAAATATTGTGCAATTTTTGTTGTTTAATGCCTTAAAGTTGTTTCTGACTTATATTGATCCTAAGGTGAACATATCACAAGTTTTCTTGGTAATATTTGTTCAGAAGGACTTTGCGTTTGTGTTCCTATGAGGCCTAGAGGGTGTGACTTGATTATTCAATAGGTTTCTATGGATAAGCAAAGTTTCAAACATCTCCCAGATTGTATGAGCGTTTAACTTTTTGTAACTCATATTCTTGGGGTACTGTATTGTATAATGATAATAATAATAATAACAACAACAACAACAACAACACATAATAATAATAAATACATCACACAGTCCTAGACACTGTTTGGCTTGTGATTTTGTGATATGGAATGTGATACGGAATCCAGCATCCCCACCAGCTGTAATTGTGATGGTGGTGGGAGCAAGCGGAGGGCCTTCCCGGTGGATCTTAGAGCCCGCACCAGTTCATAGGGGGAGATGCAGTCCTAAAGATAGGCAGGACCCAAACCATTTTAGGCTTTATAGGTCATAACTTGCACTTTGAATTGGGACTGGCTAGAAGGCATGATCATCAAGTTTGCAGATGACACCAAATTGGGAGGGATAGCCAATAGTCCAGAGGACAGGAGCAGAATTCAAAACGATCTTGACAGATTAGAGAGATGGGCCAAAACTAACAAAATGAAGTTCAACAGTGACAAATGCAAGATACTCCACTTTGGCAGAAAAAATGAAATGCAAAGATACAGAATGGGGGACGCCTGGCTCGAGAGCAGTACGTGTGAAAAAGATCTTGGAGTCTTCGTGGACAACAAGTTAAACATGAGCCAACAATGTGATGTGGCAGCCAATGGGATTTTGGCCTGCATCAATAGGAGCATAGTGTCTAGATCTAAGGAAGTAATGCTACCCCTCTATTCTGCTTTGGTTAGACCACATCTGGAATATTGTGTCCAATTCTGGGCACCACAATTCAAGAGAGATATTGACAAGCTGGAATGTGTCCAGAGGAGGGCGACTAAAATGATCAAGGGTCTGGAGAACAAGCCCTATGAGGAGCGGCTTAGGGAACTGGGCATGTTTAGCCTGAAGAAGAGAAGGCTGAGAGGAGATATGATAGCCATGTATAAATATGTGAGAGGAAGCCACAGGGAGGAGGGAGCAAGCTTGTTTTCTGCTTCCTTGGAGACTAGGACGCGGAACAATGGCTTCAAACTACAAGAGAGGAGATTCCATCTGAACATTAGGAAGAACTTCCTGACTGTGAGAGCCGTTCAGCAGTGGAACTCTCTGCCCCGGAGTGTGGTGGAGGCTCCTTCTTTGGAAGCTTTTAAGCAGAGGCTGGATGGCCATTTGTCAGGGGTGATTTGAATGCAATATTCCTGCTTCTTGGCAGGGGGTTGGACTGGATGGCCCATGAGGTCTCTTCCAACTCTTTGATTCTATGATTCTATGATTCTATGATTCTATGACTGGAAACTTATTGGCAGCCAGATAACTTATATTAGAGCCAGAAGCACGATTCTCTCAATCTTGCTTACTAGAGTATTCTTAATTTATTTCCTCAAGAAAACAGGAAGGAGCACATTATCCAACAAGAGACTGCCTACCTCACCACACTAACATAGGATTGCCCTCTGCCCGTCTATTTCAGGTTACAATTTCTGGGATCTGCTATCTTCAGCTGCTTACTAAGTGCATAAATCATACCAATCCAAATATATTTTTCTGGGGATGTTCTCAGAACTCTCAGTGACAACGTTGGAAAATATAGCTATTTTCTCTAAAACAAATGATTACAGACCATGAAGATCACTCTTCCAATGTAGCATAAAGAAGGTTTTGGCATATTAAGGGGGAGGAAAGCCCAACACTTTGAAGGAAGCAGTAGCAAGACTATTTTTGTAGAGACAGAAAGAGATCACTGAACAAAAATCATTTGTATAACTTTTCAATTCTAATGCAAGATGTATTAATGTGTGTGGTGGCAATCCAGATTCAGAGATACTTTTAGAATGATACTGATAATTATCTTGATCCACTTTGATATAGCTGCACCCAGGCTAACAGGTTGTACCATAGGACAGTAAGGGGAGTGCAATCTTATTGATTATGCTCACTCTATCAGCAGCTTTCAGTATCATTGATAACAGTGTCATTCTGCTAAGTCTGGGAACCAAATACGGTGCTTTTATTCCTATTGGATCAGAAGATCCCAGAAGGTATGCTATGAAACCTTTGTGGCACCCAAGTGTATTAGGCATAAAGGATGCCATTACATCTGTCTTGAATCCTATGCTATTTTACAATTTTCATGAAACTGTAGTTACAGATAGTTTGAGATTACTTGGCATCTCCAAGTGGGGCCGAAATCCAATAGAGTCACTGCCAATTAGCTTCAACAGTAATGAGCAAAATGAATCAATGGTCTGATTTGGTATAAGGCAGAGTTCTTTTCTGGTGAGCTGGACACAGCAGGAGATGGATTCATAAATGGAGCCTCTATTAGTGTTATGAGCTAAACTAAAGGAAGTTCACAACCTCTAGCCTTAAATTAGTTCCCCTCAGGTCTAATGCAGACACTCTCTTATTTGTGACTGAAGCAAGACACAGAATCACTATTTCCATCCATGAAGCAACTGATATGGACTGGCTGGTAAAAGCCTCCCTCTCGATGTTTCAGCCACCATTGCTTTAAACTTTTTAAACAGACGGCCAGGTCACAAGTCTCTCAAACTTTTGGAGGGCTGGATTATAATTTGAAAAAAACATGAATGAATTCCTATGCACACTGCACATATCTTATTTGTAGTGCAAAAACACTTTAAAACAATACAATAATTAAAACGAAGAACAATTTTAAGAAATATAAACTTATTAGTATTTCAATGGGAAGTGTTGGTCTGCCTTTGGCTGATGAGATAGGATTGTTGTTGTTGTGTGCTTTCAAGTCATTTCAGACTTAGGTTGACCCTGAGCGAGGGCCGCGTAAATTACCTTGGAGGGCCGTATCCGGGCCCCGGACCTTAGTGTGAAGTCCCCTGCTCTAGCCTCTGAGGGACAGAAGAGCAATCAGCATTTGCTAGACGTAATCCCCTCCTGCATTCCCATTTCCTTTTCCATATATGTCATGTGGTATTTAGATTGTAAACCTGAGAGCAGGGGACTGTCAGATTAATGATTTGTAAGCTGCCCTAGGAGACTTTTAGCTGAAGGAAGGAGGATAAATAAATAAATAAATAAATGCCTTCTTCTCACCTGAACTACAGAAGGCAGCTTTACATCCTAAATGGAATCCTAGTCATGAACATTGCTGCAATCAAAATATTTCTTCATGGGTCATGAAGAATCAAATACTAAAACTTTTATGAATAAGAGCTGCTGGACCTCTTTATGGGAGCCAGAGAAGGTAATGACTGGTTATATTACAGCAAACCTAGTATTATATGTCAAGTGAGAAATAACAGGAGTGGAGAGAAAAACCCTAAAGAGACTAGCCCATGCGTTCATTTCAGCAGGAGGTGAATCAAGCTGTTTAAACACAAATATATAAAAATTACCTTGCTCTGAAGCTGCATGACCTCTTTTGCAAATACACTATCAATGGTAGCTGGCATCTGCTGGTAAAGTGAATTAGAAAGTTCTTTCTTTGCGTTTGCTTTATATTTTGCCTAAAAGATAAAAAGAAGCAATGTAGCATTTCCTTCAACTTCATCACAACAACATTCAGGAGGCAAATTTCATGTTCTGTTTCTCAACAAGGGAGTATTAAAAGGAAGATTTTATCGAGCTCTAAAATTAGAACAAAGGCTTGTAGATCCATCTTTGCAATTCTGATTGAAAGGTTTTGTCCAAGGAATCAGTTGCCTTTATATCAGTGGTTCACAATCTGTGGTCTGTGGACCACCAGTGATCCGCAAGAACTAAAATATGGTCCACAGCCTCACCATTACTACACTGTTGCAACAAGAGTGATTGTTCTCGCAAACCCCTCTTATAATGCCAAGGCTTATTGAATATGGATTTCTATGGGCGAGCAGATGGCGACTACCAGATGGTATATGTTTTGTATCAGAAACTAGAGCTGATGTGGTCTATCCAATGCAATTTTCTGAATCAGCACCACAAATAACCAAACCGAATCTAAAGTTGACCAAAAACTGATTCATAATCCTTTTGTTACTAATGTTGGAGAGTGGTTCCTGGTAAAGTGGTCCCTGCTCAAAAAAAAAGGTTGGGAGCCATTCCTTTATATAGTCTGAAAGAATGAGACTGAGATAATGTCCATATAAATGCACTATTGGAATGTAAAGATTAATAAACTGCTCACTTTCTTCCTTGCTAATTTCTAAGAACATCCCAGTCTCTATCACCTCAGCCAATCCTATTCCATTATAATTCCTTAATTCTTGTTGCTGTTGATAAGCAAACAGTAGTGAATAAGTGAGATACAGGGGAAACAGATGCAGGTAGTGAATGCTGCTGTGATTAAAAAATATCTGTAGAAATGGTTCTATTTAAGGTGTACCTTGGATGGACTGAGAGTTAGCAACCACTGCATTACCCTGAAATATTTTGAGAATTAAATATACATTTCAATGATTGTACAGTAGTCTTTTCATTTCATGTTGCCTCATGAAATAAGGTGTAGCTCTGGAAAATCACTACTGCGTAAATCACTCTGGGACTATAAATATTCCCCCCAAAATACTTTGCAACTTACCTCAGATATAAAAGCAGAGAGATTTTTCACATGCATTAACTGAGGGGTGTCACGTACAAATGTGAACTTGTCTTTAGATTTTTCATATTCTTCTTTATAATGTACCTGTAAAAAAGGTAGGGAAGAGAAACAGAATGGAAAGGGAAAACAGATCAGAAAGTAATTGTGAGTGTGTGCGTGTAACTGTAGGAGTGTAAGGGCAGTCACCAACTTGCAAACATCTGACTTACAAATGATTCATAGTTACAAACCGGGGTGAGACAACAGGAAGTGAGATAAATCTACCCCTAGGAAGGGAAGTTCAATCCTGGAAGAGTTATATTGAGGGAAAGTTGTCTCAGCTAAAGCTTTATCACCAATCCTTGTTTCCATAACAAGTCATTTTTTTCAAAATCCAAGTATTACAATAACAGAAAGCGAGGTGAAATCTTCTAAACAGGGTCACAGATGGCAAAATAAACACCACAGGAGTGTTAACCCTTCCCTATGCTATCCAAAGCTTGTTTGCATATGTGTGTGTGTATGTGTGTGTGTCAACTTACATACAAATTCAGTTTAAGAACAAACCTACAGTAACTATCTTGCTTGTAACCTGGAAACTGTCTGTATTCACAAACAGAAATTATGACTTCTTCAGAATTAATTCTGTCAAGTGGGACAAAGTAAAATATAGAAACTACTGTCAAAACAATCAAAGGAAAGTCCTTTTTCAAATTTTCAGACTCTCCATGGCAAAACACTTTTGAAACACCAAGAAGTTTGAGAAGGAATTCCAATAAAGTCAGGAGAGTCTATATTTAGATAAGAGGTCCTTCTGTCATGTGTGAGACAAATGATAACTTGTATTTATAAATGGGCCACCACAAAACACACAGGTCCACATTACCTCAAATACAGTTATCTTAAATAACAATCATTTCATGCCAGATATTCTGAGTGAAGATCATAAAGCCACAGTGAAGAAGGCCTTGCCTGATGTGCTTGCCTTGAGAAACCAGTTTCTCAAGGACCTCTGCCAAAGAATTTTGAAGTATTCAGAAGACCAAATATTATGACTGTGCAAATTAGATCAAAGAAGTAATGTAATATATTCCAACACAACAACTGGACAAAGATATAACAAGCTTGGCTCACTAAAATGAGCCTACTGGCACACAGATGCCTGGATTTCTCTTTGTTTCCTTTGGTATTTCTATTTAAATTATTTTGTAACTACATTGTTTTTATATTCAGATCTACAATATGGAATTAAACTCCATCTTTAAAATTTGTATTTATAATATTCTGCACACAATACATAGCACTGCAATTGTAATGGAAATTATTTAAGAACAGCTGTGTTCATAAACACCTACTGCTTTAGAGAATTTCCCAGTAATGTAGAGACATTTTAAGATGCACAGAGGACGAACTATGGAGCAGAATTGCCGGTTTCTGGTAGACAAAGCAGAATCCAGCAGAAATTTCACAACTGAATTTATGTTTACTGCCGCATTTGCAACAAAGACATTATCATCTAAAACCAAAGAGGTATGCTTGTTTTCCTCCAAGCTAATGTTTTATTTCTATGAAAATTTAACCAGCCCAATCATGCAACATTCACTATAGTAGTTTAAATAAAATAATTTTGCATCACATTTCTTCAGATTTATATCATGCTTTTTCAAGGTCATGGGCAGTTATCTGCAATACTATGCAACTTTCAGATCTAGAACATTACTTTCTTCCTTCCCCCCTCCTCCTCTGAGTTTCCTTTTTACTTGAGGTACAATAGATGAGTTCCTAAGCACATTCAGTAACAGTATATCAATTGAACTGCTTCCCCTCCTCCTCCCCCACCAAAAAAATCCAGTTCCATTTCAAATTCAGCTCAGTAGATTTTATTGGCAGCCTTTCAAGCAACATCCTGTACTTTGTGGCTTACATTTACCTCATTCAGAAACCGAGACGCTGAGCTTGAGTCAATGCTAGGAATGGGACAGAGAGATGCAGTGGAGGTAAAATGAGGACACTTAAACATTTTTGTTATCATCCCGATCCTCATGCTGGCAGACATCCAGCAGAGTTCCATTAAAGCAGCGAAAAAAAGCTTTAGAACAATCAATGTCCTTCAAGAAGAAGGCTCTTTATGGAAGGTGATGATTCCACTTCATATTATCCATAATGGGCTTGACATGTTTCCAGTTGTCTGTATGTGATGAAAGCATCATCACCAATGAATAACGTAAAGCATGATCCCACTAAAGTTAAATACAGTTAAGTCCCACAGTGTTTTGAATGGGACAGAATGAACCATGACTAATGATGCTACTGAAATCAGTTCAACTTGAAAACATCTGTAAAATAAAGACCATCAGCATGTTATAGACAACATGAAACGGTTTAAGTGCTCAAGCTCCTTTTAATATAGTGTTTAATACATAATTTCAAGACAAATCAATATTATGATCTCCCTATTGCAGATGGTTGCTGTGTGGCAGAAAGATTATAGCACAACGGAAATAGTAGAATTGATATTTACTTAAATTTGAATATTGGCTTTTTTCAAATAACATTTCAAGCCAGCTGACAAAAGCAAACTAACATATACAGTATCAGAAATTCTTTCACATGTCTGTTTGCTTTTAAAATGTGTCCACTTAAGCGACAGGAAAAAATTAGCAATAAGGATAATCTATAATCAAATTTTAATTTCTGTGAAATCTACTAGAACAAGTATGGGCAAACTTTGGCCCTCCAGCTGTTTTAGACCTCAACTCCCACAATTCCTAACAGCCAGTTGGCTGTTAGGAATTGTGGAAGCTGAAATCCAAAACACGTGGAGGGCTGAAGTTTGCCCATGCCTGTACTAGAAGATGCCCTGAAATGCATTTTGGGGAGAAAGGGGGTATTAGTCTAGATAGTAAGTACACAATTCTCCAAGAATCACATATAAGTGTACAAAGACTCATCAGAGCAACAACAAAAATTATTTTCTAAAGGGGCATCACATAGATCATATATCAAAAAGAAAAGAGACCTCCTGTCTCAACACATCCCATGAAATGTAAGGCAAAAACTATATTGCTCTCTATAATACCAGCTGTAACATAGCAATAAACTGAAAGTACGGTAAAAATCACATTAGTATGAACCCTAAGGACAACTTAAGCTGAATCTTTTTCCACATTAGTATCCTTGAATATTACATTCAAAGCTAATCTGTGAAAATGGGTGAGGCAGAGCACCACTAAATACTTAAATTCAGCCCTCATCAAGCTCCTTAGAGTCAGTTTCGAAAGAATTTGGGTATGCATCACCGTCTTTTAAATCCCATCCAAATATGTCAGTGTGCTCGGAATTAAGCTTCTACTGACAGATGAAAAGTGCTGAAAGCTTTGCCAAGTAAAAAAGAAAATATCTAAAAAGACACAAGACAGTCTTACAACGTAAATTTTAAATGACACTACCAACCTTTTCAAACGCATAAATACATTTTGTGGAACGTATTTTTCATTTCTGTTTAATGGTGTTGGGTGTATGCTTGATGTAAGTTTTAAATATTAGTGTTACTATAAATAATTACCCGTAATAAGAAATTAAAGCATAATTGGAAGGCTTTACTCACATTGCTTATCATTTCAGTACATCTTTTAGCAAGTTCCATGTTTTTATCTTCAACAACCGGCTTAAGGAATACCTACAATAGACAGAGAATGGCATTATTAAAATGAGTACAAGTCACGCAGTGAATTCTTTAGCACTCTGAAAAATGTGTCAGAGCCACCCACCTTTCCATCATAATCTTCCTCCTCCTCTTCCTCTTCTTCTTCCTCATTTTCATTCTCTCTAGATTCCTGAAATGGTACTCTCATTTTTTGTTCTGTTGGGAAAATGGGAAAACTTCAGTAAAATAAAATAGCTTGTGTCCTGCTCAACCTATTGACTGTCTCTGCCACTGTTGTCCTGTGGCAAGTTTAACCTCCCTGTGGTTTCTTCCTTATTTAGGCAGCATTTGAAGGGTCTTATCTAAACAATGCAGCACTGAGTGGAGTGAAAGGCATCACAGATGCCCTTGCTATTGACCATTCTTTTAAAAAAGAACCGTTAATCATTTCTTGCAACCAAATTTAAACAACTATTTTTCCTTTGCCACAAAGACATAGCAAACAACAAATATAACACAGCAAAATCATCCAAAGTTGAAACACATCAAATCTGTAGTCCCATATAAAGTGTATTAAAAGAATGTATTAAAATGGTAATATAATAACAATACATTAAACTTGACCAAGAATTAATAATTCAGTGTCTAATAACAGAAGCTCAGGGTAAGATAACTGTTCTAACTCTGAATTTTATTTTCCATGCAAAGTCTAGGTTTTAACTGATTTAAACTTTACAATCAATAATAATAATATAAGAATAATAATAAAACTTTGTTTATATTCCGCTTTATCTCCCCAAAGGGACTCAGGGTGGATTCCAAACATAAAAGGCAAACATTCAGTGCCTGAATACAACAATACATCCATACTAACAAAATTTATACAACCCAAAATATAAATACGAATTATAACTTAACAAACTAAAATTAAATAAAAAGCACAGCCTTTTATAACAGACGTAAGACAAAACATCAAACATCAAATGGAAACAATAATCTCCCATTTCTTTGGGGCAAATCTTTCATAAACTGTAACTTTGTAGGATAGTAACTGGCTACTACAGTTATATACAATAAATATAATGTCAAAGTCAGTAGTTTTCACTTCTATCTGTTTGAACAAAAACATATTTCTGCTGGGAAATGTATTGTAAGTTTTCTTGCTAGTTTCATATTTATTACTTTTTATAATACATAGCTTTCATCTGATGTCATGACTGAAGGAACTCCACATGCCATTTAAAGTCAACTAACATGCCATTATCATAGGAAGAGCTAATAATTTAAATACCATACGACCCCTTTCAAAAAATCTACCTTAGACATTTTAAGAAGAATCTTAGGCTGATCTGCAACATTCCCATGTAGTTTCAAGATGTTGAATAATTTTTCCAGAAAGCATTTCTTTACAGAAGATTCATATCTTTCCATTCTTTGAAGCCACCAGCATAATGCTGAACTCTGCTGAAACCCAGAGACTTTGCAGCAGCTAGAGCTTGCTTACTTCTCACTCCTGCCCAACAGGAAAAGACTAAGTGGCCTGATTTAGAAGGCATATCTTGACTATATTTCTCTTGAAAATCTTCTGAGTCCATTTGTAATGCTTTTGCAATCTCACCCAGTGGAATGCAGATGGATCCAGGGATTTCCCCAGATTTCCCAATCTCCCATTTCTCCCTGACATCAATAAGTGAAATGGCCTTGGAGTCCAGCAACTATTTGAGTTCCTTGTATGAGATGTTGTGGTCCTCCTCGGAGGTACAAAAACGGCAAACAGAGAATTGCTTGGTTCTGAGAATGCCAGAGCTGAGCTGAAGGAGAGCTCCTTGGCAGGGACCCCGAGCCTGCTGGTGCAGCCCTGGGCCTCGGCAAGGCTGTGTGGCTGGGCACCGGGGGCCAAGGGCACCACTAATGCATCCCAGCTGCCTCGGGGAGCCCCTCCACATTTCCTTAAGAGAGGAGGCGGGGTCCTTAGTAGGCCACAGCATTCACCTGCTGGCTTCTTGGCCTTTGCTCTCAAGGTGATTCAGAAATGAAAGAATTATATTTACCTAACAATAGCATCAATCATCTGTATTGATTTACTCTTCCTTAAATAGGCTGCAAGTTTTTCCCAACCATCCAAAAATACAGGTTACCAAATTACGTTATGAAGAAAACTCAGATGTGGATGTCTGTTATAGTAATAGCGTTTTCTATACAGAAATTTTATTTACTGAACAAAGATAAATGCAATTTGGGGTTTATTCTATACAAGATTCCCATGTGACTGATTTATGTAGAAAACAGGATTTTTTCTGTGCAAGAAACATTTTATTCTGTATTAAATACTTATTTTATGCACTAAACAACATGGAAACTGCACAGAAAAACTGTACTTTTTTAATACGGCTTTCTCGCAGTATGAAGCAAACTGCTAAAACAGTATGTTCTTTTCTTGAAGAAGAAAATTGGTATAGAATTCACTCCCAAATTGAAAATATAACAGAGCAAATGTGCATCTTAGTACTGATATGAGAATGAACAATTTGAAACTTCAGAAATATATCGCAAAATTGATTGTAGTCCTAAATTGTCATCAAGCTGATGCTGACCTATGGAGACTCATATGAAGAGACCTCTAAGTCACCTTGTCCTCAGTAACCCTGTTCACATCTTGCTGTGTGTTACCTGGTTGAGTCTACCCAGTTGTAATGCAGTCTCCCTCTTTTCCAACTACCTTATGAAGCATTGTTGTCTTTTCTAAAGAGTAACGTTTTCTCATGAAAAATAGTCTCATTTAAGGAAGTCTCATCTAAGTCATCTTGGCTTCTAGGGGAAGTTTGGGTTTGAATTGCTCTAGGACCCATTTCATTTATTTGTCTTTTTTGGAGTCCTTGGTATTCACAGAACTCTTCTCCAGCCCCACATTTCAAATGTGTTGATTCTCTTCCTATCATCTTTATTCACTGTCCACCTTTCTGAACTATACATAAAAATCTGAAATACAATGGCATGGAGTTCAGTATTCAATGTGATCTAGTTACACTTGATTATACAATCCTAATGTTTAATAGGATTACACAAATGACAGTTCACACATTCAGTGAAAAGCCATGTTTGCTTTTTTCAGTGTAAAAATACAGAAGGTTAATGGAGAAAGAAACCTTGTGACAACTGCTGAACTCTGAGATTAGCGGAGTAACTTGACTAAAACAAATTACACCATCCATTACAAATAAGGGTTGCTAAAAACCCCTTTAAAACTGGTATATTTATAGGTTTTTCAGGGAGCCTTGCAGTTCAGTATGCAATTCCAGAACAATCTTCTGCTAGATCTTGATATATTTTCTTTAAAGTGTGCCATCCATTCTGAATAAGGCCAGGCTGGCCACCTTAACAAGTATACAAGTTACTGTGATGCTGTAAAAACATACAAAAATAACTCTTCTATAAAATGTAATGATTCAGAAAATGCTGGTTTTCTAAAATAACTTCAGTTGTGTAATACTGGCATTGGGGTGGCGGCCAAGGGGATACTAAAGTACCTCGTATTGTTGTTTTGTGAGCTAAGGACCAGACTAGGGAGATGGCAGTGTTCCAGTAATTTGTCCTACCTGCTCTGCCCTATTTTCCCTTCACCTCAGATGAACTTACTACAGACTCATTTTGCTCTTCTCAAATTCTTTGAAACTGGCCCTGCTCTTTGGATGAACTTTGTTTTGCAACAAAACCCCCAAATTCCTCAGGAATATTTTAGCCACAGAACAACCATCTGTATCAGGGAGATCGTAATATCAATCAATCTTGGAATAGTGTATTAAAAATAACTTGAAAACTTGAACTGTTATATCCTCTGTTTCACTACGAACACATTATAATAATTTTGCTCCATTTCACCGCAAACCCAACTTCATTTTGCAGGAATCCCTCATCCCTAGAGGAGTGGCATCTAACAGGGAGATAGTAATATTAGATCTGTCTTTTAGAGGCACAAAGGGCATAATTTCAGGCCAGCTCTGAGGAACCTGCTAGTGCAGTTGGCCAGAACTTGTCAAAAACTGTTCAATTCTTGCTATGTATATTCAAGTCCTACCAAGCAACACCAAAGTGTAGATGTGTACATCTGTCTCTTTTTTTTTTCCATCTTTTCTCTATATGTCTCCCTACTTTATTTACTTCATCACACTAGAGAATGAATCCACTTTAAATCCGATTTCTGCCTCCTGCAGAATTCTGGGGTTTGTAGTTTAGTGAGGCTTCACCTTAAATTGCAAATCCCACAATTCTGCAGGAGGTAGCCACCAGATTTTAAGTGGATTCATTGTCTACTGCAATGGTTCTCAACCTGTGGATCCCGGATGTTTTGGCCTTCAACTTCTAGAAATCTTAACAGCTGGTAAACTGGCTGGGATTTCTGAGAGCTGTAGGCCAATACACCTGGGGACCCATAGTTTGAGAACCTCTGTGATGTCTCTAGTCAGACCTCTAGTCTGTCTCTTTGGGCTACATTATACTTGTTTCCTAAGACTAAAAGTGAGATATATATCAGAGAAAACATATTAAAAACAAAATTGTGATTGCAAGGCTGACCATGATCTTGTATGTGGAAGACATCTAAGAAGCAGCAGCAAAACCTGGTTCTGATATTCAGCTTTACTCAAGCACATTTAAAGTCAACTAACATGCCATTATGGTAACTTGACATAAGAAAAAAAAACCTATATCAAGATGAGAAGCCATAGCTCAACCAGAAAGCTCTCTTCTATGTACATGAAATGGACTGTAGGGTTTTTGTTCTTCTCTCCGCTGGACTTTCTGGAACAGCTGAATAACCATGAGTGTGAGGGTGGAAAGCAATGCGGGACAACAATTGAAGGGACCCTAAAAATCCTTCGCCCTTAAGATGTTTAGAAAAGAACAGAAACTCGAAGTGTACTGTTGGTGTAAACTATCAAAGAATGATAAGATAAAGCAAAGTTGATTAACCAAAATGCATAGACTGATAATATTGGGCCATAAAAACCAAATGTCCTATCTTAGACATAAAACCATCAGGCCAATGGCATTTTGCAAAAGAATGCTAACAGGGGAAGGTTCAAAGTCCTTTTCCACCCTGCCTTTCACTTTAAATCTCCTCCCACTTCAAATATACAGGAAGCATGGCAAAACCCATGTGCTAGTAGATGGGCTGTTCCATTACTTTGACCCCAACCTGACAGGGTGGGAAGTAATGTCTTTTAAGAAAAAAACGAATTGAAAATGTAGTAGCAAACTACAATTAGGTATAGGAAAGTTAGGCTCCCTACCAAGAATGCTACTCAACGAGGAAACACGGTTACCTTGACAACAGGGACAAGATGATAAATATGGCTCTTTCCTGTAACCTCCTGAAAAACATAATTCTGCCTACACATTGTCAAATACCTATTTTATATTTGCCATACTACATTCCAGCACGCACAGCTGTCGCTACTGCTCTACCAATTGATTAACTTGCCTCACGATTTAAAGCAGCTATTCAATGCTGGTTGGGAAAAAAACATGTTATATAACCTAGCAGTTATTAGGCTATCTTTTCCCACTACTTAGCATATTCTGCTTTGCATATAGTCCTTAAAGCACAACTAGATTTCACAGTTCAGCTGTAACAACTCTGTGAATGATTAAACACAGGGATCTATAAACACAGCAATATACCCAGTATTAGCTTGAGATATTAGCCACATCAACATTGCTAAATCAAGACTGAAACAGATAAAACAGAATGAAGCAGTCAAAAAGAGTACTGCAAAATTCCTAGAAAGATAGTAGCTAGAAGAAGTTATTCTTAAATTGCCTCCTCCTTATCTCTCTTCTCTGGGATTTGAAGAGGGAAGAGAAGAAAGCACCCTGTAGCTCTATGAGCCTACAAGCCTATTTTCCCAATATCTAATGAGACTTTACAGCCTAAAGGTGCCTCAAGAACTAAAAGAAGAAATAAGACCTAGAGCTACATAAATCTAAGGAGGGGTTGAAGAGTTCTCTTTAGCTCAAAGAACACATTGCCGCTGGATATGTTCTCAATACTTTATGTGAAGCATAGGAAACATGTCACTGTTGATCACATATCACTTCCAAGTGATATTTTTGTAATCTTTGGTGCATCTAGAAGTCTTCAAGAAGCCTTCTGCTTCAGCAAGGCATAACCACCCCATGACTTATCCTAGCAGGAAGCTTTTCTTTTGCCCAGAAACAGAAGTGGAAGTCACCTTCCATTTATCGTCAGTAATATATGGGAGGACCTCAGTCTAAATACTTTGAAGGCACCACATCCTGATTGATCTTGGAAGTTAAGCAGGTTCTGGCCTGATTAGTAGTTTGATAGTGGACCATAAAGGGAATTCAGCTGCTCTAGACTGTATTTCAGAGAAAGTCCATAACAAACCACCTCTGAGTATTCCTTGTCTAAGAAAACTTCATAGAGTTGCCATTAATTGACAGGCAAATTGAAGACACAATGCATGGACAAGTTGGAGCTGCCCCCAAACCCTATAAACTGGGTTCCTTGATGTCCTGGGTTCCTATCTGTACTTTATGGGAACAGACAAGCCGGAGGACTGACATGTTTATTATCTTCCACTTGGTCTTTGTCATCCTGAGTTGGATCAAAGTCATTTGACTTTTAGTTGGCTGGGTTTGTCTGTTTTGGCTCTAGCAGAACTGCCAGTGGGAATGTGGAAACACATAAAACAGAGAGGAAGCGTGAACTCACACTAGGGAGTAAGTGAGGAAATCTCAGTGATACGTAGAACAGACAGGACATTTATTGGGCTCTGACATCTGGCAAAGGTAACTGAGAATTCAGATAGTCAATATACGTTACAACCAGCAGGTGCTTGAAAACTGATAAGGAACTTCATTCCTTTTTATTGTGAGAGGGGGGCTTTATGGTTTTAATGTGTTGTTGAAGGTTTTCATGGCCAGAATCACTGGGTTGCTGTGAGTTTTTCGGGCTGTATGGCCATATTCCAGAAGCATTCTCTCCTGATGTTTCGCCCACATCTATGGCAGGCATCCTCAGAGGTTGTGAGATTTTTTGGAAGCAAGGCAAGTGAGGTTGATATATCTGTGAATGTCCAGGGTGGGAGAAAAAACTCTTGTCTGTTTGAAGCAAGTATGAATGCTGCAATTGATTAATTAAATTAATATATGAAGATAATTTGTCCATAAATATAATGAACAATAGTGTGTTCCTCCACTTAGACATGAATAGATAAACTAAAATCAATGTGGGCTAAGCTACTATAATGATTACTACTACAAAATTATTTGATTCAAGGATGGTTAGAGTTTTTTTGTTTTCCCTGATTTCTTTGGAAGCAGGTTAGAAGTAAACTCTATCCAGAGTAAATACACACACACACACGCACACACATAGGTGTTGCTGAACACTAGGAACAAGAGGAATAGAAGTAGAAAAGGACAACACGAACATGAACTTGTTGTGGTAAAAATAGGAATAAGGAGGATAAAATGACATAAAATGCAATCTAAAAATAAGCTACAACTGACAAGATAAGTAGGACAGATGCTTTTTCAAACAAAAAGTGTATTTATTAATGTTTCCATATTCAGGCTGTCACCAGAAAGTTAATTTCCAGGAGGGCCAAGGGCATAACTTGGATGAGCTTTTAGGCTTTTATCTTTCTGATGATCTCATAGGCAGCCAAAGCCTGCCTTTCAATAAAAAAAGAGAAAAGGAAAAGATTTTCTAACGCCAGAGGCTGGTTTGAATCTGTAGCAATGAGCTTTGCAGATTTTTCTAGAGCAAGAGAAGAGAGTTTTAAGTCTCATCAAAAGCCTGAAGATAATAATCTGTAAATCAAAATGGCATGAGGCTTTGCCAGGAGGCAAAAGAGGGAAATGTCAAATCTTATTTATACATACCTTTTTCAAGCTGCAGCCTTATTTCATTTCCTAACACACTTCTAAATCTAACAAACAGTAACCCCAGTTCACTATGTTAGTAATTTGAAGCACTCCACTGTTAATGTCATAAAACTCAAACTAGAAATTCCGGACTTACTCGTGATTGTACAATCTCTTATTAATACTAATCAGATGAGATATTTTTTGTAAGCATTGATTTTAAACAGTTGAAAACCCCAAGCATGAATGACATGAAGATTACCAAGCAAGCCACAATGAAATTCAAGGAACAACAAAATAAAATTAATGTTCTCTTCTAATGGGCCAAGAATATATCTGCTGCCTTTGACATACAATAGAGCCTCACTTATCCAACATAAATGAGCCAGCAGAACGTTGGATAAGCAAAAACATTGGATAATAAGGAGCAATTAAGGAAAAGCCTATTAAACGCCGAATTACCTTATGATTTTACAAATCAAGCACCAAAACATCGTGTTTTACAACAAATTGACAGAAAAAGCAGATCTATACATAGTAAAGTTATGTAGTAATTACTGTATTTACGAATTTAGCACCAAAACATCGCAATGTATTGAAACAGCGGTGGATCCGGACTGGAGGCAGACTGCGTTGGATAATACAGAACATTGGATGAGTAATGGTTGGATAAGCAAGACTCTACTGTGTTTTAATTTAATTAGCTCTGTTAACATATTTATGTGGATGTGATATCTAATGTTATTTTAAACAGTAGGAGAAATTATTTAAATAGCATCTTTTGTCAAATAAATGAAAAACTGCAAGAGAAAAAACTAATTCCAATTTTTAAAAATATCACCAATGAAGTTTCCCATTGCATTATTTTTACATACATACTCAGAGGAAGAGAGAGAGAAAGAGAGAAAATCATATGAAATTTTACCCTGGAGTACTTCCTTGTGAATGACCCACAACGGGCTAGAGCTAGATAGCAAAACATTTATGTAGAGTTCTAGAAGTACATCAGTTTTGTCCCAATTATTGCTATAGTCCACTGTGCAACTGATTGTCCTTTCAGTGGAAAAAAGATAAAACTTTCTTGCCAAATTTGAAAACAACACTTCCTACAAACGAGACAGAAGGTCAGTTCACAGTCCTTCAGACTGATGGGAATCTGTACTATATTTGTAAAAAAAACACAAATGCATGTACACATATCTTATTTGAAGTGCAAAACCCATGAAAGAATAATACAATATTTAACTTTTGAACAATACCCTGCTTAAGTATGCTTTTGCTTTGCATTAACTTAAGTCTCAGTGGATTGCTTTTTAATGCCCTGGCTCAAGAGCTGATGAACTCTTGATCTCGTTGGGAAGGTACTTATTGTACTTTTGCTGCTTCTTTTTTGACTTGTTTTCTGTTTATACTTATATATTGATAAACTTTTACTTATTTGATTATTTGAACATTGTGTGGTGTTAGGTGGAAAGGTACTACAGTGCAACAGTGGACTTGGGAGCAGCCCTTGAGGCCCTAGCTGTGTGTTTGCGCACTCTGGAGGGTGGACGTGGGGATGCAAGGCTGGCCTTACAATCTTGACCAGCCAGGAAGGGTAGAAAAGTGTTATTAATTAAACATCTTGAGAATTGCATCTCCGCCTTAGAAGCTGATCATCAGAAAGGTGCAGATGTTCCCGCAGTACAGCCGGTGGCAGTGCAGCCAATGGAACAACAAGAGATGCAGCTTGTTACTAAAGATGTGGTTCCCATTGATGAGCCAAGAGAGATACCTTCAACTTCCACCACAGGTGAGAAGGACAGAGCTATTATTGAGCCTACAAATATGGGGCAGAATCCCTGGGGAACCAACCAATAATCAGGTGGGAGCCCGGAGGGCCACAACAACCAGGCTGAGTGGAACCACAAGCACTAGTGAGTTACCCTGCTGTATTAGGCCAACAGAATCCATGGCAGCCCCCAAGCTGGCCTAGCTATTTGGGGTTCGGGGGCCCAAGCCAAAACCAATAATGCCCCCAAGCAAGGGCTAATTGGGGGCTGCACCAAATCAATACAATAGCATTAGGAGGACAGTTAACTCAGAGCATAATCAACAAAAACATGAAAGGAGAATAGGCAGTTATATTCTCATTATTATTTAGAGAGCTTGAGAAAAAAAGAAAAAGATGAATTGGATGAGAGACAGAAAGAAAAAACAAAAGGAAGGAAGATAGATAGAAACTAGGCTAATTAGTTAGCCAGTTATTTAGTTTATGCTGGTGTCACAGTGAAATCTTACCCAGCACGGGTCCTCTCTCTCTCTCTTTCGAATATTTCAATATAATCTATGGTTCATATATAGATTTTCTAGCTAATGTGTGGCTCCTTTATGACAAACAATTCCATTTCTAAGCTGCCAGACACCCCATGCTTAGGTGGGATCTCAAAGATAACCCAGGTGCAGGTTATGACCATGCCCTGCCTAGTGAAGGGGCAGACAGTGGTCATATAATTCAATATGCCAGGGAAGCTCAATCCTTTAATCAGCAAGGCACATCACAACTGCAGTGATCGCAGCAGTGATCGCTCTGTTGGGATTTTGCAGCCCATGGATTTTACTCAAAGAAAGCCTTCAGATTCCAGGAGTTTTGTACAATCTGCAATGGAATTCATGCTGCAAAAACCTGTGTCAAGGCTCATAAGGCGAAAGCTGGTCAGAAGGATTACACAGTTCCAAAGCAAAACACTGGACAGCCAGCAATTTCAAAAGGGCACCAGTCCAATTAATCTATTAGAACTCAGGCGGTGGCTAGATGGGTACCCTAATATTGCGGCTGCAACATATATTAGAAAAGGGTTTTCCTATGGTTTCCGCATCCCTTGCCGGAGGCAGCAGTTACCATATACTTCACACAAACTTAAATCAGTGATAGGAATGGAAAAGATAGTTAGGGCTAAGATTGATAAAGAGGTTCAAGACAGCAGGGTCTTAGGACCATTTGATGGTCCTCCATTGCCTAATCTTAGGATTTCCCCCCTAGGAATTGTACTCAAAATGGAGTCCCCAGTGGTGCAGTCAGTTAAACCATTGTGCCGGCAGGACTAAAGACCGACAGGTTGCAGGTTCGAATCCGGGGAGAACGCAGATGAGCTCCCTCTGCCAACCAGCTCCCCATGCGGGGACATGAGAGAAGTCTCCCACAAGGATGGTAAAACATCAAAACATCCCAGGCATCCCCTGGGCAATGTCCTTGCAAATGGCCAATTCTCTCACATGAAAATCGACTTGCAGTTTCTCAAGCTGCTCCTGACATGAAGAAAAAAATTAGTACTCAAAAAAGTCCCAGGTGACTTTCAACTTATTCATCATTTATCCTACCTAACAGGAGATTTAGTTAACGATGCCATTCCAGAGGATTGTAGTATGGTGCCGGAGGATTGTAGCACATGGATTTGCTCACTATGTGATAAACTTCTAAAGGAGTTGTAGTCACACTAGGCTACTGCAAAAACACAGTAGAGGTTTGTGTCATTTGAAGATTAACAAAGTTGTTTTAACTCTCAATGTATAAAAGCCCGCTTCTTCAAACATGTTGGCATGCATACAGAAAGAGAGGGAGAGCATGCCAAATCGCTATAGAACAAATTTTAATGTACATTCTAGACAGTTTTATTTATGTCACATTACAGAAACAGATTGTGCAAAAGGTGTTTAGCAAATGTATGAAAATGTCCTGAGGAAATTTCTTGTATTTTTGGGTTGAGACTATAAATTGCCTTATCTCTCAAGCCTAAACAGACAAATGCCCCATCACGAAAAACCATGACAGATCCCCTCCATAACAAGCCATGACAAATTCCTCAATGATGTAGAGAACAGCAGAATCTGAAATGCCTCAAGCATGTTTAGCTTTACACCTTTTTCCCTCTTCCCCTCAAAACAGTAAATTCTGTGGCAAGTTTCTTATTTCTCTTTCACAAGAAAGTTATCCACTGTATATACTCATATATATGAGTTTTTAAAAAGACAAAAAACTTGGGCCAACTTATTCATGGGTTAATGCAAGTAATATATCTTAACATTTAGCAAAAAAAAAAGTTGCCATCCCCTTCTCAGGGTAGGGATGAGAAAGGGTGAGTGTTTAGTCTGTTCCAGGAATACCTAAAAGAAGCATCATCCCATACTTTGTCTGCTGCAATACTGCTTCTGGCCATTTTTAATGCCTTGTGGAGAAATGCAGCCCTTCTACTCTTCCCTTAAAAGAACCATCAAAAATGTAGACTGGGCTGATGCTTCTTTAGCTTTTCAGGCTAAGCTCTCACCTTTTGCCACTCTACTCAGAGAAGAGGGTCGCTCATTTTTGATAAGAGTTAATACTATACCTTAACTTGTATTTAAAAAAAAAAGAATCATTCCCCTTACATAAAGTTTGGATAAGAAAATATAACATTTCAGGTAATCTGAACTAAGTCATAAGAGTTAAAACCAGCACTTTGGATTATTTCTACAGCACGGAAGCCCCCGTTGGTGCAATGGGTTAAACCCTTGTGCTGGCAAGGACTGAAGATCGAAAGGTCAGAGGTTCGAATCTGGGGAGAGCGGATTGAGCTCCCTCTGTCAGCTCAAGCTCCCCATGCGGGGACATGAGAGAAACCTCCCACAAGGATGGTAAAACATCAAAACATCCGGGTGTCCCTTGGGTAATGTCCTTGCAGACAACCAATTCTCTCACACCAGAAGCAACTTGCAGTTTCTCAAATTGCTCCTGTCACAAAAAATTCTATGCAATGATATTATTAAGTCCCTTTTGATTAAAAAGACAAAGAAAAGAAGACAATGTCAGAAGAAAAATCTAATGTAAAATAAAGCTTGAGTACATATAATACATGAAATTAAGTGAGTCTATTGGTCCATCAGCCACAATTGCCCTCCAAAATCTCATGCACACGTTAAAATCATTACTTTCTATCAGAGGTGTCAGATGTTGAATGTACAGTAGAATTTTAATATTTCAGGCTCATGTAACAATTCAAAGAACGTTCTCTTCTAACTGCACACTACCTTTGCAAACTCTGTTACACTGCAGTATATATAATCTTCCAAATGAATAGTTATAAGAACATTTATCCACCACATAAAATTGAAAACTACTGCAGTTCATAATACAGTCTAAACCCTTACAGAATCTAAATGCATGATATCATGAAACAGGTCAGAGGGTGAAAGTATGTGTAATGTCTGCTTCGGTATTATTTTATGTTTCATCGTAGACCTTCCGCTCACTTCTTCACCTTGTCTGGATTTTTTTTTTTACAGATTAATGTGTTTTTGCATCACGTTACAAAATACCTCATGCTGTTCACTAGTTCAAATCTACAACATTTAGTTAGGTATTAAACTAATATTCTTAAATTTAACATTAAGTCCATGGTGTCTCTCAGCCCTTTTGTAATATAATGGCATTATTCAAACATCTCAAAACTCATTGTTTATGTTAACTATGATCTGATGACTTAAGCTACGAATTTGCCTAGTAAGAGGTGGACCAATGGGACCATTCCGCTCTTGATATTCTGGAAGTCAAATGGATTTCAAAAATTCTAGCCAGAATCTTATTGGACAAGAGGTGGAAAAAAAACCTCTGCTAACGTAAGTACACTAGTGGTCCAGAACATGAAGGTTGTGTACACACCCAGGCATTATAATGTTGCCTTTATGCATCTGAGAAAAGGAAGGCCCTTGTCTGCTTCTGGACAAGCCTTTGGCCCCTGAGGAAAAAGAAGCCTTTGCTCCCTATTCCCTGGATGTGCACACGTGGCCAGAAGGTCTCTACATATACACCTGTATTTGGAGGCAGAGCTTGACTCAAGAAGCCAATTTTCCTATTCTTATACATATAGGCAAAGGTATGGCAAAGGGGTGTACTGTATACCTTCTTGTGAAAGTCCCAATACAGTACTTAACACTGACATAAGCAGGGGTTACACCACATTAAGCCATCAGCATTATTATGCCTTCTGGAAGAAATTTTCCCACAACTGTTCCACTGAAGGCTTTGCAAATCTGAAAGTAAAATACTAATATGGCTCCCCTTGATCTGTAATGACAGAACAGGTTAGTTAGTTAGTTAGTTAGTTAGTTTTTATTTTTGGCGTTCACTGTCACTGTTGTCCATCAGTGTCTGTACATTCCATGTACCGAAGTTCATTTTTCTTTTTTGGCCGCAGGGTGGTGACCCCACTGGACGCGGCAGTCCAGTCAGGGATAAGAGAGGCTGACTATGTTTAGGGCACCTTTTCTAGCCCCCTCCCCATGTGGGGTGAGCAGAGTGGATCCTTAAAAGGACTGCTCAGTCATGGATACAGCTGCCAAACTACTCAACTGCCTCGGACCTTGAGGTAGAACAACTGAGTCCATACCCACTGCCCATGTGCCAGTCTGTGACTAGGGGCTTCCAGATTTCACGGTCCTGCCCCCGTCGCCACTCGCTGATCGCCATGGGACTTTGGTTGGTTTGTTTTTCTTTTTTTTTGGAAGACGCCTGTGCATGAGTTTTTTAAATGTGTGGAGGTCAGTGCACAACTGATCAACACACAGTCTTCACAGAGTGAGGTTCCACTGGTGGTGTAGTTTAACACAATGACCATGGCTTCTCAATCTGTTGCAGCCTTCTTCCACCTTCCCAGCCGTTGTAACACAGTCCCCTCGATAGACTGTCACCTTGTCGTGGGGAGGGGGCTTGCATGTTCCGATGAACCTGTAGGCACAACAACTGGAGTCGTGCACTCCCAGGAGTGGCCACGGGGGAGGTTCCAGACCAAGCACAGTCCGAAGACCTAATGGCGGAGCAGGCAGAGGATAACATGGACAGAACAGGTAAAATAGTCATGATATACATTTCTGCAATCCCATCACCATACAGCCAACACCAACATGATTGTGCAGTTTAACTTATAGCTGAGATGGATAGAGAAGCCTCTTTCCAGCAAATAGTTTTACCCAAAAACACCTTACAAATAAAATTAATAAACAAAATTTTGCAACAACAAGATAACTAAAAGTCATCATCACAGTGCAACTACATACACTATAGATTTCTGTCACACTGAAAAATACTGCCCGAACAACTTAATTTACTTAAGTTGGGAAGTCTCATACTGTGTGCTGACACTGCATTTACAGATTCTTAGGGGAAAGTCTGTCAGAAGAAATGATGCATTAAATTATATCCTGTTTCTGGTATACAGTAACACTTACTCTTAAACATTTACAAGAGCTACAATTCAATTCAACTGGGAAATAATATGGTGCAGATTGTACTGGACAGCAGTTTTCCATTAAATTCAATCTCTACTTAAATTATTACGCATACTTCTGTTAAGGAAGGTCTTTTCATTTTATACCTGAAAGACACAGGTATACTATGAAGAACCTGAAGCGTGTATTTTAATATGTAATGTCTGCTTTAAGATCAGTGAGGATGAATATGTGGCCCTCCACTTTGGATAGTGTTGGAATGCAATTTCCACAATTTCTCACATTTGTGTCACCTGCTGGTAGTTGCAATCCAACATATCCAAAGAGCTGCAAGCTGCATACTCTACCTATATATTAAACCTGTTGCTGTTGTTGTGTGTCTTCAAGTCATTTCTGACTTATGGTGGTCATATCATGTTTTCTTGGCAAGATTTGTTGAGAGCAGTACTTCTCAACCTGTGGATGCCCGGGTGTTTGGCCTACAACTCCCAGAAATCCCAGCCAGTTTACCAGCTGTTAGGATTTCTGAGAGTTGAAGGCCAAAACATCTGGGAACCCACAGATTCAGAAACACTAGTTTAGAGGGCATTTGCCTTTTTCTGAGACAGAGAGAATCTGACTGGACTAAGGCCACCAGTAGATTTCCATGACCAACAGAGAATCAAAGCCTGGTCTCCAGAAACATAGCCCAAAGCTCAAACCACTATACCACACTGGTGCTCTGTATTTCAAATTGCCATCCATATATTACAGATAAGGTACTGTAACTGAAAGGATATCCAACCATCCATTACTCCCAGCAACACCCTATGCACCCTAAAAACTTGATCCAGAACATCTCCTAATTCCCCCAGAGCAGGTTTTTAGGTTACACAGACAGTTTCAGAAATGGGAGCCGCCTATTCCAATAGAAACCATATGATCTAGCTTAAGTGCCCAGTTGGAATCTGACTACCCAGCCACTCCAATATAGAGTGACAATAATATACATTTTGGGGTTGTGATATGATGGCGTCCCTTAAACTTAATGTAGCTCAGCATGTCTTAATATGGTCTTGTCTTCAGACTAAAGTGGAAAATTAGTAGCCAGGTGCAAGACTTAAACCTAAACAGTACTTTCGGTGCATGCCTGCACAATGCAAATAATGAATTACTTTGATTTTCTGTGTAATGATTTGTTTCCATGACTGTACACTATTGTGTTAGTGGCATGATTCAGCTAATATTTAAGTGGAAATGAAATGAGGTGAATGAATATAAATGCATTCTGATTACATTCAGATCACTGCATCATGACTGCTTACTTCACAATTTTGAATAACTCCTGTGTAATCTGCTGAAGTAGATGTTAGGCTAGAGTCTTTACAGAACTCATAGTGTGCAAGAACAGCACACTCACCAATAATTCTGATATTCAATCTGCTGGGCCAACTCAGCAGATAATGATATTGATGAATTTGAAGTGTTTGGTCTCACTCAAATAAGGGCTGTATACACAGAGGGTGCTGTAGCCAAGTAACAGAGAACATGCTTTGTATGGGTTGTTGTAGGTTTTTCGGGCTGTATGCTTTGTATACTTAAATCACCATTTGCACTTCTGTGTCAAATGGTGTTACCAATGGTGAGAGAGATCACCACAAAGAATTGAAAAAATGCTACCAAATTCAGGTACCAGCTTCATCTATACCAAGCTTGGTAAAATATGCCCTATCCATTACAACTACCAATGCTGCCTGTGGTTGATGGGAGCCAGGGCCATAGCCAGAAAAAAAATTCAGGGGGGAGGGATTGAAAATTTCAGGGGGGGGAGAGAGTTGAAAACTGCCTCCTAGCTCACACTGAAGCAAAGAGCACCACAGGGGACAGGGCAGCCTTCAATAGCCTGCAGTTCCGCCCCTGTCAACCACCTCCATCAAGTCTGGCCTCCTTAATGAGAGCATTCAACACCCACCCACCCCAACTTGGTTGCTTTGCTACATCGGTTATTGCTACAAGTAATGACAGTGTGAATGAATTGTCAATATTTGCTTGAGATAGTGCTTGCAGTTCTGGAGGGACTCTTAATTTTTTGCATCTCATAGACTTAGCATGTGGATTTGGTTAACCAGTTAAAATTCATGAGTATACCAGGTGGTTTTTTTTAACCTGAAAAAGTTTTTTTTTAACCTGAACCCCTAACCCACACCCATCCCCGGCTACAGGCCTGATGGGAGCTGTACTCCAGCCACATCAAGGGCACTGCAGTCTCTCATCGCTAGTCTATACCAACCATACAACAGAGTATAAGGCAGCTCATTGTAGCATTTTATATTTTTAGACAAAATAAAAAGCCTGCTAATCCAGGACGAATCATAAATATCAGTAAGAATGCAGAATATAAGAAAAGGAATGCTGAAACAATTGGTCAAGGAAAAGTTAACAAAAATGAGTTCTTCAAGGAAGAGACAAGGCCTCAGGGACATCAAATTCAACTCCATAAAATGTAAATCCAACATGATCTTACTATGGTACCGAATAAAAATCAAGATGACTTTAAAAGAGAGACTTTCAAGATAACCTCCTTGACTATGCAATCTTCCTTTTATTCCTGCTCCACTGTAGGATACACAAAAATGTAGAACATGGAATGTAGAAATGTGAGAAGCTGCCTCATATCTAGTTAGACCACTATTCCAGCTTGGCCAATAATATCAACTCTGAATGGAAGCAGCTATCCGGTGCTTTAGTGAGCATTCTTCCAAGCCTTGACTCATGGTTTTTTACCTAGGCCTCTCTAGTACTCTCTCATCAAATGTTAACTTCCAAAATCGAGCCAAGTATTTCACTAAAAAAACGACTGCTACAAATTTGTCCTCTCCACTATATCACATAGACCAGTTTTTGTATATTAGTGCTAAAAATAATACCAGTTATTCACAAGAAAACACAAATATAATACCTATATTTTAAACTGCAACAATATAATGGGCCCATAGTAGGCACTATGCCATTTGAGGGAACTCTATCCTAACAATGATCTTGCTAATTAATCTATGTTGCATTTTACTATATTGCATCCTGCAGTAGCTGTAAATCTCATCACTTTTCTTCCAGCTATTTAATCCCACTACTGCAACTAAATGAATGAAATATATCAAAAATTAAAACTAACATTAGATTAATAAATAAGCTAAATGAAATAGGCACAAAGAAGAAAACTGCTAGGTACCAATATTATTCATCTATATTTCAACATTTTAACAGAACAGAAAACCTTTCCCAGTCAACAGGCAGATGATGAATCATAAAAATGCAATAAATAACTCCGAGGCCAAGGCAACCATAAGAAGTCAGCAGCTGATGAAAAACAATTCTGCCTTCCCCATTCTCATTTCTTCTATAATCCATTATATTTTTCAAATACAAACTTTTTTGACCTTGGAGAGGAAAGGAGGGCTAATTTCATGAAGAAAAGCGAATACAGAAAAAATATTTTGAGCTTCTAAAAGGTAATAAGAGTTATTTAAAGGCTTATATGCAGGCTTATAATTTACAGCCGAAGTTGCATTTTAAGTAGTGATTTGGAAAACATTGTACCTTTAAAGTCCAATTGCCAGTGTTGTGCATCTATGCTATTGCTCAATTAATAAGTAATGTTAAAAAATATCACTTTATGACACTATATATTTTGATTAAGAAATACTGTATCAAGATGGTTAGGAATAGTATATTTTAAAATAATTAAATGTAATCAAATATTTCCATCATCCTGGTGCCAGAATCTAGTCCCCCGTCCCCCCCAAAGTGCTTATTCTAATGTAGTTTTCTCACAACAATAAAAATGGACAGCTTTGGTCCACAGAGAGAAAGTAATGTTTTTTCATCAAATTCTGGATATAAAAGAGATTCTGAAAGATCACAGTGTCATGACTGCTTACTTCACAATTTTGGCTAACTCCTGTGTAATCCGCTGACGTAGATATTACGCTAAAGCCTTAGAGGACTCACAGTGTGCCAGAAAAGTACAGTCATCGGTAATCCTGATATTCACTTTGCTGAGCCAATGCACCAGATAGTGACAAGGATGAATTATAGGACCAGATTTTTCGATCTCACTCAGATAAAATCTGTGAACAGATGGGGTGCTGTGGCTCAATAACAGAGAACATTGCACCCTCATGTAAAATGATGTTACCAATGGTGAGAGGGATCTCTGCCTAATGCCTTAAAGAAATACTACCAAACACACTGGGCTGCTTGTCTATACTAATGCTTCTCAAACTGTGGGTCCCAGCCCCAAATGGGACCCCCAGCTCAATGTCACAAAAAATAGCTCAATGTCACAAAAAAATCAACAACAGATTACACAAATCTGTTAGCAACATTTACAGTACTTTGCAGAAAATGCTTCAGCTGTCCTCCACAAAAAGCAAAATTGGCCTGTTTAGCAAGCCTTGCAAATGCTTGAGTCCCCCTTCGGAGATTGAGAAGGATGGGATATAAATGTTTGAAATAAATAAATAAAAATAAATGCTGATTTATCAGTAAATGTTTGGTTTTTATATCTATTTCATGCCTATATACTTGGGGTCTCATAAAAATTTATCAGACAAAAAAGGGTCATGAGTTGAAAATATTTCAGAAGCCTTGGTCTATACCAGGATTGGAAAATATGGCCCATCTATAACATCTAGCTATGCAGCCCATGGCTGAAGAGAACTCTACTCTTGCCACATCTCGGGAACCACAGCTGCTCATCACTGGCAGTGAATTCCATAAATTCAACTATGCACTGTGTGAAAATATAATCACTTTAATCACTCTGAATCTCCTACCAAACATATTCATTTGGATCTTTGGTTTTCATATTCTTCTGGCAAAAGGAGAAACTTCTCCATCTACTTTCTGCACTACAGGCATAATCTTTTATATCTCTTCTAAGTAAATGGTTCCAATGTCTCTTTATAGAGGAGATGCTTTAGAATTCTAACCATTTTGGTTTCCCTTTCTGAGATCACTTTCAGCTCCACAACATCCATTCTGAGGTAGAGAAAGCACCTGATGTGCCGTAATAACGGCATTATAATATTGGCAGTTTTATTTCCAATCCCTTTCCTAATGATCCCTAAGATGGAATTTACATTTTGACAGCTGCTATGAACATGCATCAAATACTTTCACTGAGCCATGTACCATGATCACAGGAACACTTTCCTGTTCAGTCTATGCCAGCTAACAGTGCAGCACTAACTCAAAGCTTCAGTGGCTATAGGGGGTAAGGATCAGGCAAAGGTCTCTTTGCTGGCAGAAATCCCCTTCTGCTGGCAAAATCATTTCAGAGATCTGCCAGTAAAGCAACATGCTGGCAGAACTGTTCTGTTGAGTATGATCTACTGGCAGATGAGGCAAAAAAGGAGCAAATAAAGGGCAGGTTCAAGAAAGAGTCAAACTGTGCCAAGTCAATCCTCTTCCAAGCCAGAGACACAAAGCTACAGCGCCAACACAAAATCAGGCTAGAATGAAGGTAATTCTCAATAATTCCCAACATTGGGGAGGGAGATATTGGAAAAAATAAGAACAAAAAGTTAAGATACACAGGCGACACTTGCAGAAATAGGTGATGACTAGAGCAACTATTGAGAAAAGTCAAAGGGGAAAATGCAAAAGCAGTGTTACAAATAAAGACTAAGAAAACAACATAATGACTGCCCATGATTTACACAGCTTTACAGTAGGAGATGTAGACACTGAAATGGTCAAAGACTTACCATATTTTGGCTTAGTTATGTATCAAAACTGACAATGTAATTGGGAAATCAGAAGAAAAGGACTGGAGCAATAGCTAAAAAAGAAATTAATAACATCCTCAAATGCAAAGATATATCAGTGGATACTGAAACAATGATCATCTGTATCACAGTATTTTCAATGTCTGTGTACAGGTGAAAAAGACTGAGCAGTGAAAAAGAAGAATGAAGAATCAATTCATTTGAAATGTGGTGCTGGAAGGGCATTCTACGGGAACCATCTACAGACAAAATTACTAATAAATGGGAAGAGCAAATCGAGCCCGATCTCTCTCTCTCTCTCTCTCTCTCTCTCTCTCTCTAGAAGCCATTATATCTAAATTGAGGCCATTGTACTTTGAAAATATGCTTATCAATTGCAGCTCAAAGCAAAAGATTGAATCCTTCAGACTTAAAAGCACAGAAATTTCATGCAAGTTATTTTCTTACCTGATTAGGAAACTAGAAGAAACATGATTATTAGATGACAGGAATCGGTCTCCAATTTACTTCATCGTTTTCATTTATGCTTTCAAACCAGTGGCGTCTATTTGGTTAGGAAAGAAAATCCACCCATTTATTCAAACAGGAATAAGATGTGATTTAATAATTTGGGAAACACAGCAGATTGTCATTTGAATAAAACAGAATAACAGCATTATCCCATGCATGCCTACCACAACTCCTTTGTTATTTCCTAGGTCAATGCCTATAGAAATACAGTCTAAAATTCTTAAATTAATGTCTTCAGACACTTAAGCTTTGTTGTCCACACATTGGCTTTGATTTTAACATCCTTCCCTGCCAACTCTCACTGCAAGGTGCTTTATCAATTTCCAGACACAGCTTATGCTTGAACAAGTAAACAGGTCGCATAAATGTGCCAACAAATTCTAATTATAGGATTGGTTTTGTTTTGTTTTGTTTTTCAATGTAAACTTAGAGGCTAGAATTAAATCAAGATAGTTCACAGCTCATGATCATCAGCAAGTAGCAAATTTAGTTACATTAGTATGGCTATTTGTGGTGACAGGAAATTTCCAGTGCAGCCTCTCTATACAAATAACATGTCATTTCTCATTTTTAAAAAAAGCAACAACTTGAATCCCTTATACAAAAGTAAACCAACAATCTGACATTCCTGAAGATATTAAGACTACATAAACTTGGTAATGGCAGATATTCTGGAAACATTTATTCAATATTTATTTGATAATCAAAGTTGAATTATATTCTATTACATATGAAATATCAGTGATGATTGAAATAATCCAAAAATAAATGCAATGTATACTCGAAATAGAGCTATAGTTGCAAAAATGAAACATTTGATTTTAGGGGTACCAGAATGGTCATACACAGGTCTAGGTAGTTGAGACTGTGGTGCTTATTACAGTTCTCCTTGAACAGAAAACCTCTGCCTAGGAAGTAGATGTTTACCTTTTTTGCATACCAAAATGACACTTGGATTGTCTCAAGAAATATTAGGTCTTCTGATAATGGAATCATTGATGGGTTTTATGGGATCCATGAACTGGGTGCCAAAATACGACTATTTACACTCCATTTTAATTAGTTATCATTTTCCCCATCACTATGAACTTTAAGATAATGTTTTGGTTTCATTTTGCTGTAATATGTTGTCCAGGCTTGGGCCCATGTAAGCCGCTCTGAGTCCCCATCGGGGAGATGGTGGGGGGGGGGGGGGTATAAATAAAGATTATTATTATTATTATTATTATTATTATTATTATTATTATATATGAGCTGCAATCTTCAATATCCAATATAACTACTATGACAAAGTTCTACCATCATAGGTACGTCTAATATATAATGTCCCTCCTCAAAAAAAAAACTTTCAGCCTCAACTGAAAGGTTTCCAAAGAACTGGAGATCAGGATGCTTGGAAATGGTATCTGAAGTACTCTCCCAATTATGAGACACACTGAGAACAGGCAACTGGAGAACCTCCTCAAGGTCTCATGGCACCCTTTGATTGGGCAAGGAACTATATCTGAAACCCTTCAGTTAAGACACTGTCAGGATAAAACAGTAGGTTTTGTAGTCATTCCTGACATTAATGACCATAAATTATGTCCCAGCACTGAATGTTTGCCGTATATATGTTGTGCTCCACCCTGAGTCCCCTGCGGGGTGAGAAGGGTGGAATATAAATGTTTAAAATAAATAAATAAATCCCCAATAGTTATGAAATCACATATCCTGCTTAGAACCTTGTGAATAGGATGTCAGCCATGTTTTGTTTTTGTTTTGTTTTTCCAAATAGGCACTGCAAGCAAAATGTTGCACTTACGTGCTTATGTGTATTTTTCTGGAAAGTATGTCCACATGTTTGATCAGATTTTCAAAGGGGTTAGTAACCCAAAACACAGTGCAAAGCACTTGAGGATCGTCTTACTATGACAATAAAGTTGGTGTGAAATTTCAGGGGGCAGAAGGGATGGATCCAACTGTTTTCCTCCATCTGGGTGCATTGCAACAGACATCTACAAACAGATCTCTGACCGTCTTCAGGAGGTCCCTCCAGATGACATCATTAAAGCACCCAATAGTGAATTATGCAATGGCCAAAAAAGTGAGTTGTGATGGTGTAAGTCTGGCTTACACTACAATAATTCACCAAGAGAATGCCAGCCAGATATTTTAAAGCAATTATTTAATTACCCTATTCACCATGTTAAAACTTATAATCATAAACATATTAACAGCTTCCACCAAATATTTGTGTATAATTATAAATTTTAATTTATCATTCAAAAATCCATCTGGTAGTCACTGTTTACATCGTGATTAGCATATGATTTTGTCATATTTGAAATGAATAGATTACATATAAATCCATGTCAGCTGAGAAAGCACTCTTAATATCAAGATCATTTTACAATCATTCACTGAAGATGTTATAAAAATGACAGACATAATAGATTGCTGAATGTCACTCCCAAACATTTCCACAATGTTCAGGAGTGACATGCACTGTAGAATTAATGCAGTTTAACACCATTTTAACTGTCATGGATCAATACTATAGAATCCTAAGGCACCAACACTCTTTGGTAGAGAAGGGCAAAATGCCTTGTAAAACATTGGGCTATGGAAGTTAAACTGGTATCAAACTGCATTAATTCTATAATGTAGTTGTACCCAAGGAGAGTACAGGTAGTCCAAGTTATGAACATGATAGGTTCTATAGGTTTGTTCTTAAGCTGAATTTGTATATAGAAGGAACAGGTACATTTTCTAAGTGTAACTACAGCCAATTGTCTGAGGAACAGAAAGTAACAGAATGCACACATACACACACACACGTGTGTGTGTGTGTGCACACTTTGCTTAGCATAAGGAAGTGTTAACAGCCTTGTGGTGTTTGGTTTGCTGTCTGTGCCTGTTTTGAAGATTTCACCTCATTTTCTGTCCCTCTGACAACTGGATTTTGAAAAATGTGGAAACAAGAATTGATGGTGAAGTGAAGACACCTCTTCCCTATGATAACTCTTTCGGAAGTGAATTTTCCTTCCGAAAGGTAGTTTTCTCTCACTTCCTGTTCCCCGTTCTTAACTATGTCAGCTGGATGTCTGTAACTCGGGGACTGTTACAGACTGCTTACCTGAGACCAGGAATTCTTTATAATAATAGTTTCCATTACTATGGCTGCTTCCTCCAAGCAGTTTGGGAAAGTACTAACTTCTCTCTAGGATCTTCCACCAATATCACTATATGGTGCTAAACCAACACAATTGTGAAACTACCAAGAACAGACAAATGTGTATACAACATCCCACTGATAAATTAAAATGTTCATTTGCAGATAGTATCAAATGTTAACAACATGCTTCTCTGATCACATTGTAAAAAAATGCTGTAGACGCCACAACGGCATTGCAACTGGATAATTATTTTACTAGATTTTATATTACTTTATAAAAACTTGTTCATTTTCTAAACTCATTTCCTAAATTGGATGTTAAATTTTATATACTTTTCACACAAAGTAACTTTCACAGCATACTGAAAATTAACTGTTACAAGAAAAAGAAATAAAGGCACCTGATCACAAGTAAGATAAATGTGAAGTTCCTGCATTCTCAGCAAATGCCGTAGTCAGACAACTCCGAAGCCCAAAATCAGTGTGCTGTCCCAGCAGAATAGATGTGAATATTTTAAATTTGAAATATTGAAAAAATAATAATTTATAAGCATCTTAAATCACACCACACAAATTGGAAAATGCACAGGCAATTTAAAATGCCCACCCAACCATGGAAAGGTGAACCAAAATGTCTAAAACTTGTCATTAAGAGAAGCAGTTAATTTATTTAATACTCCGAGAGCAATCCATATAAGAAAGACCTATTTTTGACTGCCATGACAACAGAATTCTATCAAGCCTTTTACTTGGGCTATATGCTTGCTCTTCAAATCAGTCCTGTCCTCACTGTTTAGTTATAAATTTAGACCTTTAATATTCAGTAGAATTTGGCAGGGTATACATTTTATATAGAGAGACATCTCTTCATAAGAAACTTGCCTTTCGGTAGGTTGCACTCCAACCATCTTACCTTTCACATTCTTTTGTAGAAGACATCAAGGTGACTGCAGGCATAATAGTCTTGATGTCTTAACCATGGCTTATATCAACATTGATGCAGGCATAATAATGCAATCCAATTAATGCCAAAAACAGAAATCCACACATTAGAGGGAACAAAATAGCAAACTTACCAGCCAGTAACATGTTTTCCTTCTCTTCAACATCATCAGAACACCTGAATCCATGAATCTGCTCTTGACACATCATTATGATCTGAATTTGAACAGTGCTCTTCTCTCACTCTTCCTATTCTTTCTGAAAAAACTTCCACATTTTACTTAAGAAACATTAACATTAAAGGAAGCAAGCAGAATATTCATGAATTGTGTTATTTAGTCACAATATATGAAGTCTTCATTTTAACGACTAAGAATTTCAGAGGACAGCAACCATAAACCCATTTACTTACTTTACTCACTGATCAGCCATCTCAAACATATTCTGAAAAGTCACAATTAAAATGTAAACATTTGTTTCTACCATAACAAGATACTTATAAGATTGTTACAGGCTAAATAAATAAATGAATTTTTCATTAACTGTAAACCTATTAATTCTACTTTACTTGGAATTACCAATTGGATTTAGACTCAAACACTTCATAAAGCCAGGCTTAATGGAGTTTATCATATCACATGGAATCAAAATCAATGGTGGAGGAATTAATCCTTATTATCAAAAGTAATCTTATAAGCAGATATAAATCTTACAGTATAAAATATACAGGAAAGGGTCTTATATTACACTCCTGGGTGAATGAAATTTCAAATATGTATGCTTGAAGTCCTATATCAACCATTTAATATGCATGCTTATGCAGGGAAACTGCATGAAATCAATTATTTAAAATAATTAAAACATTTTCTTTATGGTTACCACTATGACTTCGATCAGAGCTGAGGAAAGTCCAGTCAAAATGGTCCTCCCAAGCCCCAAGTTCTTACCTAATTTTATAATTGTAATTAAAAAAAATAATCTGGGAAGGAAAAAAATCACCTGGCCCCTCACTCATTTACCTTTTCCCTAAACTTCTATGTCCTTTTGGTATCCTCCCAGATTACTTCCAAATCTTCATTAATTCCAAGGATTTATTCATAAGCCAATGTCAACTTGCAGCACAAACTATTCCTCTAAAATGTCATTGAATTAACATAACAAATCTTCTTCCTATCTTCACACCGCCAATAGTTGGTTAGAAAACTGAAATAATGATACCTCTGGAGAGGATGAGAAACTATGAAGCTGTGACATTTGTTTACACCATGGCTCACATTTCAGACTATTAATCTCCATGGTACTTGCTGTGAGCTCTTCAAGTATACGTTTATGCATACATATTTTTATCTTATAAATAACTTTTGCACTTTGAATAAATAAATATTGACAATAGCTTGGATCCTTCCAAATAACACAAAAAACACAATCCCAGATATTTGCTTGCGCAAGGTCTCCAAGACCCAAGAGATGATCCAGATCCACGTCCTTTTATCATTTTATCTTGCACTGTACTGCAATCCTTGATACATTGTGGTGCTCCACCATGAGAAGTCTTCTGTTAGATCTTGAGCAATGTTCACTGAAAAAAGACTTGTTGTTCCACTCACAGTTCTTTGTATATAAGGTAATATTTCTTGTGAGAAAGGTAATTCTGGAAGCTGAAGTTATTTGTGAAATCATTTTGCAAATTTTACCCCAAATAATTTGCAAAGTATATCTATTGCATAATATTATTAAAAATAAAACTTTGCAAAATAGTCTTAATTGCAAGAATGTTTTCTAGCATGTGAATTTTTTAACAGTCAGGATAGGAATATTTGACAGTAATTGGTTTGGAGAGGGAACACACACACTACCAATGTGCTGCTAATGTAAACCAAATCTCAATCACACACACAAAGTCATCAAATATTCCAGTTTCTGCACTCATACAGATTCCAGACTGGAAACCTATCAGCCATCTCCAACCATGCCTTTTCATTTGCGCACCATTTCTCTGATCTACTGTCATTGTCACATACATTACTGATTTGCTCCTGAGTCCTTTTCAGCCTTTGCAGTTCTGGTGTGTCAGTTACAATGCTGAAACCTCTTCCTTTGCTTTCTTCAAAGTCTCGTTTGTATTTGACCTATCAAACAGAAAAAAGATAACATTTTATGTCATCAGATAATAAATTAATAGAAAGTTATTCCTGATGAATGAATGAATTTTATTATTACGGTCACAGACCAGGGGTGTAAAACTTTAAAACATTAAAAACAGAGTGTTTTTTTAACAAAAAATAGTTAACATTAAGACCAGAAATTTACAACACTAAAATGAATGAATTTTATTAAAGTCCATAATATGGAGCCAGGCCCGTAGCCAGGATTTCATTTCGGGGGGGGGGGGGGGGGGGACCCTAAAAAATTTTCAGGGGGGGGTTTCGGGGGGGCTGAGTCTGAGTGAAAGAGGGTCTAGCCTAGCAAACCTTTTGTATCATTACCCCAATACCCCCATGCATATGGGATATATTGAGTATGGTGATCAGATCATGATATGAATAAACATAACAGTTTAAATAATGCACCAGTAAGGCCATTTCGCGAACCACCATGAGAATTTCGGGGGGGGGCTGAAGCCCCCCAAGCCCCCCCCCCCCCCGGGCTACATGCCTGTATGGAGCCGATCTTTGAAATGCATTTTTCATAATATAATGTTGTTTGGCAGCCAGAAACAACTGAAAGTAATGATAAAATACACAGCCACCAGCATCTTAGCAGCTGCATACCAATTTAAAAAAAAAAAAACAGTGCCTGATCATAGTCAGGAAGGACAGCTGAAACTTTTGTGATTACAAGTTCCTATCTTGTGCCTTTACCAAAGGCAAAAGATAGGAACTTGGATCAGCTTGCTTTCATATTCACTGGCAGACTGGCCAGAATGTCAGCGTGCCCAATGGCAAGTGCCTCTGCCCTCATAAACATTAGACAATATGTTAAAAATGTAAATGACCTTTTAGTAGATGGAAAACAAAAGCCACTAAAAGGTCATTTACATTTTTAACATATTGTTTAATTTTGGGGGAGGGTGGCAATTTTAGTAGCTTGAAAATCACATGCGCAATGGAGGACCTTACAGTGACATCAGAGGCATTTGAAGTGGCCAGCTTCTGGTCAAAGGAAATTTAGCATAATGCTAAGTTTTTAACTTTGTGGTTTTTATGCATTATAACTGTATTCCCAAATTGCTTCTGACACAATAAATAAATAGCTTTAAAATATGAGGTCCAATATTACTAGTGTATGCAACTAAAATTTATGTTGAATTACTATTTTAATAAAATAATAATTAAATCAATTTAAAAGATGCTTTATATTTAAGAATATAATAATTCTGAAAAGCATAATTCTGATTCGAGTTCTGTGAGACTGATGCATACATCATTTACTACCTCATCAGACTGAGTGATTTTATCACCCTGTGATGCTTTCCCCCCTGTCTAGGGGACAGAGGTTGACAGGTCACACAATGCTGTGTGACATCAGGTGGAGGCCCTGCTCACATCCAGGGTAAAAGTATTGCTGGGTGCCTCCACCCCAACATGGGAGGCTTCCCGTATTGTGCTTGCCTCCAAGTTGTGCTTGCTCCCTGCAAGGGTGAAGCTTTCCCAATGTGATGAGGAAAGTGTCACAGAGAGGAAACATAATGCAAGCCGACTGATTCGCCCCACTGCTCCCTCTTTCCTTACAGAACCTCAGTGTAGTGGGATGCTTTGCCTGGGCTTTCTGATGAGGTCCATAGGCCTGTCAGCTCTTTACTATCTCTCCTGGTAATCAATATTTTTAGACCTAGCCCTCCACTGTTCATATGTATTCATGAGATTCATTTTAAAGTGATAACAATTTAACTTAAAACAGTGACTGATATAAATAACCAGATTGTGTGCTCGATGTAGCTACCAGTCAAACACAATTCTATTCAAAAGTATACTATACTGTTCAATAAATACTGAACATTTTGCACAATTTAAAAGAATAGAAGTGTTTAAAGTTACTTCTGTGTACTACATAAATTTATTTTATCATATAAAGAATCTTTTTGAAAATATTTAATGAATTTGAACAGTTTGCACCCTTTCACAAACAGAAGACAATGTAGCAAAATAGGACAACTTCCCACAATAAGTCTCAACATCGCCAACTACTGTACCCAATAAACAAAAAAAGAAGGAATGGAAAAATGTATTGTATCATTAACCCAATTGGAAAGATTGCACAATGTACAGCTATTTGAAATCAAACTTCAAAAGAAACCAGGAATTGAGGGAGGATGGGAGGAGGTAGGTAAGGATGAAGAGAACAGACTGCCACTAAAAAGCATCAGAGGAACATACTTTCAGTGCTCAGAATATACATGAAGGAACATCTTAATTTTTCATTTGTAAATTGAACTCATAGTGCATTAATAGTTTTGCAGATCCCCAGACTACAGCTGGCCAAATTTCATCAATCAATCATCCTGCTTTTTCTAAACTGTTGTCATCCTCTGCTTTTATTATCTTGTTCTTTTTTGCTATTTGGATTGTGCATCTGAAAAGCACACAATAAAGTAGCCCTTTCAAAGAAAAAGTGTGACTGAAGATACCAATGATTGAACCTGGGACTTGAAATGTTCAATACATGAAGTTTTGAATGTCTCAGTAATACACTATAGTCTCTCCTGTCATGTGTTAGCATGAGTAGCATGAAGATTGACTCTAGCCCAGTTAACTGTGTGTGTGATGAATTGGCTCTTAAAAGAAAAACACACGAGACTTCAGCTTAAAGTAGAAAAGAAAAATATTGTAGTATTGGTAGCATACAAAAACAAAGTAGCAGGATTACTGTTTCCACAAAAGTAACATGAAACAATATCTTCTGAGAGATATCACTACTCAGCTGAGATAAGCAGGAATCCTTGTCCTCTTCTCATGGCTGTGTCTTCGCAGGACATCTGCAGCATAGTCCCCGGCTTACACAAAGCAGAACGGCACAGAGGCATAGATGCACAATAGCATAAACGCACAATGGCAAATGGCTAAACACACAGTAGCTATCTTTATACACATGAAAATAACACTCTCAATTAACTCTTCAATTAACTGAAACAGCTGTAGCACAAACAGCCTTGAACCTTACAGCAACTTAAAGTTATAGCACAAACAACATTGATCCTTACAATAACTTAGATAAAGTACGTTGCAACCTCTTAGTAGCAACATCTCCTACCCAATGTTTTTACACCTTAGTGTTCCTCGTCTTCCTTTCACCACGTCATTTGAAGTCGTCTATGTCTTGTCCTAAGCTCATTATTAAGCCAATAATGTTAAATGGCCTTTAAAATGTAATCAGAATTTGATTCCAAATACAATTGGCTATACATTCTGCAATCATATAAAATCCCATTTCAACCTTCCTTTATACATAGCAGGGAGGAAAATAAACAAAAGAAATGTGATCAATACTATACAAATTGATTGTATTTTTAAAAACCAAGAATGGTCACAGTAATTACACAGGATGTAATGATGCAGTTGCACCAAGCTGATCAAGAGATGGCTGCTTCTGTGTCATGTAGCTAACTGGGCAGTTGTCCTGCAAATGCTTCCATGGCCATCTGCAATGATTTTTCTGACACATGCACTCATATGTGTGTATTATGTTCTTAACTCTGCAAGAAGGACTATCAGATTTAAAATGTAGCAGTTAAATAAGTGTACACTAAAAGAGCCGCATCTAGAAACAATAGAACCAAAAAAGTCAATAGCACAACATTTCCCTTAACTAGCTTTATCTGCAAAACAACAGAACTAAAGAAAAGGAAGAAGGACAAAAGTAGGCCAATTGAAATTTTATTGCTGTTTTTGTGTACCTTCGAGTCATTTCTGACTTATGGTGACACTATCAAAAGATTTTCTTGGCAGAATTAGTTCAGAGTTGGATTCTCCTTGCCTTCTTCTGAGCCCAAGAAAGTAGGTTTCCATTGCTGGGTGGAGATTTGATACCGGATCTTCCATTGGTGTAGTCCACTATTCAAACCACTATATCATAATGGCTCTCAAAATTGTAATAGCCTTCTAATAACCTAAAAGGACCAGGTACCATCTGATCTTAGAAGGTCAACAGAATCACCCCTGGTTAGTGCTTGGATGGGAGTCTGCCAATTAAAAGCAAGTGTTGTGAGCTATATTTCAGAGAAGGGAACTAACAAAATCACATTGAGTATTCCTTGTTTCAGAAAACCCTATGAAATTTATGAACTTGCCATAAGTTGATGCGCATATACACACACTAACCTACCATTTTGCATCTAGCTTTCCCCCACAGCCTCTAATACTTATGCTACTTGGTTTTTATTGATTGTACTCACACAGTAGCAAAAAAATGAAGTTGATCCCAGAAGCTCAAGTTTTAATTACCCCATTTTAAACTGTAATTCAAACTTATCATATTTTCCATATAGTCTCAGGCACAACAAATAACCACAGTTAGCTGAAAACAGAAGTAAACATTTCCATCTCCTCTTTGCAGCTGCCTTTGAAGTGCGGAAACAATCCCATTGGGCATTTAAAACGTGCATGTTGTTAGAAAACAGCTTAGCATCACACCAAACTGAGTCATTAAGATTTAAGGGGGAGATGCATTCAAGTTTGCCTGCCAATATGCACCCTTGTATATCCATATATATTATTATAATCATTGTTGCTTCAACTGCTGTTCCATCATATGTTGCAGGATTAACAGAACTGACCTAAGCACGTTTACTTGCTTCCTTCCAAGTATGCTTAGGACTGCAAACTAAGGTGACTCATAAAACCAATGGGGCCCAAGGTATTAAACTATGCAAAGATTAGAATAAACCTTTGTTTTAATGTAGCTTCAACCTTTCCTACTATAGAGTCACTTTCAAGAGTAACAAAGGGGTAATTTTTTTGCAAATAACTGAATAGAAGGGGAAAGCATGGCTATAATGAAATACATAAACAGATATACATAAAAAGAATGCATGCATGTTTATACAATTTTTTCCTAGGTAAACATGCACATACACATGGTACAAATGCAATTTTTGAAAAGGAAAGGTTTTTACAATCAGAAACATAAAGCTTTTCATAATTAAAAGGCAATAATGAGGAAATAATATATTATTATGGAAAAGTTCCGGATTTCAAACATCCCATTTTTAACTCATTCAACTGATATTCTGGACAATCTGTGTACAAACAGCTTGGCTTTTATCAGTTGTCCATTTCTGTTCTCACTAACCTCTATGGATGCAGAACAACACACTTGGCACTATATTTAGGCCAGGTGGTATCACTTTCTATCAACCATCTGTTCTTAGTTTGCTCTAGTTAAAAGTAGCAGTACCATATGACACAGAAATTGTTTATATTACTATTATTGCTATTGCTATTAGTATGATCACAATCACAAAATAAAACAAAAGAGGGATAGTTTAATATATGAGAGAGTTGTGGGTTATAAAACAGAAGATGATCTACTATATAGAGAGGCTGACCACCTGATCTGGAATTTCAAAATAAAATATACTCTGAAATCCAAAATTGGCTGGGATAGTGACAACCCCCCCCCCCTTTTTTTTTCTTTTTTTTTAGCTTGCCAATTTTCACATGGATCCCAGAAAAAGTCCCCAGTCTTTCAAGCTGTCCTTGTTACTTGTTGGACTTACTAGGGTTATATAGAAAATATGGTTACTTGTTGGACTTACTAGGGTTATATAGAAAATAAGATTTTTTGAAAATACTAAGAATGAATATATTTTAATAAAACTGACATGGATTATAGCATGGGTATTACATTATTTTTCTGCATAATCACCATTCAGTTCAATACATGTTGTTATCCGTGGGACGGGTTTTTGATGCCTGTGTCCTAGAAGTTTCCCTCCACCTTTTTCAGCAAGTTCGTCACATTGATTTTCACCTCCTTCTCATCGGAAAAGTGTTTTCCACCCATATGTTTCTTCATTTTAGTGAAAAGATGATAGCCACTTGGTGCAAGATCAGAGCTGTGAGAGGGGTGACTTAAAACATCACAACTAAATGAAGTCAACAACTTTTGTGCTGCATGAGCGGTGTTCATTGTTATGAAAGAGACAGACTCCTGCCGTCAGCATCCCACAACGTTTGTTTTGGATGGCTCTGTGAAGTTTCTTCATGGTCTCACAATATATTCCATATCCATTTTGTCACATGCTGTCTTGACATTACATCATCTCCATAAACTGAAACAATTTCACGATGAATTGCAGCAGCATTCATGCCCTTAGCATTTAGGTAGTGTATTACAACATGAACTTCATCCTTGGAGGGAAATGGAATGAGGACGCTCATCAATAACCTTCACCACAATGCCAGCCAACGAGCTACTAATGACTGGCACTGCTTCACTTCCACTGGCTTCCCTCTACAAGGCAGTGACACCAACTTCCCCCGCAAGAGCTATGTGCCTTGTAACTTTACTTTCCGAATAACCTTCATATCACTGTTAACCTTGCAATTCCTATATCAAGGGGCGGCTCAACCCATTACACAAAGTAAGCATTTGCAGTATAGTTGATTTTGCCCAGGGGTGTTCTTGAGGCGCTCTTGGGGGAAAATAGACCTTGACATATGCGAGTTGTAGTTACTGAGATGTATAGTTCACCTAAAATCAAAGAGCATTCTGAACTCCACCAATGATGGAATTGAACCAAATATGGCACACAGAACTCCCACAATGAACAGAAAATATATATCAGTGATTGGTTGGGGGGGGGGGGGGCAAAATACTGTTTGCTTACCGTGGAAAATTACCTAGGGCTGCCTCTGCCTATATCATACTGTAACCATTAGCAAATATAAATAATAACTATTTATATTTGCAATTATTTTAATCGTCTAAAACACTGCAATTCCCCATCCCCAAAGAACTAACAGAAAGACGGTTTTTCTAAAATTAAAGGTTTAACTGGATTTTAGGTAAGACACAGCTGAGAAATATGAAAAATTGTTGGCTCTTTTAATATAGTCTCTCATTTAACTAATTCATAACAATGAATTACTAAATTCTGGAATAATGTTAATGCTGACATTCAAATAATTAAGTTAAAAATTAATTATACAGTAGGTCTATCAAATCTGCAAGATTAGTTCCAGAACTTGCTGCGGATACAATAAAATGTGGATGATCATTCCCCCCTATTATTAAATGGTGATGATGTGCATTGATCTGTTCCACTGTGTCAAAATTCATGTCGCTATCGATTACTATATGGGGTCTGACGATCTGCAGATGCTATAAAAAACTGATCCAGATACTATAGATTTGGAGGGCTCACTATATTGCTACTTTATGTTGGAAACTTTCTAACTTCATTGATAACAAAGTTGTTTTTAATTACAGTCATTTTTCTTCTTTTGCATGTTTCACACTTGCAGCGTTGATTGTTTGAAATGCTGCCCCTACATAACTCCCAAAGTTGGAGCATGATGGACCCATCCTCGTGTGATTAAAGGGGTTTTCCTATGTGTTTGTTTTGCAAGGTAACTCCGTTTCTTTGCCTAAGCAAAACAGACACTTGCAACATGCTGGAAAACAAGCAGTTGGCTCTGCATGCTACTTCACTCATCCCTTGGATCCATCTCAGTTTTCTCTTTCTATGCTTTGTCAATGTCTGTTTCACCCAGGCAAAAAAAGGAAGAACCAGGGAAACGGGAACATGTGGCACACATGAAGAGGAGGAACCAAACCCAATGGGTAAGTGATGTTGTGAGTGTGTCCAAGGTAGATTCCACTTCTCCTTCCTGATTGCTATATGTTTCTGCTCCCCCTGGTATCGCCCCTTCTTTGCCCAAGTGAAACAGAGACTTGCAGCACACAGGTAAGAGAAAAAGGAACTGAGCGGAACAGGGTAAGTGAAGGGGAATAGGGAGCCAGCTCCTCCTCTTTTTCCTCCTTGGATCACTGGAGGACCTAAAAAAAATCCTAGAAAGGTATTATTTCTAGGAATCCCTAGGGCTCCAGTGCAAATCTTTGATCAACTTCTAAAAGTTAACCCCAGAGTCATATGAGCAGACTTTGGTGCATCAATTAATGCTGTTTGAGAACAATTTAACTGTTACTGCTGAATGGTATGGGATCCTGGCATTTGTCATTAGTGAGGCACCAGCATTCTTCGGCAAAGAAATCTAAAACTACAACTCCCATGATTCCATAGTATTGAGCCATAGCAGTTAAAGTGGTGCCACATTGTTTTAAATCTATAGTGTAGATGCACCCCTAGAAAGATCTCAAGAAAGAACATTTAAAGAACCAAATCTACAAAAGTCAAACTTGCAAATGTAGAAAGACAACTGTAAGGAACTAGGGAATTCAGAGTTAATGTTAATTTAATCCATACATTTTCCCAAAGAAGTGGATAAATCAAGAAAGATAATGGTATCAGGTGGGCAAATGGCTTTCCATTCCACAACAGATGAATTTAATCTGAAACTTAGTAGAAACCCAATGCAAAAATATGCCCTATATTTCGACATTTCATCCACACCTGAAACCTGTCAGAATTTGAAAGGAAGAAAACTCTGTCAATGCGTTTGTCTAATTAACTAGTAAAGGAACTGGTGAAAAATTATGGAACGAATCCTCCTAAAATATGCACTCTACTAAAAAGTTGCTTATTTCCTCCATAGCTATTTTCCTTAGACTATATTTTTATCTTTTTACCACATGTTTAAAAGATGAAACAGAAAAACATGCATCTTGTTCGCAAATGTTTAAAAGAAATTGCAGCAACCACTTAAAGTTTACACATGTATTTGAGCTGCGTTGATCACAGCAGCAACACCATCTAAAGTAAAGATCTGCAATAGAATGCTCTGCATTTCAAAAGCAACTAAACAAGACAGAACAAAAATCAATAGTTTTTTAAAATCAAGTGTTTTGCAATCAGTTCCAATTAACCTTCAATGTGCACCACGGAGTTACTTTACTTGACATGTTCCTTTGTCATTATGAACCATGCTTCGGATCCATTAAGCAATACATAATTAGGAAGTCACACCAAAAATCAATGCATGTCATTCAATATTAATGATATTCAACTGTCCTGGTGTTTTTCCCCTTATCTGAAGGATTCTGCAGAATGTGTTTATACTCCTCACAAAGCAGTATGAATAATCTTTGCTCAAAATTATGCACTTTAAAAAAGACCTTAAATGTACACCATATTTACAAAATACACAATCATGCTCTCTCTAACCAAATTTAAAACAGGCAGCTATACAAGCAATAGTTTAAAAAAAATAAAAACAATAATGACAACATCTGTTGTTAAATGAAAATAAGACTGAAGAGACTCCTGTTGCTCAGAAAGCTTAATCAAACAGGAAACAAATGACCAAAAATTCTGAAAATTATGTTATTTAACTAAAGTGGTTATTTACTTAAGTGTATCAATGAACTTTAGGATAACAGATGGCTTCCATGTTAGAGGTGCAGTGAATCCACTCTCTGAATTTTATTCCAACCCTCAGAAAAGCTATCTAAGGGGCTGAAACTATTTTGGGGAGAAGTATAGGATCTTTGGTAACTTGAAAAGTGTGCAGGAAATGGTGGGTTAATCTATGGCACCCTCACACTGAAGCCACTATTTTTTCCTGCATCTGTTTTTGCCATCTAACAAGCAATACTACTTCATACAACAACCTAACTTCTATAGTTTGTCCCAATGAAAGAAAACAGATTGAATTAATGACAAGATTCATAAATGTTGGTTTCCCCTTCAATTGAGTCAACAGTCCTATTTTAACTGGAAATACTCAACAGGATTCTGGTCAATCTCTTTATCAGTTTAGAGTAATTCCTTCGATTTGATATGCTAGGTTTAAAAGTTACCCTCATGCCTTGTGAAACATTATTAACAAAAAACTGTCAGTCTTCACTGTTATACTCAATTTTCCTTCTGAAAACTAGAAGAATATCTGGCTACACAGGTTGCCATGAAGTATTTGCTTCTACTAGTGTCAGGAGGCATTATATATTCTATCAACTTTCAAACTCCTTCAAAGGAACAGCTAGAAATTAATGCAGTGAATTTTGAAAGACAACTGGAATTGAAGATGAGCATATATTCTCCCTGGAACTGGGCCATTCCTTATTAATAGAGAAAGTGATCACTGGACAAGGGGCTACACCAAAGGAATAACAAAACCAGTGTCTAAGGTTCTGGTGCTTAAAATTTGTCAAGAAATTCTAGACACTGCAAGGTGGGCCACTGCTCTATGACTATGTGACTTCAAGTTGCCTGTCAAGTTACGATGACCACATGAATTCCATAGGACTTTATTTGTCAAGCAATATTCAGAGGAGATTTTGCAGTTATGCCCTCTATAGCCGAGAGCACCTGGTATTTGCTCGTGGTCTCCTATTCAAGTACTGAACAGAGTTGATCCTACATTGATTACAAAATTAGATATGATCTGGTGTCTTTAGAATATTTAGGCCCTCTCACAGCTTGGAGTAAATCAAATATATAAAATAGAATGTCTTGGCTAATGAAGCATCGCTAAAGGATAATCATACGTGCTAAAACTGCCAATGGGGACTGTCTTCAAGGACAAAGGCAAGTAGCAAAGGTGCAATGAGCTACACCATTTCCATATTCTCAGATAATATTCTGTTTTCTAGGTACTACTACAAGGCCCAATTTTTTTACAGAGGGACAGGTTCTAAAGAGCTGGACCAAGCCCTGTTGACCACTTGTTCTTATTAATGTTATAAAGGATACAAGGAGCTTTCATTTGAGCCATGTTTATTTATTTATTTATTTACTGTATTTCTATACCGCCTTTGTCTGCCAATTGGCGACTCAAGGCGGTTTCCAACAAATCAGTAATATAAAAACATAATACAGATTAAAACATTAAACAATATAAAACACCACAAAAGCAATAAAAACAACATCATTAGCGTCTCATTATTATCAAGCATTGTTCAGTTCCATTGTCAAATCGTTCGATTTCTTATATTAGCTACTCTGCATTTGTAAACGCTTGCTTGTAGCATGTTTTAACTTGCCTCTGAAATGTTAAGAGGGAGGGAGGGTGTTCCATAGCAGAGGGACCTCCACGTAGAAGGCCCTTCTCTCATCCCCGCCAAACGTACTTGAGACAAAGGCGGGACCGAGAGCAGGGCCTCCCCAGATGATCTTAGAGTCCTCGATGGTTCTCACATATGCGCACCCTCTGTTCCTGCCTCAACATCCACACTTTCATTTGAGCACATGAAAGACTCACAATAACATGAAGCTATGTGTAGTCATGAACCCTGACTGAGTAGGGTTCATGACTTCATAGCAATTCCTTTTACACATCCATAAATGCATAGGATAAAGAGGGCCTGCATCAATAGTTTCAACACCTTAGATAGTTTTTAATGCAGAGTGATAAACAATGAGTGTTGTTTGAATCAGCTCTTGTGTTAATAATAAGAATACTAGAAATAATAAGAATACCACAAAAATAATTCAAGGATTACCTGACTTTGCAATTCACTTTGCTGTTTCAGCCGAAGGTTTTCAGGTGTGTCTGCCACTGTAGTAAATGACTGTTTTGGGTAGTGTCTGGAACAAAATATAATGTAATAGAAAGGAATTGTTAACTGGTCTGTGTGTTATAAAATTCATTTCAATCCCTTTGAAGATGCTGTACAACATTTATTATAAAAACATTATTGAAAACACTAGTGTTCCTTGTTCATTCACAGACACATAGCCAGGATCCTAACCAGGTACACTGAGTGAAGGAAACTAGTGAGAGCAATGTGAGAGTTTCAATGTCAGGATGTCCGTACCAGCTTGGGTCTAGCTGCTTCAACCCTCTGTGACATGATATGAAGAGGGGGAGGTTGGGAAGATGGATGAGAACATACTATAGAAAAGACCATCTGGTCTTGGGAGGAAACCGAAACTGTAGGATGGTCACTGTGGGAATAGAATGTGCCCAGTAGAAGGGGATGGGATTGGGGGAATGATATGCACAGGATGTTTGGCAGGAAACTTTCAGAACTGTCTTTCTTATGGTTGTGGCAAGACAAAATAAATCTGTTTCCAAAGACTGTTCTTTGTGAGCCTGCTTTTATTCCAAGAACTTCCAGAATCTGTCATTCAAGGTTCAAGCAATTCCTTGCATGAGTGGAAGATCAGCAGCAGTAATGAACTCTGACCAGTGAACGTAGCTTCCCACTGTCCACAAACAGATGGCCACCCAGCACATGCTTCTGGCCAACTATTCCTGACATCCAGAGTTTCTGGTAGGCAAGGCACTATGGGAGAGATAGCTTGGAAAATCACCTACACAATCTAATTTCTCAAAATACCAATCATACAAAATCTTGGCCCTGATTCTCTTTTTTTTCTTTACAATCATTTTTTTCCATTGGACAGAAAGTGAATTGTATATCTGCAAATGGGAAACACACAAGTTTATTTATAGAATTTATATCTCTTTCTCCCAGAACCAGTGCTCAAGAATGTTAACAGCATGACCAAAGAACACATATAAATAAAAAAAATAACAAAGTATATATTAAACCCCATTAAATTATAATATTGAATCCAGTTGAATTAAACAGAATTTGAAAAGTGTGTCTTTCTTTTTAATCGCAGCACCCATCTATTACCAACTACTGCCTAAGCAGCCAGTCAGCTGCCAAACTAAATAAAATCTTTCTCTGAAAATGAAAGCAGAACAAGAATCTGCCTTGGAAAGGGATTCCACAGCTTGAGACCAGACATCATCGCTCTTCTCTTGCATCCCTACTCTGTGTGCCTCTAAGGAGAGTGGGATGTAGAAAACAGCTTCCACCAAAGATCTCAAAGAAACATGTTTTGGAGAATGTGGTCCTTAAGATAGCTTGGATCCAAGCTGTAAAACTAGCACTTTAAATTGTGCCTAGCAACATGTAATCATGTATTCTCTGTAACCAGTTCTAATCAACAGTAGACTAGTCCATTGGATCAGTTACAGTTTCTGAACAGTTTCCAAAACAGTTACATGTAGAGCCATAGTTTTCAACTTTTGGTCCTCCAGTTGTTTTGGACTTCAACTCCAAGAAATCCCAGCCATCTTGCTAGCTGTTAGGAATTGTGGGAGTTAAGTCCAAAACACCTGGAGGACCAAATGTTGGAAACCACTGATGTAGATGCAATGTAGGCATAAATCACAGTAGGCAAATCTACAGAACGGGGTAACTGGCATACTAGCATTAATTTAGTGAATGCTTTACCAGCCATTGTAGAAATCTCAGAATCCAGGTTTGGGGTTGAATCCAGGAGCACATCTATGATCCTAGGTCTTCACAGAGATATATAATCTCATCCAGCACAGCTGCTATCCATCTCGGTCTTTTCCATAATACGTTTCAATTTATTCACTATCATATAGTCCATCACTGACATCAGATATAGATTTAGAACTATAACAGCTTCCTTGGATTTTGAAGGAAATGAGGAAAAGAATGTACTGTGATCAGCAGGCATACTGATGATACCAAATTACCGAAAAGCAGTCTGAAAGGATGTGCTAAATCCATGTCTCAAGAGATCTAGTAAAACCAACAGGGACTCATCTCATGTCCAGAGCTGAGCAGGGAACTAAAACTCCATCAATAACCATACCTGATAACAGATTGGGGGGATTGTGTGTTTTAAAATGCATTTTTATTGTATTTGTTGTATTTTAATTATTTTTGTAACCTAACACACACAATACTTGGATTTTTTTTTTAATTTTGTAATTGCTTTGTTTTAAATTGATCAAAGTGAGTTACTGTTAGCTGCCTGGAGTCTCCTCAGGGAGGAAGGTGAGGTATAAATAAAATAAATAGTCTAGATATGTCATTCTTTTTAAAACATTCCTTCAAACCTCTTTGTGAATCTCAAGCATTTTGTTATTGTCCATATTTATCTGGCTGAATGTTGAAATGATATAGGGACATATACCCCAGTTAAGGAAAAACTCCTCTTTTTTAGGATGGTGTTACCAAATAGCCAGAGCTTTGGTACGGACACCTCTGTCTTCATACTGGTTGCACAATTCTGGGAGATCTAATGGAGCAAAGCTCCAGTTAAACAAACAGATTCAGATCTGACACAGATCACTTCAGATGACACAAGAATTATGCTATGAATTTTTTTAAGGGTATCCCCCCTCCCCCCACTGATATCTGGTTGGTTTACAACAAGCCTGGTGAGGATTCGTTACTCCAAGTATAAAACTACATGTTAATACTGAACTATGGAAAGTTTGAGTAGATCTTCCAACATAGGGATACCTTTTTCCATGTGAGTTTGCTACTACCTCTCCCTGGTACATCAAATATCTCTGGCCTTCTTCAGGTTCTAACCATCAACCCTGGCACCACCTCTGTGGACTTTATCATATGGGAAGGGAAGCAGGGGAAAGTGTTCCTCTGTTCTCTCCAGGCAGGGTCCATCTCCGGGGATGGCCATCCATTCCACAACCTTTCCACATCTCCTTTTCACTTTCCCTTGCTTCCGCCTGCTTTCCAGAAGCAGGACTCCTGACAAGGGAGACTTCTCTCCCTTGTAGCATGCTGGCCAAACAGAGTATCACAGACAGCCGCCAGAAGTGGCCATGCATTATGAAACATCCGTGGGATACCATTTCACCAGTGTGTGAAAATGGAGATAACATGAGGGCAAACATCAATGTGATGAGGTCCTGTACCAGTCTTCTTGTTGTTTACTGCCTAGAAACTGACTCCACTAGTTCCTAATTTCACGAACTACAGTTTAACCATAGAATTTTGCCCTTAGGTCTACATTTTGGCATAACAATAAATCACTTTTAACTGCCCTGAGTCTCAGCTTGCCTTCCAGGCTTGGTCTGGAATTGATTTAATAAAGATGTACATTCCTATCCTTAATTTCCTCATAATCCATTTCATTATGCATGGTAGAATTCAGTTTATGAGGGCCTCCTTTACACCAGAAACCCTGGTGTTCTCCAGATGTTTTGGATTACAACTCCCATAATTTCTGACTGTTCAGAATACCAGCTGAGGTTTACGGAAGTTTTAGTGTAAAACATCTGGAGGAAACCAGATTACCTACACCACATCTGCAATATTGCAGAGATAAATCGTGTGAGTGAAATAATGCAATATGTTTGCACTTGGGATGTTATTCAAGCAAGGAAGATGCAGTTGGATAAATATCATGATTGATTAACTAATCAATTAAATCTATATATGAATAAATGAATACTCCTGAAGATAAAAGCATAATTGACTTTTTTTTTCAGATGATGAATGTACATGTGGCAGTTGGCAACTTTTTAGATGAAGCAGCCCTGCTTCTTTCTCCTTACATTCCAAATGCACACTTGCAAACCAAAGAACGTATCTTCCATAACACTACCATTACCAAATTTTCAAGTTTTTAGTATTAGTATTTTTCAAGTTTTTGCATTTCAAATAATTTTAAAAAAATTAAAAAATACCACCTGATTATTTATTTTGGCCAAATCATGTCAAACACTGCAATTCTAGTGTGCCCAGTTTGTTCGATCTGAAGAGTTAATCACTAAGGCTAGTCTGTTGAAGTGGCTCAGACAATGCTGTTTGAATGTTGGACTTTGAATGAACAAAAGACAATGAATATTGTGTATGAATTCACAAAAAAGGTGAGACAGCAAAATTGAAGCTGGAGAGATGCAAAGATGAAAGCACAATAGTCTTGCTCTTAACACCAGTGTTTATTATTTACATTGGTGATGCTTTATCAATAAGGAAGGAAGTCTACAAGATAACCTAGAATTTTCTTGTTTCACTAATAATTTTTGTCACATGGAATAACAAATGTGGCCCAGAAAAAATCTCTAGCAACTAACCTTGAGAAAAAGAGAGTTCACAAAGTTTAAATCTTGATTTCAAGCCTTATTTTGCATGTAAACGATGATACTATAGAGCCTTACTAAAAGGTTCCACTGTCATACCACCTCCCCAAAGGTCAACCCATTAGTGTTAATTGTGTTGCCATATTGTCTTACATAACTGGAAAATGTATTCAAAAAGGATAAAACATAAGAACAATCTACTTGGTGCCTCTTACTGCACCTCAGACATTGCACTCCTTTAATACATTATTATCTGAATGCAATTTTAAAGATTCTTAGTCATGCTATTGTCATGCACATTTACAAGATTACAAACTCACCACTCCATTTCTCTCACATCTTATCATCTGGGTTTTTCATATTATAACAGTAACAAAATAGTTTACCTGTACTGCTGATTGCAGTGGCAAAAATGCGGCTAGGAATTTATTTGTAAGCCTAATCAGAGTCTTAAACCTTGGTCAGAAAGAAAAGAACCTCAATTTGCTAATGTAACGCTATGTGACATTTAGGTGTCACGCCTTTTCTTTTCCTTTCACTCTTCTAGCTTTTCTAATTAGTTGGTGCATATTTGTTGCTACGCAAACAAATACAATCTTCCCTGATTAACAGAAGAGCAATAGAGTCGGTAGAGCATTATAAGAAATGTCTTGGTTTGTAATCTCTTCTGTTCACTGGAGGGAAAGGAAGAGATGGCAAGAGAAGGCTAAGAAACCTAGAAATCTATGGGTAGGAACACTGGATCTAACACAGGAGACTTACTTCGCCTGCACTTCCTTGAAGTAAACACAGTGTTGGCAGTTCTCATACTGTTCATTTCTCTTTCCCAAATTTATCCCTTATTTTTTCTATTGTACAATTGAAAGTGGTATATGCCAGGGTGGTCAAGATTGATCGCCCAGATATTATCAGACACCCATCAGCAAACCAGTGGTGAGGAATGCCAGGAGATGCAGCCCCACAATATCCAGAGATCCACATCATGGATTTTAAAGTACAGTATTTTAGATTTCAGATTTCTGGATAAGCGATGCTCATCCTGTACCGCTCTCACTTGTGAAGGAGAAATGCTTCTGTTTAAATCACCAACATCATGTATAACATGTAAAGCCACATGTAAAGTATTTGGAAGTGGACATGGGCAATCATGAGAAACAAGTCAACAATAACCTAAACTTTGCAACAAAGAAACTTGTATAGTTTTCATTTTGCTTGATGCCAGACATGAAGCTCTCTTCAAAGTTTGCCATTCTCTTTGAAGTTCAACTTGAAATACAGCTCTCTGCTGAATGCTCTGCTCTTTGAAACTCACATTCAGAATACATAAGAGAAAACTTGTAGACATAACTTTCCTCACAGAAAAAAATCTACAGAGATTACAGCGTACAGAATAGTAGAAGACTAGAAGGAAAGCTTCATCAGCAAGGTCAGAAGTAGTGAGAGGATGGCCACAGGAGACCTTTGCAGCTTTGACCTGTATATGGTCCTGACTCCCAGTGGCATTTTATGGGATGCGTCACCCACTCTTTTTTAAAACCTCTTTCTGCACAAATATAGCAAAATGTATTTAAAATTGTTCATCACTTGTGTATGTCACCAACAAAACTTGCATGCATAGACAGATGTCTTATCCATGTGCTGGAGAGACTATGGCAGATCCTCAAATTGTGTTAATCCAGCTCTTGCCCGTGCAGGAATCAACTGGCATAATAATAATAATAATAATAATAATAATAATAATAATAATCTTTATTTATACCCCACTCCATCTCCCCCAGGGGGACTCGGTGTGGTTTACATGAGGCCATGCCCACCAGTGCAGTACATACATTATAATAAAAACACATAAAAATACCAGAAATAAAATACATGAAATGCAAAGAAATAAAATAAACGACACAGACAATATAAAACAAGCAATTAAAAACAAAAAAAATCACTGGGCAGGGCCACATTCAGAGCTAAAATTTTAAAAACACTGGGAGATAGGACAATATAAATTATCAGGATGAGGATCTGAGAATGAGGGAGGATTCAATTGCACAAACCATAAATAGAGTACTTCTAAGGACATTTAGTGCAAAATTTGGCCAGGGAGTTTCTTACATTCAATCACTGAAGGCACATTGGAATAGCCAGGTTTTCAGATTCCTCCTGAAGATTGCTAGCGTGGGGGCTTGCCTAATATCTCTGGGGAGTGAGTTCCAGAGCCGGGGGGCCACCACAGAGAAAGCCCTCTCTCTCGTCCCCGCAAGTCACACTTGAGTTGCGGGCAGGAGCGAAAGAAGAGCCTCTCCGGAAGATCAAAGAGATGTATCTAAGGCATACATCCTTAGGCGATAGCAATCTTAAGGGATCCTGAGGACATACATATCTATGTTGTCACTAGGAACTTCATCACACAGAGGTGGCAAACTGGGATATAAACAGGAAGATATTTAATTATGATGTTATGCACAACGTGTTGCCAGTCTGCCACCACCCCACGACAAACCTGCCCCCTGTTATTTATGGGAATACTCATCAATAGCTCCTGTTCATGTCATGATCCACTCACTTTTAATCTGGGTCTGCTTCTGTGCTGGCATGCCAAGCACAAAAAAATGTCAGGGGGTGAGATTCTCCCACTCTCCCTTGCACTAATTCATCATATACAGTTTGTTAAAATTGTGTAATTGCTTTTACAATATTATTTTTTTAATGACGCACAGAACTGCAAGAGAGCGGAATTGTGCTTCTCACTGTAAGTATGGCCACAGGCCTTCAGACTGCTGAAGCACTACCACTGTGTGATAAATTGAAATGTAAGATAAAATGGATCACCATCCCAGTTAGTGCCTCTTAGATCACTTTAAAAGTTTGAAGCACAGCTCTCTGATCACTAGTCATTTCAGATTACGAGTTCCAGTTTTAAAATCAGTAACATTCTGTTTAAGCAGCAATCCAAAAGGCATCTTTCTATGCTTAATACTGAGAGAGACAAAAGATTACCAAACTAGTGATCTGGCCATTTTGAAGGGGAAGACGGTGTACCCATACTCTAATCTAGAAATAGCTTGCTGAGAAGAATAACACTCTTCTGGAAGCCTCACAGAGCTCAATACAATCAGATGACATTTTCAAACTGGCAATAATGCCAAGCCTCCATTAAACTGTATTCTCGCAAAACCTTTCCAAAGGTCACCTTACAACTTCCCACAGGCAGCATGTGGTTGAAGGAATGCTTTTACATTAAAAGCTTCTAGCACCAGCAGTGATTTCTTGATGAGTCCATAAAACTTCAGCAACCGCTATCATTTATACTCTCTATGTCCTGCTTTATCCTGTGGTCTCAAAGCAAGGTACAACAGGATTTCCCCACTCAATGCTATTATTTCTATACCCAAGAAGCTACAAGATAAGTAATTAAAAGATTTTGGTGATAAAAGGAGCCCAAATGAAAATTTAAAACAGCAATGAGTAGGCATAATAGACTTCTTGCAAGGCTGGCTATGCCTTCATCACAAAACAACAAACATTTGTCAGCAGATTTTTTTTGAAGGAAATCAGTAAATTGGGCATATGCTCCTGTGCACCATTGCGTTATCCGCATCCAACACAACACTGAGGATCTTTGGGGAGGTTTTGAGTTGGAAAGGTAACATTTCAAAGATACTGATCCATTTCCCATATGGTCAATCGCAGTACACATGTTTCCTGGAAAACTGGACAAGACTCAACCAAAACAATTTTCTCCAGCTCTTGGTCTGCAGACACAGACTGTGGGCATGAAATTCTTTTAATAACCCTGGAGGCACTTTTGGGAGAAGTAGAAGATGTGTTTTTTATGATATATTGTCCTTTCAGTTGGTACTTCACATTTGCAGATTTAACTTTTGCATATTTGATTATTCGTAATTTAATTAATATGTTATACCTAGGAATCTTTAGGTCAACTGCAAGTTGCAAAAGTGGGAAGCTTATTTTACTTCCCAAAACTCAAATGCAGGGCCAACACTATAGCACAGCTGCTATCCCCATCTTTTATTGCCACATGGTGCTGACACCGTTTTCCCAGCCAGGAGCTCATGTGAGGAGATTGCCACCTATTAGTTTCCTTTACATTTTCTGATTTCAGATCCTGGATGAGAAAGGATGGGGTTGATCAAACCCCACTGCATTCTCCCATTGATCTTGGATACTTGGATCCCCACAGATGTAAGCTTCAGATACTTCCAAAAAGATGGAGTATTTTCAGCATTGCTCGATAGATTTTCACTTCTTACTTTTCAATAAACATAAATGATAATGTCCTTTCCCCGTCCATCTCTACTCATCCATTCCTTCAGTGAGAGAAAAAGGATGCAGCAGTAGCTGCAGCAACACAAAGAAATGCAGTGTGGAAGAGAGAAAGAGAGAGGCAGAGGAAGCAAGCCTACTCAGCCACCCACACATGAAATTACACAGGCCCATTTGCAGAGCAAAAACAGCTTTATTCTAATCTTATGAATAGTATCTCCGTACCAACATAAAACATGAGATTTCTCTTCTTTGATTTTTTTTTCAAAATGGGGTTTTCAAACACATAATAAAAAACTATATTTTGGATTGATGTATATAGGTGGTAGATCTGGCCACGGTGGTACATGTCTTAGTTACATCCCGTTTGGATCACTGTAACGCACTCTACGTGAAGCTGCTTCTGAAGAGTGCATGGAAACTTCAGCTGGTCCAAAAAGCTGCAGCCAGGTTGCTCACTGAAACTGGCTGCGGGGAGTGGACAATTCTCCTGTTGCAGCAGCTCCACTGGCTGCCAGTCTGTTACTAAGCACAATTCTAAGTGCTGGTTATGACTTTTAAAACCCCAATCAGTGCTTCTCAACCTGGGGTCCCCAGATGTCTTTGGCCTACAACTCCCAGAAATCCCAGCCAGTTTACCAACTGTTGGGGTTTCCGGAAGTTAAGGGCCAAAACCATCTGGGGACCCCAGGTTGAGAATCACTACCCTGGTTCAGGTCCAGACTATTTGGCTGAACACATCCCCTTGTATGAACCTGCCCAGGCCCTAAGATCTTCAGGAGAGGCTCTTCTCTTGGTCCTATCTCCATCTCAAGCTCAGTTGGTAGGAATGACAGATAGGGCCCTCTCAGTGGCGACCCCTCGACTCTGGAACTCCCTGCCCTGAAAAGCCAGAATGGCCCCCTCCCTGCTGTCCTTCAGGTGGCAGGTTAAAACCTTTTTATTCAGGCAGGGTTTGAATGAAGAAGATTTTAAGATCATCAGGGACTGCTGTGATTTTATATGCTTTTAATGATGTTCAATACTGTTTTAATACTTGAATTTTTGTATATTTAAGTTGTATTGCAATGCTTTAGTTGTGAGCAACTTTGAGTCTCTGTATGGAGAGAAAAATGGAATATAAAGAAACATAATAATAATAATAATAATAATAATAATAGGTGGCCTTCCACATTTGCAGATTTAATTATTCATGGCTTTTATTTATTAAGCTGTTCTCTCTATGTATGTCTAGGTTCTCCAGGGTAACTCTATGGTCAAGTTCTGTCAAAAATAGACCACAGAAATGTGATGGAGGACCAGGAGATTCCAAGTCAGAACACCTCTCTATGTATCTCTAGGTATTCAAGTGCAATCCATTGGAAATTCGCCATGGAGTCATGATGGAGAAAGCATGGCTCCATATTCCTTATTTAGATATTTCTAAAGAAGTGTTATCTCAATTTGAAAAAATAGCAATTGCACTATTTATGGTTATAAAGGGGAAACAGTGGAGGGTCCCACCCTGGAGTTGGAAAGAAGCTGTTCCTTTAAAATACCAGCAAGATCCAAGAACGCTGAATCAAAGCAAGACACATGTGGAGTAATTCTAAGGAGAGAGGGGGGAGTGAAGGAGTGGAGATAAGAGGGAGAGTGGGAGAGGAACAGGAGGCTCCGTTGGACTTGAGTTGCTGGCGTGCTTGAAATAAAGGAGTTGCTGAGAGAATTTCAAATGGCTGCCTGAGACTTGTTTATCGTAAGCAAACCAACAGAATAGATGACCATGCTTATGATGTTCCCCTGCCTATGGGGGATGCTAGACCTGTTCACAGTAGTTTTTCCAATTTTGTGGGGGATCTAAATCCCTAACCCCAGTGAATGCGGGGGGAGGGGGAGCTGACTGTATATCCCTACACACTGTTGACCTATATACTTGGGGGAAAATGTGTCTTGCCTATTGCTGTTTCTGCCAAAGTGAGATTGGAATCCTGACAATGAATGGCATTCAGCGATGTGTGACCTTGTTAAACTTGGCAGTGCTATGAGTCACTCTGCACAGCTCTGTGTCCAACTCTATTCTGAAGTGGGTTGCATTTAGCTTTTTTGTATGGAAATGATCCTTAATCTGTGAGAAGAACTGGTAAAATACCTAAAAGAAAATTGTCAGTGTTCAAGGTTAGCAATACAGAGATAATTTGCTATCAGCTGTTCTCATTGCTGATTAATGCAAGGAAAGAAATTTGAGATGGCATCTTGGAAGAGAGAGGTAGTACCATACAATTATTTGTTAATATTTATAGACATGGGGTCATAAAATTATATACGTAAGGTGGCAAAAAAGGAATTCTAGCCACAGATAGTGATATATATATATATTTAAAAAACGGAAAAGGGCAGGCTTATTTTCTAAGACGAGGGCCTCTCAGCGTGTCAACGACTATGCAATGAATATCAGTCTATTGCTTTTGATAAGCAACTCTTTGTTGTAATGTGAAAACCTGCCAGTTTGGACAAGAATATATTTATAGATCTATACATGTCATTTATTGATTTCCTGAAGAAATTGCCATGGATCTACCATCCAGTGTTCTGCTTGCATGCTGTACATGGTATTTTCAAAATTGCAGGTGAATTCAATCAACCCTCTTTGTTCCAATTTAAATGTAATGACTTATCACTGGCAATGTACCTTTAAGATAATACAGAAAATGGAGGTACGTTACCCTTACAGTCCAATTTGTAAGGTGTCAGCTTTCTACAGCTGTACTATTCAAAAGTAGTACAAAAAAACAAAAAAACAAAAAAACTAATACCTTAAAGCAATGTTTCTTAACCTGGTGGTCAGGACCCTTGGGGGGTCGCAAGGGGGGTTGTCAGAGGGGTTGCCAAAGACCATCAGAAAACACAGTATTTTCTGTTAATTGTGGGGGTTCTGTGTGGGAAGTTTAGCCCAATTCTATCATTGGTAGGGTTCAGAATGCTCTGTGGTTGTAGATGAACTATAAATCCCAGCAACTACAACTCCCAAATGTCAAGGTCTATTTTCCCCAAACTCCACCACTGTTCACATTTGGGCATATTGTGCATCCAGGCCAAGCTTGGCCCAGATCCATCATTGTTTGAGTCCGCAGTTCTCTCTGGATGTAGGTGAACTACAACTCCAATACTCAAGGTCAATGCCCACCAAATCCTTCCACTATTTTATGTTGGTCATGGGAGTTGTGTGTGCCAAGTTTGGTTCAATTCCATCATTGGTGGAGTTCAGAATGCTCTTTGATTGTAGGTTAAATATAAATCCCAGCAACTACAACTCCCAAATGACAAAATCAATCCCCCCCACCAGTATTCAAATTTGGGCGTATAAGGTATTTGTGCCAAATTTGGTCCAGGGAATGAAAATACATCCTACACATCAGATATTTCAGATTCATAACAGTAGAAAATTACAAGTATGAAGTAGCAACAAAAATAATGTTATGGTTGGGGGTCACACAACGTGAGGAACTGTGTTAAAGAATATCGGCATTAGGAAGATTGAAAACCATTACCTTAAAGCATTTTACCATATTTTGAGCATTCATGGTCTATAACTTGCTTCATCAGATGAATAGAGTATTATCCAAAGTTCATGTTGCTGTTTCTGTATGCCTTCAAGTAATTTCAAATGTATGGCTAACCTATGGAGCACCTATCGCCGCATTTTCTTAACAAATTTGTCCAGAGGTTCACCTTTGTTTTTCTGTGAAGCTGTGAGAGTATGAGTTGCCCAAAGTCACCCAGTGGGTTTCCATTACTGAGCCAGAATTTGAAGACTGGTCTCCAGAGCTGTTGTCCAATCCGCAAATCACTATTTTACATTGGCTCTCTCTTTGTATTATTACTTTTAATTATAAACTGCTTCTCATTTCCATAAATCTTGAAGCAGTGTATAAACACCAGGGATAAAATAGTAAGTACCAAAACCAACCATAATTATAATCACATAGGAAACCATTCCAAACCTTTGAACGTCAAAGTGAATGATAAGTTTTCCATAAACACCTCCTACACTAAACTATGCCATTTTTTATGCCTGATGTACTGTTGACATAATTTGGGCACACTGAGAAGAGCACCCAGCAGAATAAAAATTCATTCTTTATATCTCCCTAATTTGCAGCACATAGTAATGAGTTTGACTTCCCACAAGCATTCATTTTTGATATGGAGGAAGTGAGGGGAGAAGCAAAGAATATACGGTACTTGAGGGGGCAGAATAACTTTGTGATCTCTTCCCATATATTTACTTCTAGGCAGATGTCCCACAATTAACTATGCAATCTTCTTAGTTACTCACGTGTTAATGGAAAGATCCCCATCAAACAACTGCAAACCAAGCTTGCTAATTGAATCCTTCACACGTGGTTAACAGACATTGGTACATTCTCCCACTGCGTACCTTCCACAAATACATATTGCCTTGCCACAATCAGATCCTCTGAAGTTTTTTTTTGTGTCAGGAGCGACTTGAGGAACTGCAAGTTGCTTCTGGTGTGAGATAATTGGCCGTCTGCAAGGACATTGCTCAGGGGATGTCCAGATGTTTTATCATCCTGTGGAAGGCTTCTCTCATGTCCCCATATAAGAAGCTGGAGCTGACAGCCAGGAGCTCACCCTGTTTCCCAGATTCAAACCACTGGCCTTTCGGACAGCAGTTCAGTTCGCACAAGGGTTTATCCCATTGCGCCACCGGGGGCTCCCCGCTGAAGAGACCCACCCCAGATGAAGGTGAAATGCCAGGAGAAAATGCTGCTCAAACATGGCCATACAGCCCAGAAACAACACAACACTCCATAGAGTATCCTTGCAAAAAAACACCACAGCATCTATGTCCAAGAAAGCATATCAGATATTGAAAGTAACACGTTCAAATACATCTTGAAATCACTAGTTTACAAATAACAATATTTGTTAATTATTATTATAATATAAGAATATTCTATTATTATATTTTTGCCAAATTGTTTCAGTGTCATTTTTCTCTAGTGTATGAAGCAATATTTAATTTCTAACACATTTTTTCATGTCAGAGACAAAGCCACTGGTTATAAACCAAGTAAGAAAGGACATCAAAATATTGCAATCTTTAAACATATTCTTTTTCCACTAAATTTTTGTGGTGAACAATTTCATACTGATCTTCAATTAGTGTCTTTAAAAAATATTAATTGTAGATAAGGGTAATACAAATCTCAATAATGAAATTCCACTAACATTTTCACTCAATATAAAGTATCTTATTTACTTAACCTTATCAATCCCAATTCCACCCTTATCAACCACTTGTGTCTAGCAGTTTTTCTTTCCCTCTCCCCCCTCAATTAGTGTCAAAACCATACCAGTCCCTCTCTAACTGTGTACACAACACTACAGATCATTCTAAAATATGCTTGTAGCCCATACAACTTAGTTTGAAGAGTTTTTTAAAAACTTGCATGTCGACCTTAAAGTCTAAATTACACATTCTGGTGATGTCTTTATTAGGCCACATTAGTTTTCAAAGTGGCTTTTTCAACACTTAAAGATGGTTTCAAAAATATGCAGGTAAAAGAATAGTGACAGTGTGAATTAAAGGCAGAGAGGTAAATGGAAATTCACTCAAGAGGAGGACACTGAAGAGAAAGCGCATGTTCTTGTGGAACACTTCCTTCTCAATAATCAGGGTAAACAGAAAACGTCTGTACCAATTCAGTATATATTTAGCATTTCATTTCAGGAGCATTCATTTCATTTAACAACCCCGGGTCTATAAATGGTACACATTGTTGATTATACTCCATGCAGTATTTTTAGGGTAGAGTAGCTACAGTATTAAGGTAGCCATCCATATAAATGCACCATTTACCTCCAATTGTTTATATATGATAAAAATAACCCCAATAGCAAACTGCAATTTCTGTTGCAGAAATGTTGATTTTAGAAATGTACCATTTGCATAAAACACAAACTCAGTATATGCTTTTAAACATTTTATTCATCCATTTACAGGTGTTTCTAATATTTCCTTTCTGTTATTTTTTATTAAAATGCATATGATGACACATTATCTAATGTCACCCACTGGACACAAATGAACATCTAATACAGGCAGAACAAAACAGTTTAACTAACAGGAAACTGTTGTCACCAAGCTAGAGAAATCAAAAACCTGGGGGGGGGGGGTGGACATGTATTACTCATCTAGCCAGAGGCAAAATCAAGGTTAATTCCACATATGCTGTTCAAGGACTTGTTGAAGGCCCCATGAAATCAGTAGAACCTGCTTTTCTTATAACATCTATATCCCCCTCTTCACTCCAGAAATTTTCAGAACAGCTTCCAATTAAGAACAGAGATGACATGTAATATAAAGTAGAAGCATCAATAACTTCAATTAAAGTCGCATTCCATCTCTAAGGACAAACAGGTCTAAAAGGCTCTTGTAAATTATAAGATCTCTATATCTATCTCTCATTGTAGGATTTTCAAGGTTTCAGGGATAATTTACAATTGCTTTCCTCTTCACATTAATAGCAAGTGTTAGCTATGGTGCAATTGCTGTTGTCTCTGAAAAATCATCTGCTAGTGTCACCCACACACACATACACTACTACTACTACTATTGCCAATGTTTCAGGGATGCACATTTAAGACTTCATTAGATGGAGCAAGGGGAAAACGGGAGAAAGCAGAGAGAACCTTCTTAACCTGTTTCCTCCTTGTCTTGAGGGATGGCCAGCTACCCAACATACTTGCCGAGCTTTCCCCTGCCTTTCTCCGCTTTTCTCTGCATTTTTCAATCAAAAGTTGGGTAACACCCGACTCCTGAAGATGGGTTTTGGGCTCTGTTTCAATGTGCTTAGGAAATAGAGCCCCACGAATTCCCACCAGAAGTCTCCTCACATCATGTGATGGTCTTCGTGGGGCTTCATTTCCTAATGCCCAACTATTAGAAAATAACTATATACCTAAATGGAAAGAAATAAGGAGAGACTTGCAGAATTGGAGATAATTGAAGCTATTCTTCATGGGGAGGATAGCCACAATAAAAATGAACATCTTACCTAAAATGTTTTATCTATTTCAAAATCTCCCAATAATTCAAAACATTAAAATTTTCAAAGAATGGAACAAAGACTTGACAAAATTCATCTGGCAAGGCAAGAAACCAAGAATAAAATATATCAATCTGATAGATGGCAAGAAAAGAGGAGGCTTTGGCCTTCCTGACTTTAAACTATACTATGACGCCTGCAGCCGAACATGTATCAAAGATTGGATCACACTGAGAAGAGAGAAATTATTAACCCTGGAAAGCTTCGACCTAAGAACGGTATAATAAAATGCAAATTGGAAAAAATGTGATATTTGTGCGATATTTTTGCTATAAAGGAATAGATATACAACTGAATACATGGCTTTCTTTTTTTAAGTACATAGCAAAGTCACTCCTTTGCTATGTATAAAAGTTATAGAAAAAGAAAAGAAAAAAGAGAAACTCAAGACAACAGAAGTTCAATAGGAGGAAAAGAACAAAGTCTATATGTATGTATCAGCAAGATACATGAATGTATCAGCAAGCTCAAATGTCCATATAGATAGTCATGTAAAACTGACATCTAATAAACCTATGTGTCACATGTTTAAATGCTAAAAGGGTTGTGATGTCCTCATTCCTTTGAAAAATAGGAGAGAAACATTTCATGTCACTGTTGTTTGGGGGGGGGGGGTTGGTTTTGTTTTTTACTATTTGTTACCTAGCAGTGCTCCTTGTGCTAGAAGTTAATGTACTATGGACATTTAAAAAAGGAGGAATGTTGTGACATGTTAACAAAATGTGTTGAGAACAAAATCAACCATATCTGCCACCATTTCATAACAATTCAAGATGTACCACTGGAGATGTTTAGGGTACAATCTGGCCTTATATTGTTAAATATGCTTATGTTTTTAGGGACTGGTGATATGGTCAGGTTCACACAGCTACACAGATGTTCAACCTTACACTCTTTTTGGCTTATAACTTCTAGCAGGGGGATTATAAATGATATTATTATAGTAACAACTATTATACGTAGTTACTTTTGGAATCATCTGGGTAGATTTGGGAGCATGTTACCAAATACAGTAGAATCTGACTTAACCAACATAAATGGGCTGGCACAACATTGGATAAGCAAAAATGTTGGATAATAAGGAGGGATTAAGTTAAAGCCTATTAAACATCAAATAATGTTATGATTTTACAAATTAAGCACCAAAACATCATATTTTACAGAAAATAGACAGAAAAAGGAGTTCAGTACACAGTAACGTTATGTAGTAATTACTGTATTTACAAATTTAGCACCAAAAATTGCAATGTATTGAAACAGCTGTGAATCCGGGCGGGAGGCAGACTGCATTGGATAATACAGAACGTTAGATGAGCGAAGGTTGAATAAGCGACACTCTACTGTATTTCTAAAGGATCATAACAAGCTGGAATGAAGCACTGATGCAATAACTGATGGTCTCAAGGTACTTTTGGAAGTTTAAAAAGAAACAATTTTGCAGTTATGTGTATTTCATTCAAAAGAGTAAGTTAAGTAATAAAAAGCAACATCTTGCAAAAGTAATAATGTACCAAATTACTTCATTAGCAATACTATTAGTAACTACAACAGATGGGGTTTCAATCACTGTGATGATGACAAACTACTGTTCCATTTGGATAGTTTTCCCACACATTAATTTTTCACAATGGTCAAAAGCCAGTTCTGGTTTAAATGCATCTCCACTACTCATTTAACAAGTGACTGCAAGAAGAACAACGGGTTGTTGTAGGTTTTTCGGGCTATATGGCCATGTTCTAGAAGTATTCTCTCCTGATGTTTCACCTGCATCTATGGCAGGCATCTTCAGAGGTTGTGAGGTCACAACCTCTGAGGATGCTTGCCATAGATGCAGGTGAAACATCAGGAGAGAATATTTTTAGAACATGTCCATACAGCCCGAAAAGCCTACAACAACCCATTGATTCCAGCCATGATAGCCTTCCACAACCAGGACAACATTGGCTTAGCTGGACTTCTGAGGTTTCTGAAAACTGCAAGAATGCAGAAATTGCAGGAAAAAGAAAGCAAGTTGTCAGGAGCATGCCTAAGCACAATTTCAATCTTTGCTTCTTTGCACAATTGCAAAATACCATGCCCGATTAAAAGGACTCCTGAGAAAGAACTACATAAAATGTGTTTGGCTTAATATTCCCTTATGTACCTGGAAGTTTTCTTCCTTCTTTGTGGGTTTCTGAGCAAATTGCCCAGAATGTTTGGCTGGCTGATATAATATTTAGTAAGCTTGGGGTTTTATTGAATTAAACAGACACTATCTTTTTCTCCCCTCTTGACTTTTTATTTTAGTGATTTGGAAATATTAGTCCAGGACTCTTGGGAGCCCAGGGTTTGAATCCTCATTTGGCCATGGAAATCCACTAGGTGATATTGTGTTAGTCATGCTCTTTAAATCTAAGAAGAAGGTAATAGCAAAACACTCCAAACAAGACATCTTGACAAGAAAACTCCATGACAAAGTCACCTTATATTAAATATATATATAAATCAGAAGCAATAATCTGTTCTTAGTAGACACATAAAGAGTAAAAAGGGTACACTAAAACATGCAAATTTTGAGTTATGTCCAACATGACATATTTACATTCTGGTGTACATATGATATGAATTGTGAAAGCTTGGAAAGTGATTTTTTAAAGTAATTTCTTCTTATTATTGAGAAATAAAGTGGGCCCTTGATATCTGCTGTAGTTTGGTTCTGGGATCATAGTGGATACCGAAATTCATAGATACCTATTATATACAACATTATAGTACAATTAAAGTGGATTACTAGGACTCCGGATAAAAGGATCCATGCCCAGGAAGTGGATGCTAAACCGAATGAGCCATGGCAGAGGTTGAAGACAAGCCACATGGGTTTATTCAATTCAACCAATAGGAATGAAAATACAAGCAGATGCTTCAAAAGTATAAGCATAAACATACAGAGAAAGTATGACTTCTTATACCAGTAGTTCTCAACCTTCCTAATACCATGACCCCTTAATACAGTTCCTCATCTTGTGTGACCCCCAAGCATAAAATTATTTTGTTGCTACTTCATAACTGTAATTTTGCTACTATTATAAATTGTAATGTAAATTCCTGATATGCAGGATGTATTTTCAATTGCTGGACCAAATTTGGCACAAATAGCCAATATGCCGACATTTGAATACTGGTGGGTTTGTGGTGGGGATTGATTTTGTCACTTGGGAGTTGTAGTTACTGGGATTTATAGTTCACCTACAATCAAAGAGCATTCTGAACTCCACCAACAATGGAATTGAACCAAACTTGGAATACAGAACTCCCATGACCAACAGAAAATACTAGAAGGGTTTTGGTGGGCATTGACCTTGAGTTTTGGGAGTTGTAGTTCACCTACATCCAGAGAGCGCTTTGGACTCAAGCAATGATGGATCTGGACCAAACTTGGCACGACTACCCAATATGCCCAAATGTGAACACTGGTGGAGTTTGGAGAAAATAGACCTTGACATTTGGGAGTTGTAGTTACTTGGATTTATAGTTCACCTAACGTAAAAGAGCATTCTGAACCCTACCAACAATGGAATTGGGCCAAACGTTTCACACAGAATCTCCATGATCAAAGGAAAATATTGTGTTTTCTGATGGTCTTTGGCGGCCTATCAGACACCCCCTCACGACCTCCTTGGGGTCCCAACCCCCAGGTTGAGAAACGCTGTCTTATACACTAGGTTCTTGTGGGTTTTTTCGGGCTATAGAGGCATTTCTCCTGACGTTTCGCCTGCATCTATGGCAAGCTTCCTCAGAGGTTGTGAGGTGTCTTATACAGTTTGATAAGCATTCAAAACTCCCACTCTCTCCTGATTGGTCAGAAGGGGGGGGGCAGTCAGGATCCGCGTCCCACTAACGTAGCTACCTCCAGGTGGGCATTCCTTCTGGTGAGGAAATTATGGCTAGAGATTGATAGGCGAGGGACCAATCAGCTGTTGGGACACAAACCCCCCAGGACGAGGCATCGTCCACAAAGACAATGTCAAAGAGGTGACAATGAGCTTTTGATTAGCTCAACTGTCCAGTTCCATATTGACAAAGATAGGCGCTTCCAAGGACAAAAGATGCAAGGTTCCTTAGACAAAAGGTGATGATCTTGACAAACAAGGGTTGGACTGTCAATAAAGGGGTTTAACAAATGTACATACTCTGAGCTTCTGTTTCTGCGGACAATAAACTCTCATCCTCAAGTGGACCATTCAGCTAAGTAAATAATGCTGGGCTTATCTGGGCTGGCATGGGAAGCTACCTATCTCTGAATATATGAAAAATGGATTTTGATGACTTCCTGGCTGCAGAAAAGCCAGAGGTATTTGCCCAGCCTTCCTCTTCTCACAGAAATATCTCAGCAGGGTTATAAAGGTGATTCTTTCTGGACTATAGCTTGTTACTTTTTATAAAGAAGTTTATACGTTTTCTATAAAAAAAAATAGATACAGTACATGGAAAGATACAAGTTACACAGAAAGTCAAGGAGAGCAGATACAATTTATTAAAGTGTTAGAAACAATAAAGTCTTTGGGGGCGGTGAAGCTGCCACCAGTCCATTCCTGATCTCTGAAAAAGCATATTTTTAAAAAAATAATAGTAATATATTTATTGTGGAGCCCTTTAGGGGATGGGTGTAAACAGGGCTCAACAACACAATGATGGGTCTTATATAAAATGGCAAAAATCAAGGGTTGCTTTTCTTAACTTTTTTAGGGATTTATTTCAAGCCATGGATGGTTACATCGATTAATGCACAATCCGTGAATACGTGGGACTGACTGAAAACCATTAACATTACATATTACATGCTATTCTGTATTGCAACAACCTAAGCCTTCAAGCCATTCTGCTTTTCTCTCTGCTAAAAATCCCACTGATATGACTAATAAATCTATCACAAATGCTCTGTTCTATACACTTAAATGTGATCAGCTCTGATAAGTATTCTGTTTCCATAGTGATTACTTTAAATTTCAATGACTCTTGGTATAAATTGAAGACAAAAAAAAGTATTTTACCAGAAGCAGTGATATGACAAACAAGATTTCTATCTACAAAGTATTTAAATAATTTTTAAAAGTCTGAAAATACCAAGGAAAAATGAAGGTCTTTGTTTGTTTAGCCTTACCATCTTTTCAGATCCTACTCTCTCCACTCCCATGGTTATTACTCCTTACATGAAATTAATCTGCAATAAATAAATGCTCATGCAATCATAATTAGTACATGCTGTGAAAAGTTTGACCTATTGTTTTGTGCACATTGTAACTATTAAAGGGATATAAACAGACCAGCTCAGTTTATTTTTGAAAGATCGCAATTTCAGGTAAGTTTTCACACAAATGCAACACATCTGTTGCATTCTCATTTAGAAAATTAATTGCTTTCCTCTACAAGAAACATTACTTTGTCCAAAAACCAGGACATGCCCAGAAGTCTAGAGGCAAACTAGTAACAAAAGCCAAGAGACAAACAAGTCCACGGGCAGCTTAGCGACATTATTCAGAAAGAGGAGCCAGGCCAAAATCAATGGCTTTCAGACAGGAACTCTGCTTGGCCCTTGCATCACCTGACCTCTGTGACCACAGTACAGTTCATTTTGGCTGATGCTGCTAAAGCACAGCAAGGAAGGGACCAGCAACTCCCTCTCTCAAAGAAGTTCCTTTATGGCAATCTTGAACATTGATCTACCAGAAAAGTTCCTGTATGGCAAACTGAAGCCAATCAAAGCTTTCCAAAGAACAATAGGATGTTTTGATTAGCAGAAACAACAACACTCTCATTCAGATACCTTTCTTCCCTCTCAGTTTACCTGCAATCCTGACTGCAACTGAACAGGGAAATTTGATTTTGCTAGTGTTCAGGGAAATTTGATTTTGCTGCCCCTCTTGCAATGCAATGTTTTGGTAACCTAAGTTGGATGAGCTATTAAAATCTATTACCATTGTGAAGAAGGCAGTAGAAAAGGGGGACGATCACATTCCAGATGGATAGATGATCAAGGAAACCAGGATCCTGATTGTGCAAGAACTATTTGTGATAAGGTAATTTGGAGGTCTCTCATTGATGGGGTTGTCATAGTTGAAGTTGACTTGATGGAACAACAAGAAACGATTTAAAAAAGAGCAGCTCTTAGTCAACAATGCTACCTATATTTTTAAGTTCTCCTTAGGCAGTGGCTATGAAGTCAGACAGATGCTCACCACTACATCGCTTTACTACTACACCACTGATATGAGGGATGTGATTGGTTTTAACTTCTCCTTGGGAGCAAATGTACTGAGGACTGCAATCCTCCTCTATGAAGGCAAGCAAATACGGAGACTGGAAAATTTACTTGGGAAATTAATAGTGTTCAGAAACTCTGCGCTAACTAGCCGGTGGCACTGCCTGCTTGACAACTGTATTTTTCCCAACTGTCTGGGAGGATGTTTCTGCTGTGCAAATACAATGAGAGGGAAGGGACACTCATTATGCTATCTTATTTCCCTTTTTTAGGGCTGCTGAAATGTACAAAATGTATTTGTTTGGGTTTTTTTCATTTTTCGTTCATTTAAAGGAGTGGTTCCCAACCTTTTTTTTATCAGAGACCACTTTGACCAGGGACCACTCTCCAAAATTAGTACCAAAATCGATTTTTGGTCAACTTTAAATTCGGTTTGGTTATTTGGGGCACTGATTCAGAAAATTGCATTGGACATACCACATTAGCTCTAGTTTCTGACACAGAACATATGCCATCCAATAATCACCATCTGCTCACCAACAGAAAACCATATCTAAATAAGCCTCAGAACTATTACAAGGTCTCATAAGACCAGTCGCTCTCATTGCAACTGTGCAGTAACAGTGAGGCCGTGGACCATATCTTAGTTCTTGCAGACCACTGGTGGTCCATGGACAACAGGTTGGGAACCACTGATTTAAAGCAACTGTTTGAAACAGAATAGTGGAAACTGGGTGCAATCCATGCATTATGTACAGAAAATTTCATAAGCTGCTAACAATTTGACGTAAGAAACTTCTTGCTGTTTTGTTTGAACAGAGTGACAAATCTGTCATCTTAATTTTCATACTTTTATTGCAATTCACAGAAAGACCTTTAAATGAAGGCCTAAAACTTGTACCCATATTTATAGTAGCCTCAGTGTTCTTTAAAATTATTCCTAAACTGTATCCAAGACAGAGGGAAAATGAAATCACTGTTAGGAGAAAACAGAACTTGTTTCCTCTCAACCATGTCCATATAAAAAGAAACATGACTGGGTTACTTCACAAGGAGGTGGTAAAGTACTATGCAATGATAAACAGCTGTAACCTTTCCTCTTGGAAGGGAGTTTCCTCCCCAACAAAACAATTTAGGTCACAGGCCATGATAATGGCATTTACTCAATGGACAATATATTTATTTTTAAAACAAGGCTTTCCTTTTGCTCTTTTCAAAATTAATCCTTTTAAAAATAGAGCTGAATTGATCTTTCTTCCCTTGGAACCTCCTTGTTTTTAAGTATGTTGTTTTAAAGAATACCAATAGGTTACATTTACATTATTTTTAGCAGGTTGGTTCCAGCTATGAACTTTTAATTTATAAGGGTACTAAATTTAAAGGCATGCAAGTAATTACAAGGAGGACTAAGGAATTTCAGCACTCCCTCTTAAAAGGCCCTTCAGGGTATGATGCATTAAGGAAGAGGCAGGCTTCAGCAAGGGAAAAATGCTCCGAGAGGCTCAAGTGCTTCATAGCCTCCTCCGGGACATATTTGTCTCCTTCTGTTTATATTGGACTAGGCAGTAGAATTGCATGTAGCTAGCTGACATCAAGTGTCATTTGATGCTACAAAGGACAAGGGAGGAGACTGAGATGGAGAAATATCCTCACTATGGGGCCAGATGGTTCTCTTCTCTCTCTGCTAACAGACCCAGGATGACACAGCTTGCTGCTGACCGAGTGCTGATTCACACACACTTCCTTCTACAACAGTCAGTGACTTACAAAGGTACTTGCTAATTGCCACCACACTTTGATTGCAGTGAAGATATTGCCCTAAACCAGAATCCTGCTCAGCATCAGAAAGCTCCTATTAGAAAAGGAAAGAAATTTTTCCCTCTTAGCAGCAGCCAGAGTTCCAATAAATGATTAAATCTGCAAAGAGGAAGATTGACTGATACTTCAATACAAGGAAGTAAATCAGTTCTGGGCTGGGAAGAAATCCCCAAATTGTTCTATTGGTTAATATGAGAGACATTCAATGAGATAGCTGTTGTGGCTTTAAAAAAAATGATTTTGTCAAAACTTCAAAAACTTTCCCAAACATCAGTAGATTTATTAATATTTCTAAAACTTGGGGGGTGATCCCTTGTTATCTTATGTCATGGGGGACATGAGAGAAGCCTCCTCGCAGGATTGCAAGCCATCCGGGCGTCCCCTGGGCCACGTCTTCATAGACGGCTGATTCTCTCGCCACAGAAGCGACCAGCATGCAAGCAAGCAAGCAAAACAACAAACGGATCTTTTACATTTAACCAACTACCAAACTCACAAGTTTTGTATTTGTCTGTCTGTTTGTTTGCTTTGTTCTGTTAGAAATGTAATATAATGGACTGGTTGCTCTGACACGACAAACAAACAATCTTATGTCATTGTATAGAAAATTCAAGAAGATAGCTCTTGTAGTTTTTTATGTTGTTTGTAAAAACTTTGAAAATTTCCCCAAAATCCATAAATGAGTGAAATGTTCTGAAACTTGATGAGAAAAGAGTGATAAATGTGTTATATAATAGTAGCAAATTTAATGCCAATAGCTCTAACAATGAGGGAGAAAGGCACCCCTGAAGTTTCCCTATTGGCACAATTAATTACTTAATGAAAAAGAAAGAAAAAGTAGTTAAAACTTTGTAGTTATGATACAGACCCTGTCCAATTTTAGAAACACTTTAAAAACAATTTTCCCCACCCCCTAATTTCGTAGAGTATTAAAACATTTTTTTCATTGATTGCAGAGGCCTACTGTTTACGCAATCCAGGATTGGGATCCTTGTGTCTTCCATGTGCTTTGAACTTTGATTTCCAAAAATTCCCAGTCAGTACGGCCAATGATAAGGGATTAGGAAGTTCATGGTTAAGCATATCTTGATAGCCTCAGCGCAGTCTATGGTACTTAACATTGCTGGAGGTTTTACTTATGCAAGTCATACCTATGAAAGTGTGGTTCAGTGGTTTAAAAACACTGTTTGTGCATATGGGTCATTTGTTCTACCTTACTGAGGATGGTGCTTTCCAAAAATTATTTCAACCAGCTGAAAGTATCTGAGCTTTATAGCCAAAATACCTGCTCAGCAGTGCTCCAAATATCCCAGTTCTGTCTGCCAATGTTTTCACTTGTATTTATCATGTTATGAAATGGGAACCTCATTCTGCCACCCCTTTAAATGCATAAATTCAGTGCTGGACATAAACAGGTTCAGCAATGCATTTGCATGTCATCATTTTAAGACTCCAGAGTTGCCTAATGATTCATACACATCTCTAAAGTGACTCCTTGGGTTATTTACTGTTCACTCCCACCAATTAATTAAAAAGAGGTTTAAATTTGTGGAGGTTTTCTTTTTCCTATTGGTCTTGTGGAGCTTAATCCTGGTGATGATAGTCAGTTTACAACTTTGGACAAGCCAGTAAAGATAGGATTATCAAGATGTCTGGAAGTTAAGCTCCCAAATCCTAAAGGCTTTTAATGAGAGTTGGAAGCTTAACTACGCTCCAATTTTCCAAGTTCTGAAATCATCTGCACAGTTTACAAGTGAACCTTGGGTAATTGTGTTTGCAAGAAGGTTTGGATAAAAGTGGCTATCTTTTCATAATTTTACGACTTCTTTTCAGCATATGTGCAGTTACGTAATGATTCAAAGCAGGAGAAGGCAAAGACTAGAGGGGGAGATCGTGCTAGAGAACTGAGTAATTTGGAGCAGATCAACAAGGGGTTATAGCCATCAGTAACATTTAATTACAGTAAGAAAATTACAGTAATCCCTCCACATTTGTTGGGGTTAGGGGCATAGGACACCCATGAAAGTGAAAAACCATGAATAAAGAAATTACTAATTTTTTACCTAAGACAACATCTCTCTAGGAATTCCTAAGTCTTTCAGAATGACTCTATGATTGAATTCCACTGGAAGCTGACCAGAGAATTGAATTGGAAGACCTACAGATTCCTAGAGTGGTATTCTCTTTAGAAATCACCAGGTCTTCTAGCATGATAGGAGAAAGTTTACCATAGGATCACACTAGAAGAGCTAGAGGTTCCTAGAGATAACATTTCAATCAAATCTACAAAACTCAAAACTGCAAATGCGCAGGGAAAACTGTGCCCTTCCTTAATCGGCTGTTAGGGATCCCTGGTCTGTAGTAACACAAGATATAGAACTGTACAAACAAACATTTAGTTTGAGATGAGCCATCACAATTGGCTCTGAACCACTCAGTAACTCCAGGAGGTACATTATTATTATTATTTTCTAGTTCTCAGAAAAGTTCAGTCATCCTGGTTAACTGACTAAGGATGATGGGGGTCTGCAATCCACAACCTCTGGATTCTGACAGGGTGAGGAATGTTGGAAGAGATTCCTTGTGCCTGCAATCTGCCCGTATCTGACTTAGGCTAACTTAATGTTCTACTGCTGCACACACTATGATTCAGATCCAATGTTATTTGATTATTATTGTAAGTCATTCTTTGTTCCTTTGAAGAAGATATTTTTAACAATAATAACAAACACCACATATCTTTCTAATGAAAGGAGTAAATAATGATTTGAAATATAAAATCCTGTACAAAGTCTGGCCTTTCTTTCCCCACTCCCCTCACTTTTCCTCCCACATTTTTTTCAAAAAGATAATGAGCTCAACTGGACGGGAAAGCATTTTAAAAATGCATGTACATCACCTGATTCCTTTTGAACAGCTTTACATAAAAACAACGAGGAAAACACTGCATTTTAACAGATGTGAATTTACATTCTAAGAGGTTTAAGAGTTAGTGGAGTGTGGATGACTGAGTGTGTACATACACACACATGGATAACAGGTATGATTCACTGCAGTACCTTTTAAGTAAATTGTTCCATTAAGACTTTACAACAACTAAGCAGAAGAATAAAGCCGCAAAAGTTCTCCCCACTTCTATGCTCCTATTATGAACAATGTTCCTGTTACAACAAATATGTAGATATTTCATACAGGTTAAACGTGTTCATAAGAAGACTGCATCAATAAATAAGCCAAACACAACATCCATACAAATATTTATTATTATCATTTCTCTGTTCATTACATGCATATGCTTCATTCTCCTCTCCACAGACTCTCCTCACAGCAACCCTACCAAGTAGATCAGGCTGAAAGGCAATAAATGGCCCATGCTGTATCAATAATGTTCACAGTTCAGTGTGGGCCAGAACCTAGAACTCTCATGTTCCTGTCCAACACTCTACACCAGTGGGCCCGAGACCATCAATGGACCACAAAGACAAAAATCTGGTCCATGAGCCTCCTTCCTCTTTATTTATTTTATTTTATTTTATTTCTGCTCCTTTTGCACTGCCCGCTACTCCTTCCCTGTCGCTGACCATGGCATATGTTATGTATCAGAAACTAGAGCTGATGTGGTCTAGCCAATGCAATTTTCTAAATCAGCACCCCAAACCGAATCTAAAGTTGACCAAAAACTGATTTGTAACCTTTTTGGTACTAATGTTGGAGAGTGGTCCCAAGTCAAGTCGTCCCTGGTCACAGTGGTCCCTGGTTAAAATAGGGTTCAGAACCACTGCTCTACACTGTAGCACACATACAAAACAGCCATTGTATCAGGAATTAATACTCTAATGACTCAGAGCAGAAATGCAAAGACGATGAATAATGCTGCAGATTATAATGACTAGCTGTATTTCCTTAGGTGAAACTTGTCAGAAGATAGTGATGGGGCTATAGACAAGAGCATAGTCTCTCTGTTCTCTCTCCGCTATCAAAGCTGCTGGCAAAAGACCTGCTTTCCTTTACCAGAAACACAGACAGATTGCAGAAGGCTTTCCAAATCAATCCAAGAGCTTCATGCAGCCTTGGAGTCATAAGTTGCCTACCCCTGCCTTGTGAAACTGTACTTCTAATCTTAGATTTCCTAAGGAAATCTATTACTTTGTTTTCCTGGTACAATCATCCTGAATTATCTTTTTTAAAAAAAACATTATAATGACACTAACTTCTTCAGCAATGAAACCACCTGCCTTTGAAGGTTATGAAATGTCCCCTTGGGAGCATTTTAAATATGTTCACTTATAAGTTTACTCTTGCAAGGTGTTTGGGAAGGTATTTCAGATCTATGATTAAAACTCAGGTTTAGAAATATGGAATTGGGTGATCTGAGGCAGATTTCCTTGCTTCATTCTACCCTCACCTCAGTTCTTCACCACCTGGTCATCAGAAGACGTAGCTGCACTACAATACTGACTGTAATAGAGGCTTCCCTTGAAATCCAAATAGCAGTTTGTTTCTGATAGGCTTTGGGGGGGGGGAGGGGCTGTGACAACAAAACAAAGAATTAAACATCTAAAATTAACTCTAAACTCTAAAATTAGAACAGCACATCAACAGAGAGGAAAGAAACAAGGACATCTAATCACCTCTCAACAAAAGATTGCTCCAGGCACTGCCAGGCAATCAAATGCTAATCAAGGTGGTCAGTTGAAACATTCACACCTAGTTCCAGCAGACAAGAGTCCTTTGTCTCACCCTGGTCATTCCACAGATATATAAACCCTTTTTCCTAGTTCCAACAGACCTCATTACCTCTGAGGATGCTTGCCATAGATGCAGGCGAAATGTGAGTAGAAATGCCTCTAGAACATGGCCATATAGCCCGAAAAAACCTACAACAACCCAATTAAACATCTCTTTATATCCAGTAGTTAAGATTTCCTAGTCTTCAATTTTGTTAACAACACACACATTTGTGTTGCACTGGCACACTTAGTGTCCGTTTCACCAATCAGGCACTGGTCAAACTAGACTCAAGGGGGGAGGACTTGTGATGGACCCACATCCTCAACTCTAATTTCATCTCCTATTCCAAAGAATAAGACCTTGCCACCCAGACCATTAAAACTTCTTCCACTGCTTATGACTGGAGAGTGTTCTTCCTCAATCCTGGTTCACTGCCTCCATAGACTCTTCTTTGATGTGATCAAATATCTTAATGATATCTTGGATGAGGTTGGCTTATCTCACTAGAAGATCTCTACTTCCTCTCCAAGATACTGTGAGCTAGTAAGGAGCACTTTCACACTAAGTTCACTCACCAGCTCTCTTCCTTTCTCAATGAATGCTCAACAGCACTCCACATTGTATAACTCCTAGGATGAAATAAACTTGTTCAGTCTGTATCTGACCATTATTAAATTTTCTCTATGAATTGAAATTAATGTAACCACTTACAGATTCATCCTGTTCCTACAGCTGCTCATTGTTATTCATGGTAGTGTTGCTTCCTAAGCTTAATATGAAACTTCCAAGAAGGAATATCAAGCAACTAGTATGCATGAAAAAATGTAACCTAGTAAAAAAAAAATAACTCACCAAAAGAAAATAAATCCCTTTTCTTTCAAAATCTATTAATGGACCATCAGTGAGCACCACTGGAATGCAATCGTACAACATTCCCTATGTCATCTGTCTTGTGTGTCATGGGAAAAGTACTAACGACTTTAAGGCTGGCCCAAAACATTACATGTAGTAAAACCAGTTGGACTAGAAACTGGCACACTGAACAGGGCTGTCCTTCTCATGAAATATGAAAGCATCAGAAGGAAGTACAATACCAGACACAGGGGCCATTAACCTGTATCTCAACTATATATCTCATTTTGAAAAGAAGAACAAGATCATGTATACCCTGCATAGGATAGTGATTATAATACAATACAAGATTTTAAATGCTTCTTTAAATACTTCCATATAAAGAAATAAGTGATGATGAAATTTTTCAGTACTTTCAGAAGTATGCGATTGATTTTGTTGCTATTCTTCTAGCACCTAAAGACAAAATGAAAATAAAGTCCATCAATACCATCCCAAACATTTAGAAGATTTGACATTTTAACCTGTAGCTACAAAAATTTAAATTCCAAATAAAATATTTAGTGTTGTAGTAATATATAATGCTACTCGGGCCTACAAGTCTGAGCGGATACATGACAGAGCGTCCTAAACAGGGGATTAGAGTATGCACCATGTGATTTACCCCTCATTATTTTTCATCTAATCCAAATGCTTTGAGAAACACAGGCTTGAATTCTATTGTTAGCCTCAACTGGAGTAGGCTAATTGATTTAATGGGATTTACCTATATGTTGATTCACTACTCAACAATTGACTCCAATATTCTATCTGCAATTAAACCAGTCAAAAGGATTCAGATCATACAATTCTGGTTGTACCTGGAAGTGCAAAATCAAGATTCCTTCCTGGTAAAACCATGAGTTCATGGAGGGTGCCAATAGATAGAGCTGTTTAAATACCATATCCCATCTGATCTGGAAAGCTAAGCCAGGTCAGCCCTGGTTAATTAATAAGTACCATGTGTTGTACACTACATTTCAGAAGAAGGATCCATAAAATCACTACTGAGTATTCCCTCTTTAAGAATACCCTGAGAAATCCACAGATTACTTGAAATTACATATGGGGACAAACAAGGGATAGAACAGAACACTTGGAGAATATGCTGGATCCTCCACAAGTTATTGAACTGCACTCCCAGCAATCTTCACTTTTGACTATGTTGGCTAGGGGTTCTGGGAATTGCAGTTCAACATTTAGAAGCTTACACAACTCCCATCTTCATTGTTAGAGGCTCATTCAAAAGCAGCCAAAGAAATAAGCTTCAGTAATGGATGGAAAGCCATAATCAAGGACACCAGTAAGTCTGGTGATTGGCAGCACTGCTCATTGAGAAACAATGGAAGGGGATAGATCTGGTATGTTATTTTGTCAGAGGCTGGGTTTGTCTGGCTTTAAAAGGGAGGATAGAGTACTCACTGCCAATTTCCCACCAGATGTATAAGGCTATTTTGTGCATAATGTAATTACTGCTGTCACCAACCACAATTATGTGGGCATTTATGATTTAAGATGTTTGGTGCATCTCATCCAGAGCAAACAAATGAAGTTGCTCCTAGGATCACTCTGTAGGAGTAGATGACCAAAGAATAAAAGAATACGCAAGTTCCAGTGAGCATCAACAATGCAGCTGCCAAGATTTGGAACAGATCACTAAAGCCTGGAAGGAAAGAACAGAGCAAACGAATCTGCTGCCAAAGAAAGGGAGGGAAATCAGTATCTTGGAATGTTAAAGAAAGATGAACAAGTTTCAGAAATGGAAAGAAACATTTTGACTTTGCTACAATACACTACTAGAAGCTCTGTAGTTTTATTTTGATTGAATTAAAGGTGCAAGAGCAACAGAGAGGCAACACTCTTTCAAAAAAGCCACTGAAGATACAACATTATGAGGAAAGTAATTGGTACTTGGCAAGTGAAATTAAACCTGCAGGATAATCCTTTCATATATCTGCCTTAGAAAACAATCAGGATAACTAAAGAAAGTAGAAGAAGAAATGCTCTGGAGTGGGGGAAGTGAGAGCAGAGACAATGTTTATGCGAAGCTGACTGAGTGGAAGGATCCATAACATAAAAACTGCATGGCAGCAAAGCGTGACTGGACTTGAATTATTATAATGTAATTTGGTAACCTTGCAAAAGTCCACATGAAACTCACTGGTGAGAAAGTCCCAAACATGCATGCCATTCTCTTCCTAGTTCTCCCACTTCCTGGATGCTTTACTACATGGTAGCCATTCACCGCAGTATTTGTATGGATTGATGTGATGATGATGGCCATTATATTAGATTATACTTTCTTCAGGATTAGATAAAACCATGGGGACATGGACTATCAACACAACAAGATGTATAAAATAGATCTTACATTAGTTATTATCACCATCATCATCAACATCATCATTGACACATTGAATCATAGAGTTGGAAGAGACTGCATGGACAGTCTAGTCCAACCTTTGCCATGCAGGAAAAACCCCTGTCATGCATCGACATCAACATCATCATCATCATCATTTGTATCCCTCTTTTTTCACACAACTAGGACTCCACGCAGCTTAAACATTTAAAAGATTGCAGTTAAAAACATGTAAAAAGGCAACATTAAATCAACAGGCCTCTCCTGTGGATCTCAAAGTTCAGGCAAGTTCATATCTGACAGATACTGAAGTATTATAGGTTATAACCAGCATTTTGGTAAGCCCAGGAACAAACTGGAAGACAATGCAGCCGTTGAATCCGGGGAGTTGTATGTTCATGTAACCAGCTCTAGCTCTTTATACCAACTGAAATTTCTGAACACTCTTCAAAGGTATAGATCACATTACAGTAGTCCAAATGGGATGTAACCATGGTATGCATCACAGTGGTGAGATAACAACAACAACAACACTTTATTTACAGGCCACCCTATCTCCCCGAGGGAACTCAGGGCAGCTTCCAGACAAAAAAGAAAGGCAAACATTTAATGCCTTGGTAAAAAAAAACATACATAAGTCAAACAATACAAATAACATAATTATAAATTAATAGTTACAAAGTTAAAGATAAGATACCTGAAGGAATGGGTACAGGTGCAAACCAAGCCATTGAAGAAAGCTAGGCCAGGTTCAATGCTGAGTCTGGGAGGACACCCGAATTCTGAGTCCTAGTCTTTAAGGGAAGTGTAACTCCACCCAGTACAAACTCTAACTCTGTTCCCAGATCTATCTTTTGATTTATGAGAAACACCCCATTTTGTCTGAATTTGCTTGCTTGTTCAATCTGCACAATCCATTACCGCTCCCATTTTAGAACATTTGGAGAATAAATCCCCCAGATAACATTTACAAGTAATTTTTCCAAGCTTGGTGGAGAAACAACATACTTCTGAATACAAGAATAGAAGATACTAAGAACAAGAAAGCCCCTTCAGGTCCTTGTTATGAGCATTCTGCGTCTTCATTCATAAAGGATTTTACATTTGTGCCTGGAGCTCCAAGAACAATTGTGTTCTAGTGGTGATTCAGCTTACCACGTCATCATGCCTCCGGCAGCCGGAGGCACACACGTGGGGGGACGTTTGAGCATACGTGGTGCGCTCGGCTTCCCCCATAGACTGTATGGCAGCACAGGAGCTCTCCTGTGTTGCCCTCCTGACAGCATTTCTCAGCTCCACCCTGCTTCACCCACAGAGCCAGCATGACATCATGTGATGGGAGTCTGAGAATATCTGGAGGACCTCCAGGGCTATGCATACTACTTTAGGTTCTGCACCAGGAAAAGAAGGGGGACTAATGAGTGAAATAGAAATGAACATTGTAAGACCTACTACATTGGAGACATAGGAGCAAGTGCAGAGGAAGTAAGTCCCTTGTGTTGGATCCAATGTTCATCCCTCAAGGACTAGGTCTATCCATAGACTGCTGAGCTTCCTAGCCTTCTCTTCCAATCTCTTTCTTCATCTCCAGTGAACAAAGGCAATGACATGCCAGGAAGATGTCAGGTGATATGTTTATCTGTATGAAGGGAAGGAATCGATGCCCATCATCGCTCATTTTGTGGCCAAAAATTGGGAAAGATAACAAAGATAACAAAGAGGTGATGGTTTATATCCTGTAGACACAAATCCGGAAGTGTTTTGGAAAATTAATCTGTGCAGAAATACATGTAGAATTTTTGCTAAAATTGTGTGTCTCTGTTATACAAGACACACAGCGCAAAACAGTATAATGTACAAAGCCTCAATCTGCATTTTCATGTAGAATGATTTCCTGAAATAGTTTAGAATGTTGAATGCCCAACAAAAACTATGCAGAAATATTTGTGGGGAAAGTTATTCATCCTCACATTCACAAAGATAATAGCTCGCACTGTTGCCTTCATGTCGTAATTCTTGATACCTTGTGTATCCTTGTTTCAGTTAAGTTACAGAAACTTAAACTTTGTATAGGAAAAAGGGAAACATGAAATAGTCTGGTTTTCTACATGGAGCCTGCCTGCCCCCCACACACATATACACATCAAAGAGGGTTAGGGTAGTAGTTGAAGCTGGTAAGATCAAGTTGCTAAGCAACACTTTAGCAAGTGATACAGAAAAAAGAGGCATGCAATATGCTTCCTGTGCTGTCTGACATGCTGAACGAAGCAGTACGAAACCTTCTGATGATACAAAGTTCCACTGGAGAGGGAAGTGAGAGAGATTCTACCAGAAGTATTACAGGTTGGGTTTCCCTTATCTGAAATACTTGAGATCAGAAGTGTTCCACGTTTTGAATTCCTTCCCCCAGCCCCCGGTTTTTAGACTAATTGAATATACATAAAGTTATATCTTGGAGATGAGGTCCATGTCTATACATGACATTCATTTATGTTTCATAGACACAGTATAAACATAGCCTGAAGATACTTTTATACACAATATTTTAATACCTTTGTGCATGAGATAAAGTTTGTGTACATTGAACGATCAGAAAGCAAAGATGTCACTGTTTCAACCACAGATGTGGACAGTTCTGTCTTTTGGCTTTCAAAATTCTGGGTAAGAGATACTTTACTTGTAGATGGAATTTTCCTCCATTCACCCTCTGCTTAGCTTCCAAAGGCAGAGCCAACACAACAGGTAAGGTTTGATAGTATTGCACTGCTAAGTATGCTGTGGAGATGCTTCAGGCTATTTAACCCTATCTTGACTGGAAATGTAAGTGTCAAAGCCAAGTTTGAAATTACACTTAATCCTAAAACAGTGTCTATGTGTGTAGGCATGTGGCTTCAAGACCTGGGTTTAATAGGATTTTCTTAGGCAAACTATACATTTCATAGGATTTTCTTAGCCAAAGAATATTCAGAGCTGTTTTTGTTGGTTCCTTCCTCTGAAATATGACCTGAAATACCTGGAATTTGTTAGTGGCTTCTAGCCACTGCTGGCCCTGCTTAGCTTCCAAGATCATACAAGATCTGCCTTTAGGGTATCTAGGTCAATATAAAAGCTTTTATACCCCTCTCCCCACTATCCCTATCCTCTGATGCCATCCAAAGCCTCTGAGCTTATTGGGTCATATATAGGTCAACAGACCATTTATTTGCTGTATATCTTGACACTCCTGTAGATCAATTACCACCACTGCATCTTATACAATCAAACACTGACAATTATGTGGGCAAATACTTCCCTGCCCCACACATCTGTATCTCTGCACACCTCAAAGTGCACATCTGTTCCTGCAAAGTGTCTGAATAGCAGTAGAAAACAACATAACATGTTAGCTGCTCACTGCATCAAACCATTAGGGATCGTTGTTGTATGCCTTCAAGTCATTTCAAACTTATGGTGACCCTAAGACAAACTTATCATGGTATTTTCTTGGCAAGATTTCTTTGGGGTGGGAGAAGGGTGTCACTGTCTTTCTCAGAATCTGAAAGAGCATGACTTGCCCAAGATAATAACACTATCTAATCACATTCTGTATCAGCTACTACCCATGTACAGTCATATCCTTTGAGATCAGATATTTATATCCAGTTACTAGGCTCTGATCCAAGTAAATATCTAGTTTCCTGTGATCTCTATGCAGAGGAAAGTTGGTAGATAATTTCATTTTTACACCAAAAGATTTGTTACTTTCACATTTGCAGGATGGGAACCTCTTGTTTACAAAGCACAGCTCAATTCTATCCATGCCTCTTCGGGTGTCTCTCCAATTGCAATAACTTTTCAGGCTTGAAAGTATAGTACAGAACTGCCTCTGTTCCCGTCTACCCATTTTTATTCAGGTCAACTTGTGTCCCTTCAAATCCATATCAAATGGGATTTCAGCTTCCCAGACAACATTCTTCACCCCTCTCAATTTTTCCTTCTGTTTTGATGAAAAGCTTTTGCTGAAAAGTTACAAAGATTTCCTAAAATCACATGTTCCCAACATAGAGGTCCATTAGATTTACCATCTTACTGGAACTATCACAACAATATAAACTGCCTCAAAGTTTACACTTATTTGAAGCCTGAGTTGATATAAGGAAATGGTCACTGCATCACATTCCCATAATTTAACAGATTAACACATACTTAAAGCTAGACAACCAGTATACTTTAAATTTCTCAAATCAATGAACAGGAGATAACAGGCTGGGATTCTGTTGGAATACTATGCTACTTGGCACAATCAGTTGCACAGCTGTGGAGCCAATATATGCCCTGGTGTATATTTACAGTACATTAAAATTGTGTAGGATCTTGGCCACTATTGGGGTTAGGAAAGGAAGAAAGTAGCTGTTAATGATCTTCTGAATCATTCTATTTAAAGGGGCTATATTTTTACTGGGCAGGCATGTAGCCGGGGGGGGGGCTTGAGGGGCTTCAGCCCCCCCCCCCCGAAATTCTCATGGTGGTTCGCGAAAAGGCCTTACTGGTGCATGATTTAAACTGTTATGTTTATTCATACCATGATCTGATCACCCTCTTTCACTCAGACTCAGCCCCCCCCCCAAACTCACCCCCCCCCGAACCACTCCCTGAACCCCCCTGAAAATAACTCAGCTCCCCCCCCCAATCGAAATCCTGGCTACGGGCCTGTTACTGGGATTAAGTCACTGTTATGTACTTACTCTGAAACACTGTTATTCTAGAGCAGTGGTTCTCAACCTGTGGGTCCCCTGATGTTTTGACCTTCAGCTCCCAGAAATCCTAACAGCTGGCAAATTGGCTGGGATTTCTGGGAGTTGTAGGCCAAAACACCTGGGGAACCACAGGTTGAGAACCACTGTTGATAATAACCTTATACAGGCAGTCCCCAAGTTACAAACATCCAACTTACAAATGAATCACAGTTAAGGATGGGGATGAGACAACAGGAAGTGAGAGAAATTTACCCCTCAGAGGGGAAATTCACTCCTGGAAGATTTATCATGGGGAAAAGAGGTCTCCACGGAAGTTTATCCCCAATCCTTGTTTCCACAACAAGCGAAATTTTTCAAAATCCAATTATCTCAGGGACAGAAAGTGGGACACAGGCAGCCAAACAAACAGCACAGGGCATTAACCCTTTGCTATACTATTCAAAGCATGTGTGTGTGCGCACACGCATGTATGTGTGTGTGTATCGGGAATTACACTTGTAACTTCAAAAGTACACTTAAAATGTACATGTTCCAACCTACAATCAAATTCAACTTAAGAACAAACCTACAGAAGCTATCTTGTTCATAACTTGGGGACCAGCTTCATTTAAATTCCAGCATGTTTTATGCAAGTCATGAACATGGCTGCTACTTTGGAAATTTCCTCCTTAATAAGGTGCACTGATAGGTTATCATTTCCAAAATAAATATGTTTTTCCTCCATCTTAATAACAAGGCAAAGCAGAAAGAGCACAACATCTTGCTGTTCTCATCAACTCAAGATGTGTTTTTTTCCATTGGAAGAGTACACTTCAAAATAGTTTGTTTTTACAAAAAAAAAAAAAAAAAACAAGGGAGGGGAAGGCATAACAGTGCACAGTACCAGTTATTCCTGTATTTCACATCCACTTCTAGTAGCAACAGCATTTTAATGCTTTGAATCCAGCGGTGAACTTGGCAGGTGATTAAGGGAACACCAACCTCAGAAACAAAAATACAAGCACAAATCCCTTGTGCTTCTCCTGCTAAGCTATTCATTTCCTAAGAGGGCATGTTTTTCAAGGAACTAATCCACAGGGAACCTACATGGCTTCAGGCAATGTCAAGATCTTCACTTCCCCAGATAAATGCATCAGATGTACCCCACCTAAAAATGGCAGTTGTCCAATTTTCTGAGGCTCAGTCACTGTTGCCCAGAGGAATGAACAATTCTGAACACACAATAGCTATTTGTGTTTCTTGCCTTTCCAGGAGTGCAAATGCCAACTTCCCATGGTGGATTCAGTCTTCTACTTCAAAGCAGAAGTGAGCTTAACAGAACAACAGAGAGGGGTTTAAGGCAAAATAGAAAATAAAATTGGATTACCCATGGAATAACGGAAGGTTGTTAAAAACTATCAGCAGCCTAGCTGTGGGAAGGAAACATCTTTGGCTTGTTACTTAAATGAATTATTGACTTGTTCAGAGAATAATCATCTACCTTTTTTTGATACGAGTCAATCTACTATGACTGAGAACTGATTCAGGAGCTGACTTCTCCCTCAGATCCTTCTGTTTATATAATGTACTTTTTTCATGACCCAAGTCTTTTGAACAGTTTTACCATCTCTTAAAAATGGTTTTACTATATAAATTATGTAGTTGTGTTTTTTCAAAAAAAAAACTGCAGATGTGATGCTGACAGTGTTCAGCATCAGCCATAAGGATTCCTATAAGGTTCACATACTGATGTCCATATCTTTTCCTGTTTCATTGGTATATTATCCTGAGCTATTATGAAAGATAGAAAGCTTGTGCACAAATACATCTTCTAATACTTCCACCTTCCTTCAAACAACTCCAAGCATAATGAATTTGCACCAGAATGAGAGGAGCTAAATGGAGAGGCATTGTGAGTCACTTGGGGTGACATCAATGGAAATAGGTGGGTAAGCAATTAAGTAAATACGTGAAATGTACATAGGCTTCCCAATTTTCAGCATATTACATACACATATACCAAGAAGAAAATGAAGGAACTTTAGCTCTCTGAATATTCATTCATTCATTTCTACCCCCAACATATATAAAAAAGGTCTCATAGCTAACAAATAAGAGTAAAACAAAGGAAAACAGTTCAAAACAATAGCAATGTAAATGGATTCAATATATATTAAGCATTTGTGTGTGTGTGTCAGGAGCCACTTGAGAAACTGCAAGTCGCTTCTGGTGTGAGATAATTGGCCGTCTGCAAGGACGTTGCCTGGGGGACACCTGGATGTTTGATGTTTTACCATCTTTGTGGGAGGCTTCTCTCATGTGCCCACATGGGGAGCTGGAGCTGACAGAGGGAGCTCAATCCTCTCTCCCCAGATTCGAACCACTGCCCTATCAGTCAGCAGTCCTGCCAGCACAAGGTTTAGCCCTCTATGCCACCAGGAACTCCATTGAACATAATAAAGAATTAAAACATTATTCAAGATATATCAATGAGTTTTAAAGGCCTTGTTGAACAGCTAGGTTTCACTTGGCACCTAAATGAAATCTGTGATATCTCAAAACATGGGCACTATATGTTCAACAGAACAGATCAATGTCTGTAGTTCTCAAAGGATTATCAGAGCCATGAAGTGAAAACTGATGGAATCAGGCTACTGAACATCTCCCAAAATACTCAACTATCTTTCAAATGTAACTCCAACACTTGGGTAGTATACTTTATCACCACAGACCAGCCTACTTCAAAAATGTGTGCGGGTTACTAGGCAACTGTAACTAAGAGCTCCTCTAATTGAAATTTAAATCCTAAAGTAACAATCACCACACATCACATGTAATGAATAAGCTGTGAGCAGAGTCATAGTTAAAAGAAAAACTCTCAGTAATATATGGTAGTTTTTTGCAATTGACAAGTAAGGCAAGTTAAATATAGGACAATTGTATGTTTCATGTTTTTAACACTATCCTCTTCATAAGACTATTGCGTTCAAAATATTCATTATGGTATACAGAACTGTAAATGCGTGTGTATGTGTGTGTGTGTGTGTATGGTTCCTAGGCCAAGTCATTGATGTTGAGAACCAAAAGAAGACATAGATATATGTAATTGTTTTACTTAATTCTATTAAGATTATAGATATGATACAACACAGGTCATCAATACTCTTATCAAGTCCCAAATCTGCTTTGGGTTCTTCATTGGCCTGACACAAATATAAGAGTTACATGTGATTACCGTAGCACTAACCATGGTATATTACCTGAAGTTAATCATCCAAACATACCATAAAACTATGCCATGCTAGTTGGGAGGAAGCACATAAAGAAATATTGAAAAAGGTTTGTTGTCTGCCTTTCAACAGAAAGGTTTCAGATGTGAATAAATGAAACCATTGATATGGATTCTGTGGATACAGGCAACATACTGTAAAAGTAAACATAAAAGGATTTTCTCACATGCAACTTCCTTAGATTGTTGGTTGTATTTCTTCGTTAAAAATAATTGTTGAATTAATTAACAGAAAGTACCTCATTAAATGAGGAATATTTCTCACACTTGTCTTTTAAAATATTCCATGCCATGAGGAATGGGATGTAGTTTTATAAGGCCCAAGAAAGATGACCTGTAAAAACAAATGTATTTCATTTCTTTGTTTTTGCTCACATCACATTTATTAATTGTTTTTCTTCTCAGGAGCTTCTAGAGGAAATTACATGAAATAATGTATGAGACTTCCTTATAATAAAAACGTAGCACATATCCCAATGATAACTTGCCAAAAGGATTGACTTATACAAAGTCAATGTGGTGCCTCTGTCCACCATGCCACCACTTCTAGCTTTTTTTAAAGCCCACACAAGAAAATTGTGGTATTGATAGCTCTTTGACACTACCTTTCTTTGGCAAGGAAAGCTGAGAGGGTCAATACTTCTTTTATGATAAGCTCTCCCTGGACCAGCTAAGTTCTAGCCATAGTCCACAATCTATCTGGGAAGAACTCAAAAGATGCAATTGTACTTCCACTCTCCTTGCAGTAGCTCTTTGGCACTATCCTCCTTGCTTCTTTTACAGTAGGTTCTCCCCAGATTCATGTTTTGCTGCATATATGTGATTGCCCACAAACAGCCCACTTATTTTCTCCTCTTCCTTCTCTCCATCTTCTCTGAGGAGGATAGCAGGTCAACTGCAGACAACTGAGGGTGGATAGGCAGGCAGCAAGAAGGAGTCGTAGAAGGCAAGCAAATGACCATCTCCTTGATTTGTTAGGTTGGGGAGATCAAGCAGAATGGTAAGCAAAGAAACACCAGTAGTCACTATGAATTTTGAAGGGGATGCTGATATCTCACATTTTGCCTATCTTTACAGCTTCTCTTCACCTCCTGCCCACCTTCTCTTCATTGTCCACAGCCAGCCTGCTTGTCTGCTTCTACTCTCCACCTTCTCTGAGGAGACAAGTGGTGTTAGAAGTCAAAGTGTCTGAGGGTGGGTGGCCAAAAAAGAGGAGAAATCAGCAGCCCCTTGAGCCTTGGGGGGGGGGGGGGGGGGGAGGATCCAGAAGAATAGTGAGCAGAGAAACACCAGAGGTGACAAAGTATACTTGGTTGAAAGGTCTGCCTTCTCCAGCTACTCTTTGCTGCCCACTAACCCTCGATTGTCTGCAGCCAGCCTGCCTGTCTCCTCTTCCTGAGAGATATTGCTGCATATAATTTCTATCCAGGCTTGTAAATGACAGCCCATACTTCATTTCACAAACTCAAAACATTTTGTCAACTTTTTCCATGTGCAGTAAGAACCAGAAATCCTCATTATCTTATTTCCAAATATTCCTATTTATAGTTCTCGAGAATTGGCAGGAGTGAGGTTGAACACATTAAGTTTGTTCTTGTTTTTAACAGTCAAAATTTTAATGTTTTTCCTGCTTTCAAAAATAGAGTAATTGTAGCCTTCAAATTTATTCCAGACAAGCACTAAGTCTGTGTTTATTCTGCAGGGCTGGCATCAAACCATTGCAGTTATGTGGAAAATATGGACAGGGAAAGCTTTGGGGCATAAAAATTCTGTATGCAAACATTATTTTGATAGAGAGATTTGTAGAAATAGGAATCTTGATAGAAAAACATAAATGTACTTTAGCTACACCCTTGCTTTAAGCATTGTATTAAATATGTCAACTATTCTCTTCATTTAAGCAAACACACTGAAGAAGTAGAACTAATTCTCATGAAAGCTGACAAAAATTTCAAAAGTCAACTGGTAACACCAGTGTGGTATTTCTTTCTAAGTTTTTATTCTCATGACTTCACCCAAAAAAGAAAAAAAATGTTCCTTTGCAAATTGTGGAATTAAATCCTACACTGCTTTCTTACAATGGTGGAGCTCACATTGTGTCACATTTCTTACATTTTATTATTCTATATGACAGTTTGTCACTTACAATAGTACCCTTACAAGTATTATGTCGGTAATATATACTCAATATAAGTACACTATCTAAGCTACATTATGCAGTCAAGAATTTTCTGAATGTCTATTACAGAAAGATATGCCTATTTTCATCTGAAACCATAAGCCACCACACTTTTGCAGGTGTCCCACATCAGTAAATATTTTCTTTATACTACTGATCTGGGATACCTACAAAAAGTGTAAGGATTAACACCTAAAGTTCTCTTCCTATACTATCTTGAAACACAAAAAGAGCACTCCAGCTACATTGGACCTGTTGGGGCCCTTCTACACATCTTCTTCTATATATATAAAAATGTACTGTGCATAATGAGTACCTTAAAAACAAAAGAACCAATGAACGAAATCACACCAAATTTGGCAACAAAACATCTCACTACATAAGGAGTTATCATCACTCAAAAATTATGATTTTGTCATTTGGGAGTTGTAGTTGCTGGGATTTATAATTCATCTATAATCAAAGAGCATTCTAAACCCCACCAACAATGGAATTGAACCAAACTTGGCACACAGAACTCCCATGACCAACAGGAAATACTGGAAGGGTTTGGTGGGCATTGACCTTGAATTTTGGAATTGTAGTTCACCTCCATCCAGAGAACACCGTGGACTCAAACAATGATGAATCTGGACCAAGCTTCACAAGAATACTCAGTATGCCCAAATGTGAACACAGACGGAGTTTGGGGGAAATAGACCTTGATATTTGGGAGTTGTAATTACTAGGATGTATAGTTCACCTACAATCAAAGAGTATTCCGAACCCCACCAACGATGGAATTGGGCTAAACATACCTCACAGAACCCCCATGACCAACAGAAAATACTGTGTTTTCTGGTGGTCTTTGGTGACCCTTTTGACACCCCCCTCGTGACCCCCCCCCCCCGGGTCTTGACTTCCCAGGTTGAGAAATACTGCCTTAAGGCCATCCAGTCCAACTCCTTTCACTAGGGCAAGAAAGCATAATCAAAGCCCTCCTGACAAAGGGCCACCCAGCCATTCACACACACACATGTAAGTATATGACAGATGCAGTATCAAAGATTGGAAAGGGACCCCTAAAGATGGACAATGATATGTTGCATGTTCCAGAGTAGGCAAACCAGACAATCTCTACATCAACACTGGCAGAGAAATAGCAAGAAATACTGTTTACCCACAAGCATAAAGACATTACATATATTAGAAACCAACACTTTCTCGTTACTTTATTTTCCAGATCATCAGACTGGGTCACAGCAACATGTGGCAGGGGACCGCTAGTGCATCATAACCCGGGTTAAATCAGGTTAAGGGGATGGGCTAAAGGATTGTTAGCCAAAATGTGGGAGGAATCAGGTTAAAGGCTCGAAAACATGTGTTTAAAAACTGCCCGTTTAAACCCAAGTCTTCCTGGGAAACACACATTTTCTCTTGCCTGTGTATCCCTGCAGACATGGAAACACGTGTTTTCCTTCCCTCCCCAATGCCTTGTCTCCCCCCTGCCCCCATTTCCCTTTCAACTTACTGGAGCCTTCCTTTGATGCAGGCCTACAGCCTTTTCCTCTCTTCCTCCTCCCTGGAAGAACCAACCTCCCATACCCAAAGTCCTCTATCAGCTCCTCCAAGGGAAAGGAGTGAGGGGAAATATTTTCAGGTCTTGTCAAAATCTTATCCTGGTAAGTGCAGGGGAAAATTGAGGGCAGGGGAGGGGAGATTGGCAGTGCCAATGCCCACCTCTGCTGATTTCAGATCAGCTGGAGTATCTGGACACCACCCCTGCAAAAGCATGGGTTTAGGCCAGCTGTGTGGCCTCCATCCTGAATGGAAGTATGGTTTAAAATCCCAATTCCTCTTGGATTTTTGGCTTGTCTGGAAGGGCCCTTGGTTTACTAGCAGTGGTGTAGTTGAGCCACAACTCACAAAATTGAAGCTTTGGGACTTTTTGACTAACATGAACAATCACCTGTGAGCCCTTGGGCTTCTCTGTTCCTCCTGATTTTAGCTGCAATACTCATAGCAGCTGGAAGAAGGATGGAATTTCTCAGCAACAATAATTTTTTGTGAGCTAGAAGAGGAAATGAAGAGTTTAAAAAGACCTGCTGATAGTAGTGTTGAAAACTGTCAGAAAGTGGTATGTGTTTGTGTAGATCTCAGTCCAGTTATCTTCAAGCATTTATGTAGGAACATTCCTCCTCTGGGTCTGCAATTCAATAGTGACCACTACATCATTGTGTTTATCTATATCCAGTGTTTAAAATGCTCAGATTTCTTTTCTTCCACACCAGTAATGTTAGTCAGTTAAAGTGTTATCAAGAATCCAGAAGCATTTCAGAACATTATGTACGCAAGATGCTTGATTTACTAAGTCATTGGCTCAAATGGGATTTGCTCTTTTAACCCTGTAATGTGATCTATAACTACAGTCAAATTTCACCCCTTCCTTTCTCTTTCTCTCTCTGTACTCAATAGATGAATAATTTTGGATGATGGCCTGACCACAGACAACAGGAGCAAGGAATGCCTTCTAATGCAACCACAGAACAACTTAATCTTTGATGTTTGTATCACCTCAAATAAAAGGACAGTAGTTTTCTACACACCCCTGGAATGGGGCACACTGGACACTTATAAATGGGCATATATTTGAAAATAAATATTATTTCAAGTATCTCAGTAATAAACTTTAAATGCATCTAATAGATTCACACTGACAGGCAACACCTGCACTTGTTTTAGCATCAGCACTAGAATTGTGCAATTCAATTTTCTGCATAAGTTCTTGTAGCAATGCTAATTACATGTCCAAACTTGCAAAATTTCCATTACATTCAAAGATTCCCTAAAGTTTCATTACACTTCAAAATATTTTATTTCAAATTCTAGAGACTGGGGGAGCCATGTTTACTGCAGCAGAAAAACCACAGTGACCTGTGACTAAATACATTATTGTAGCAGAAGTATTCATAGGCAAGAATCCCCTTCATCATTTGCTTAAGAAAACATATGTCACAATAATGTTATTTTTCCAATGCTATACAAAGACTGAATACATTATTGTAGCAGAAGTATTCATAGGCAAGAATCCATTTCACCATATGCTTAAGAAAACTTATGTCACAATAATGTAACTTTTTCCAGTGCCATACAAAAGAAGTATATTGCAAATTGACCTTCACATCTTTCATTTCCACACAGAGACAATCCAGATTTATTGTGGGAGGCATGAATAAGAATGCATAAAGCAAAATTTAATCTTCAAAACATAGCACTACTTTTACAAACATCCTGGCCATCTCGGTGAGATTTCTTTTAGTAGCAACACTAGATAGTTCCAAGCAAAATAGGGGAAATGTTATGCAGATCTTTTAGTTGCCTTGTTTTTACAAACCAACAATCATGTCTTTGTTGTGTTCATTTACTTGGCCCTAAATCATTCTTTCATTAGCAGGTGTACTCCAGACTCTGCAGAGACTAACATATTGAGCCATTCCAGTTTTACCTTTTAAGGCTCAAGCTCTTATTTACTGTGCATTTTTATTTATTTTAAAATACTATTATCTCATTTCTCCTTAGAAAAGAAGTCATGGAGGGTCACAATCAATATTGTCATCAAAAAGAAAATATTCTCATGCAATAAAGATACCAAACATGAGTAAGAGAAAAGAAATAGGCCTACACTGTAAATCTATAAAGTACTGAATGATATACATTCACCTTGCCATTTATATCATTTAAGGTTTGTCCATCCACCTCTTCTCGTAAAGGAAAATAAAAATTAGAAAATTGATATGAAAATAACATCACAAATGAGTTTCAATTGTCAAAAGAATAGGACTGACATAAATACACAAGAAATAGCCCAAATATCTGTTGGAAGCTGAATGAAGAATTCCTAAAGAACACGTTTTAATCAACCCATCAATAATCAGATCCACAAAACTCCACAAGTGCGGAGAGTCAACTGTAATAGAATCTTGTCAGTAGTGAAGGGATACTATCTTTCATGAAACCCAAGGTCAGCAAGGGGTAGTCCGTAAAGCACATACAACTTTATCCTCCAACATCCTGCTGTTCTCTTCGCCCCCAGCACCTGCAGATAAGGCAGTTGTCTCATTCTGCCTTATGTTAGGGCTGGCTCCCTTGAACTGGCTACTTGGGAATTGAGCCTTCAGTTGAGTTAATTTCTAGAATTTAGATCCATCTTTTTCCACAATTGAAAACACATCTATATTTTTGTCTATTCTTATATATATTCAGTTGTCAAATGCCAAAACGGGTTATTTACCAAATTAAGTTGCAAACTACAGAAGATACAACACACACCAATTCAAAAAAAGTACTATGTACGGCACTTCCAGACATACCTAAAACCCAGGCCGAAACGAGTTAAAGTAACCTGCTTCAGTGCGGGTTCAAGTCCCTACTCCCCAAGCCAAACCCCAGATTTTCCCTACATGCTATCCCGATTCAAATCAGGATAGCATGAAGCCACTCTCCATCCCCAAATTTAGCCCCTAAAACTAATTGAAAAGAGTCCCTGGCAGCCATGAAGCCTCTTCTCGAGTCAACCTGATTGGAAGATATGGTGCCTGAGGAGATGGGAGGGCTGAGAAGGAAAATCCCTCTCCCCCCACCCCCCAGTCTCCTCACACATCATTTCCTCCACTCAATGGTGCAAGGAGAGGCTTCATGGCTGCCAGGGACCCTTTTCAGTACATTTCAGCAGGGAAATTTGGGGGAAGGGTTGGTGCCATTCCACTCCTCTGGGCTTTTCAAAGCCCAAAGAAGTGGAAGCAGTCCCAGTAGTCAGTTCCCATAGGCCCAATACCTCATTAGACCCAGATCTTTCATTAAGATCTGGATCTAATGAGGTATTTAATTAATGCAGAGTAAACCAGAGGAACCCAGTTTACTCCACATTTAATTTGCTTTTACCAGATATGTTGTTTGGATGCCTCCCGTAAAAGCAAGACACGTCTCACTTTTAAGGCCTGTTTGGAAGGGCCCTAACATCACAGTGATCAAATTATATTTAAAGAAATTATTACAGTGCAGAGCAATTTGATCTTGCTTGGCCAACTAGATGAAAAACAAAAAAGGTTAAAATAAAGCTGGAAATGTAGCTTGCCCTTTCCCAGAACAAAACGCAAACTCGGTTTTTGCTCAGACAAATATTCATCATGCATACAAACTAGAAATACTGGGCACAATCCAAGACCTGAGTTAAACACTTTTAAATCCCATTTGTTCCAACAGAGAAGAGTTCAACTTTGACTGGATTCATGCCCATTTCTTCTTGAAATTCATTTCAGAGAAACCCTTGGGCAATACAAGAGATACATTTGAATGAAAGCACTTTGTCTCCAGTTTACAAGGACTTTTTACTTTCCAGATAGATTAACGTTAAGGAGGCAGTTGCTAAACTGATGACATTCAAGATGCGATAGTAAAAAGCAGAGTGAAAAGTGTTGCTAGAACTGTTGTTCATTTTCACTCAATCTTGCATTTTGTCTGACTCTAACTGTCAGTTGTACAAGGTCTACACTCTAAGGGGAATGTTGTTTAACTATTAGAACCAATACATAGTTTATGCTGAAATGACCATGAGTTCTAGGCTCTAAATGCTCCAGAGTAAGTAAGCCAGTCATGTCACTTACTAATCAATAGTACAGGATGTGTACCCCTTATCTGAAATTCTTGGGATGAGGAGTGTACTGTCTTTCTGACTTTTTCAGCTTTTGGAATATTTGCATATATATAATGAGATAGCTTGGAGATAGGACGCAAGCCTAACATGAAATTCATTTATGTCTCACAGGCACTTTATACACATAATCTGAATGTAATTTTATACACATTTTAAAAATCATTTTGTGTATAAGATAAAATTTGGCTACACTGAACCATCAGAAAGAAAAGCTGACACTATCTCTGCTGTCCACATTGACAATTTTGGGGTGTTTCAGATTTCAGAATTTCAGATAAGGAGTTCATTGTCCATCAGACCAACAATATCTGAAGCTGATGGGAACTGCAGCCCAATAAAGCTGAATGATACCTGGTTGGGATAGTATTCTTTGGGTTTATTAAAAATATAGCTGTGCTTACTTTCCAAATTTAGTGTACTTGCAGAAATAGCCTTGATGGACACCCATCATGATGCCTCACTACCCTATCTTCTTATCTAGTAGAAAGCCAAATGAAGTGGACAGCATACAACCTATGCATTATCTGGGTCATTCTTCAACCTTTTTGGCAGCTTCAGCCATGAGCATAGGAAGCCCTTACTAATCTATGCACAGACCAGAATTTAATACTATTTTCAGATCACCTACCTCAACATTCAAATCTCCCACTAACTCATTAAAAAGAGGAAATTTACAATTTGTAGTGGAGAGTTGGCATGTCTGCATTCACAAAATGTTATGAATGCAGAGTATTGTAATGGAAACAGCTTGGGACAACAATTGCTAACAGTGTGCCTTTCCATTATCAGAAGCACAGCCTCCACTGTTTGTATTGGAGGTACCAATATATATATAAGTGTATTTAATGGATTTACATTTTATTCCTGCTAGTGGTTGTGTAGGCAGGGACCAGTGCACTGCTTTGCCTGGGGGCCTACAATGTTGTTAAGAAAAGCCTGGCTTCAGCCACCAGATTTCCATGGCACAGTAGCAACCCCAAAAGTCACAGTTTCCTTGAAAAATGTGCTTGACTTCTTCTAAAGAAAAGTCACACTCTTAGAAGCATAGTTCTGTTATAAAACAATATAAACACTGCCCACATATATTATTTCCAAAGTCATATTGTAGTGTTTTTTCTGCCAGTGCACCACCAAAATTAACTAACACAATGGCAAGCTCAATAGCTTGGCAAGATGCAGTCCCTAATCAGTCATGACTCCAGTGTGGCCCCAACTAATGTCATTGTCCTACAAAGAAATGGGAAATTCCCATCTTCCTATGTGTTTATATATCAGATGCCTGGGAATGTCTAAACTTCCACTGCTGTTTGCTTCAATCCGTCACCAGAGACTCTCTTCTTTCTTCTCTCTGAACAGGTTGAGAGTAGCTTAATATTCATGTTTTTTCTCCCTTTCTTCTATTACTCTCCATCGCATTTTCATTCTCTCTCCCTCATTTTTGAACTCATCTTCTCCTGAGACAGTTCTTCCAACTCATAAAAGGATGTACATAAGCTATTGAATATTTTGTCTCTCCTCCTATACTCACTTTTCTGAGAAACCTTGAAGATTCTCTTCCTCCATCTTAAAAGCCCCTACAGTTTCTGCTTATCTATATTCAGGATTCTTACTAATACATGCTCGGTTTTATTTCGCTTAGATACTATTCTCTGGTCTACTGGATGGATAACAGTGTGTCCTCCAGCAGGAAAGGAAACGGAGCTGTGAAGTAAGCGGTTCCCCAGGACAAATTTTATTCCTCAATCAGCAGTGGTTCCTAAACAAGAAATGCTTGTGACACAGAATCAGATTCAGGCATTTTTGTTCTTATTTTCTCTTTCTTTTTTAAATGTGTCGGACAGAACTGCTCAAGGTTTCTGGCTGAAATTATGAGGGCATGTTATGAAAGGAGGGCAAGACATTCCATTCCAAGTAGTGAAATAATACCAAATGTTCTCCTCATTTTAGCATATGGCCAAAACTGTGATCACAACATTCAAGAATCACTTGTCCTTTTTAAGGGATTTACAGAGCAATGCTGGGAGTTATATAAATGAAATAAATATTGTATCAAATGTGGAAGACATGAATTCAACAATTACCAGTAAGCATGAAGATAAATAAAAACCCAAAGCCAGGCTCTGATAACATTATATCACTATTGGGAAGGCCCTTCACACACTTTAAACTGAGAGAACTATAGCCAGTCTCAGAAGAAAACAGAAAGCTTAAACAGCAATGGCATCCCTCCAAGACCTCACAACCTCTGAGGATGCCTGCCATAGATACAGGCGAAATATCAGGAAAGAATGTATTGTCGAAGGCTTTCATGGCTGGAATCACTAGGTTCTTCTGGGTTTTTTCGGGCTATAGGGCCATGTTCTAGAGGCATTTCTCCTGACGTTTCGCCTGCATCTATGGCAAGCATCCTCAGAGGCAGGATGCTTGCCATAGATGCAGGCGAAACATCAGGAGAAATGCCTCTAGAACATGGCCCTATAGCCCGAAAAAACCCACAAGAATCAGGAAAGAATGCTTCTGGAACATGGCCATACAGCCCGAAAAACTTACAGCAACTCAGTGATTCTGGCCATGAAAGCCTGTGACAAAGCAATGGCATTGTGATGAACTCAGTGATGACCCAACTCTACTACATTAAAGGTAACTCTCTCCAGAAACTGGGAGAAGGAGATAGAAAAGGTTATGTTATCATTATTGATTTATGTCCTCCTTTTTTTCCAATCCTAGCACTCAAGACAGCTTACACACCAGTAAAAATATGCAAAAGTTAAAATATAATGAAACTGTCAAAAGAAAGAGGAGCAATTTTAAAAGTATATTCTTTTGAAAAGTAAAAAACACAGAACACAGTATATTATAGGAAATCTATTTCCCCATGAATTATGGTACTCGTTGTTCTTGCCACGGATCTAGCTATTATCACAAATGTTGATGGGGCTGCAGGTATAATTCATTATGTTATATATTATTAACACATTACTGTTCTCTGTTGGAATTGCACAAATGCATTTCTAAAAAGCATTAGGAAGCCTTCCTCAATGGATACTCAGCCCTTGAAACCAACAAGGGCATGGGATTTTTGGAAGGCATCTAGTGCTCAAGAAAGCCACAAGAAACAGAAGTGGTGAAACCGCTATGAAAACCCTAGAATTCTTCCAGAAATTACACAATTATATTTTGGAGGAGACCCAGAACAATATTTGCCTTGTGGGAAAGCCGTGCTTGTTCCATGGAACTTGTATTTAAGTTTAAAGAAAAAGGAAATCTTGCTTAGTTTTTAACAGAGGATGGGGGTAGGTGGGAGAGGAGAACTGCAACTCCATAGAATTTGGCTGTAAATATTTTTGGAATAATAAATTATTATAATTCAAAATTCTACAAAGAGCATATTGAATTTACTTAAAATTAAAATTAGATATCATTATCATTGTCATCATCATCTATTTATATAGTGCCATCAGTGTACATGGTGCTTTATATAAGCAGTTTACAATTCTTAATTTGACAGCTCCCTGCCCTAAGTCCTATAATCTGACAAGACATGGGAAAGGGAATGGCAGTAAGGAAGAGGATTAAGCTTAGCAAATGTTGGATACTGCTCTCTCCCTCCAAGGCCAGAGTTGCTCTGGAGGGAAGACTTTTCATCAGCTGCTTAGGCTCAGGCTTGATGGAACTGTGCCTGCCTTAATTAATTACTTAATTAAGTAACATTCATCCTCAGTGTTCCAAAAGTGAGGGGAGTATAATGCCAACACTACTAATAATTAGTTTATTAAAATATTTATATGTTTCCCTTGTAATTTGTTTACTAAAATATTTGTACCTATCCCAAAAAAATTGTAGGGCAGAGCACAATGAAATCATTATAAAACACTAAAAGTTAATCTAAATAGATTAAAGAATATTAAGTCACACTAATGTTAACAAATGTGTTACTCCCTAGGTCTGGTTCTTCTGATATATCTCTTTAGTAATGCTAAGTATTTGGGAGTAGTTTATTTTTGTTTTGAATAACAATGAAATATTTTTGTCTTTGATGAAGACGTACTCTCTTCACAGATCAAAACTACTCAACCTGGTTTATTGCTATGGAGCAATACAGCTGCCTGGATTTTTGGACTTTTGGGCCTATGGCTACAGGATAGGCTATGATAAATATTTGAATTCCAAATTTTAGGATTTCCTCGCTGGGCACCCTCGCTAAGTTAATCCACTGGGTGATTACCATCACTGAGTTTCAGGCAGTGGGACACAGATGACCACTGTAGATGACTAAAATTTTGGGCCAAAACTCACATAGTAGGTATCCCAAGATGCTTAGGGCTTTAAACAACTACACACAAACTGACTGTCTGAAATGTTAATAAATAAATCAACTGCCAACATGGTTTAAGAACTGATAATATGTGTTCACTATGGCCAGTCCCAGTTAGCAGTAGTAGTAGTAGTAGTAGTATTTATAATAAACACAAATATCCGAGACAGATTCAAAGGCAGCATCACAAAAAATTAATTTCTGGGGTATAATCTGGGGTAACCAAAACAGATAGCTTTGGTGAGGCTTCTCTGCCCATGAACAATGGTGAAAATGTAGCAGAATCAACTAGATTTAGTAGCACGTTTGGAACTATCAGCGCAGTCACCTTCAATTAATTAACCCTCCTCAAATCCACAAACAACTGTTTAAAACATTTCAATATGTTCAAACTCAAACTCGTATCTCCCACTATAATGAAGAATTTGTTATGGAAGTGTAGTAAGCTCTCAACAAATATCAGTACTCTTTAGCATAATAATAATAATTACAACAACAACAATTATTCATTTATAGGCCACCCTATCTCCCCAGGGGGACTCAGGGCAGCTTCCTGGCAAAAAGGCAAACATTCAATGCCTTGGTGATAGACAAACACATAAGTCAAAAACAGTGCAAGGTAACATTATTAAAGACACACTGAACTTCTGACATCAAGTGAAAACCGCAATAAATCTACACAGCCAAAGGTGATGGCACGTCATGCAGGTTTGTAAAAAGTCAAGCAAGATATGGCATTGCTTCCCTAGCCATTTCTTCCCCAAAGAATAGTTTCAATAGAATGATTTCTAAAGAATAGTAGTGAGTGGCAGGCAAATTCCCACTACTTCTGCATTTCTAAGTTACTGAAAAAAAGAGGAGACTTTAAGTCATTATAGCTTTGAGACCAAGAGATGGAAATCAAAGTATATGTGGCTTTCACAACCAAGTTTAAGGCCTAATCATGCTTAATAAAGTTAAATATATAACACAACATGTATCCTACAATGAAAGAAAAGTCAGCTCACTGTTGACCACATACCATCTATTCATTCTATGTGCAGTATAACCAAAGCATACACAACGTATCTACTGCTCCATAAATTTGGATACAAGGAGAAACTGTATTGGTGTTCTTAACTGGATAAGCAAAATTCTGGTTTTAATTTATAAATTGTAATAGGCTACTGAGAATGAGCTCATGAAATGAGATTTTCACAAGAACTTTTACTAACAGAAGAATGCTTCTCAAACTAAGATTGTTGTTCTCATCCAACACTCTTCTGCTAAGTATGAAATGGCCTATCCACAAATAGAAAAGGCTTTCTACTAACACAATGATGCATATGGATGCAACTCAATAATGCATGATGTTGTCTTCATAAAACGTATCGTGAGTAACACATATTCATTATAATGACCATGTCCACAATGCATTAAGCCTGCCTGAACCATCATCATCTCTCTCTCTCCCAATATATTTCTGCATTATAACACTTACGCGTTGCAGTAAGGTTTCTTCTCATATCCTTTGTAGTTGTTCATGTTTAGAGCCATTTTGCAGACTTCGCAATGGAAACATCCTTTGTGCCAGTACTGAAAGAAAGTACAGGTTGCTCATTGAAAATATATATACCACTGATGCTGTGAAAAGATATACTCTTCAAAAACTTTAATTGGCGCCACTCCATTATTTTAGACTCTGGTCTTCCCAGGATTGCAGAAGGAATCTTTAGATGGTAATGCATTTTACTTCAACACAAGGTAACTTTAACATGCTGTGTTTGAGAGGCCTCCCATTTGTTCTACTAACCTCAACTACTGCCCCAAAGTCCTTGACTAATGGCATGACTGCTAATTTTTACAGCAATTTTATTTCACTGTGCAAAGCTTACACGTGCCACAATCTCTACTGCAAATAGTTTCTATAATGTGATACGCATGTCCACTTTCACCTCACTGCCATAATCCATTAAATTTTGCCAGCCTCAAATATTTGGAGTGATGAGATATCTATATAAATAAAATGTAATGTTCATTTGTGGGATTAACTTAACTCAAAAGCCACTGGATGAATTGACACCAAGCTTGGGCATAATACACCTATCAGGCCATCATGTGACCATCAGTCATAAAAACATTGGAAAACACAGAAGAAAATACTGTTTAAAAGCCAAAAATTAAAAAAAAAACACATTACAATGCATGCACAAAATCACATATATATATATACACAAACACACATACACATATACACAAATATATACACACACATATATGCACGCAAAACACATATGCACAGATTGAGCCACAGCAACGCATGGCAGGGGATGGCTAAGTAACTCAATAAAAATGAAACTACAGGCAGTCCCCAAGATACAAACAAGATAGGTTTTGCAAACAAGACCCTCTTTCACTCAGACTCAGCCCCCCCCCCCCCCCCCCCCCGAATCGAAATCCTGGCTACGGGCCTGCCTGTGGTGTTTGTTTTGCCATCTATGTTCCTGTTCAGAAGATTTCACCTTACTTTCTGTTCCTGTGATACTTGAATTTTGAAGAATTTGGCTAGTTGTGGAAACAAGGATTGGCGAGAAAGCTTCAAAAAGATACCTTTTCCCCATAATAACTCTTTCAGGAGTTAGATTTCTCTCATTTCCTGTTGTCTTGCCCTGTTCTTAATTGGGACTCATTTGTCAGATGTTTGTAACTCTGGGACTGACTGTAGTTTGTTCTTTACTCCTATCAGATAATCCGCACTGTATTTATTAACTGGTTTCCTTCTTCCACCCTATCACCATTCCATAAACCAGTGGTTCTCAAACTATGGTACTCCTGGTGTTTTGGACTTCGTCTCCCAGAAGTCAATGGTTAAGAATTCTGGGAGCTAAAAAAAAGAAGAAGAATTGACTTAAGGCTGTGGTTCTCCAGATGTTTTGGCCTTCAACTCCCAGAAATCCTAACAGCTGGTAAACCGGTTGGGATTTCTGGGAGTTTTAGGTCAAAACACCTGGGGACCCACAGGTTGAGAACCACTGATTAAGGAGAAGGAATGATATATGTCCAGATGTTTCCTTCAAGTTAGAGAAGACTCTTATATAGCTTCACTTGAGGACTCTGGAACAATGGTCCACAACAAAAGAGCTCTACTTGTTGGATTTCAACCCCTAGAAGCCCCACCAGTATGCCTGATGGTCAGAAATTCTGATAATTGAAGACCAACTTTATCTTTTTTTTTTTGTCAAGAGTCATTGCTCTACAAATTAACCATCAATATAGTCTGCCCTCCACATCCACAGATTCAACCAGCCATAGCTTGAAAACATTTTTCAAAATCCAAAACAAAAACCATTTTTGTCATTTTATGCAAAGGACCACATTTGACTATGCCACTGAGTCATTAGCATCCACAGATTTTGGGATCCACAGGGAATCCTGGAACTAAACTCCAGTGGGCGTTGTATATGCTTTACTACAAAAAGCGGACATAACCACCCAATGAAACAATGGATGGGAATGTTTTCAGTGTTTTTCAGTGTACCTTTTTGGGAAAGGGTAGACATAATCTGGCCCATCATCCCTTATCTGCGTAGCCAATGGTGAGGAATTCTACGTAATAGATCAGGCATGGGCAAGCTTCAGCCCTTCAGGACTTCAACTCCCACAATTCCTTACAGCCTCAGAACCCTTCCTTTTCCCCCTCAGCTGCTTAAGTGGGAAAAGGTAAGGGCCTGAGGCTGCTGGGAATTGTGGGAGTTGAAGATCAAAAGACCTAGAGGGCCAAAGTTTGCCCATGACTGTGACAGATATTCTGGGTATTTCTGGTCTTGTGACATAGTAACAGGGCATAGGATTACAGCCTGTATTGGATGGGGTTACCCTCCCCCTGAAGACGTAGGTTCGCAGTCTGGGTGTGATCCTGGACTCATTGCTGAGCTTGGAAACCCATGTTTTGGCAGTGACCAGGGGAGCATTTGCACAGTTAAAGCTTGTGTGCCAGCTGCACCCGTACCTAGGGAAGTCTGACTTGGCCACAGTACTCCACACTCTGGTTACATCCCGTATAGACTACTGCAACATGCTCTATGTGGGGTTGCCTTTGGATACAGTCCGGAAGCTTCAAATGGTCCAATGAACAGCAGCCAGATTCCTCACTGGAGCAGAGTAGAGGGAGCACACCACTGCCTTGCTACATCAGCTCCACTGGCTGCCAATTTGCTTCCAAGCACAATTCAAAGTGCTGGCTTTAGCCTATAAAGCCCTAAACAGTTCTGGCCCAACTTACCTGCCTGAATGCATCTCTCCTTATGAACCTTTCAGGACTTTAAGATTGTCTGGGGAGGCCCTGCTCTTGTCCCACCTTTGTCACAAGTACGGCTGGCGGGGATGAGAGAGAGGGCCTTCTCAGTGGTGGCCCCTCAGATATAGAACATCCTCCCTAAGGATATCAGATTGGTTCCCTCCCTTTTAACACTTTGGAAAAGAGTCAAGACTTGGCTTTTTGGGCAGGCATTTGCAAATACAGTGTAACAGACATAGGAAAATGGAATGGTTCGACGATGCGATTGGACAATGTTTTTAACAAGGAGACCCTAATGATACATGTTTCTATTGATTTTGCTATGGTTTTATTATCCAATTGTTTTTATTGTATTTTATGGTCTTGGTACCAACTATAAACTTGGTACCAACTATAAACTATAAGCTTGTGGGCTGAGAGGGACAGTATATAAATATAGTAAGTAAATAAATAAATAAATAAATTTCTGGTCTTGTGCATGCCAGTGCACAGTGGGTGAGGTCATATATTTAGGCAGCTAGCCCTTTAAGCAATACACCACTATCTCCTCAGAGCCTTTCAAATATCCTGGATGACCTTTGCTTGCCTTCATGGGTTTAATATAAGCACACCCAAAAAGAGGCACCAGGCTCCTGATTATTAAGTCAAGGGAAGTCCTATTTCTACAAGACCCACCCCAAAAAGGGAGAACCACCCGAAAACTAACCCGTTAGGCCTGTTTGTGGGTGGACAACCATGAGCCACCTCCACCCTTTCAAAAAAAGCCTCCCTGAAAGAGATCCACTAATCCCCTTCTGAGGGGAGTCTGTCATCAGCGGGCCAGTGGCGGTTTCCTTCAAACCAGAGGAATAGTTTTGAAGGGCAGGGCAAGGCAGGGGGGAGCGGGGCGCCTCTCCTCGCCCCAAACACGCGCGCCCTGGTTCGCACGCCTCCTCCTCCTCCTCCTCCTCCGGGGACCGGCCCCACTATCAGGGCCGCGGTTGCGTAAGGAGGAGGAGGAGGAGGCGCCGCGAAGCATCTCCATGGGCACTGCAGCCCCGGAGGCGATGAAAGGGCTCCAAGGGTCCTTCCCCAGTGGAGGAGAATGGGGAGAGAGGCAGCAGGATTTGACCATTCCTGGGATGGGGGAGAGGGTTCCAGCTGAAATCCCTGGGTGCTCCTGAGATGACTTAAATGACACCTTTAGGAAGGGTTTGCTGGGGAAAGGGGGCGAAGAGGACCCCTCTCCCCCAGCAAATATGGCTAGCGATGCGTCAGGCGCGGAGTGACACCTTCATTGCTGCCTCTTCCCGCGTGGAAAGGAGCGGGCGCTGGGTTAAAGGCCGCGCGAAGAGCTGCGCAGCCTCCCCCCTCCCTCCATCCCTCCTCCCGGACCCACGCAGCCCACTCCCCAAAGCAAAGGCGCCTCCCGCCCAGTTTTGACTGGAGAAGGAACCCCTCCTGCCCCACACACACTCAGAGAAAAAGACCTGGAGGGAGGGAGGGAGGGAGGGAGGGAGGGAGGCCAAAGAAGCCGCATTTCCCAGAAGAGACCCGGCTCCTTTCCTCCCTCGGCCACCTTCAATGTTGGAAGCAGAAGAGCAAAGCAAGTCGCTTCTGATATGACAGAATTGGCCGTCTGCAAGGACGTTCCCCAGGGGACGCCCGAATGTTTCGTGTTTCGCCATCCTGTGGGAGGCTTCTCTCATGTCCCGCATGGGAAGCTCCCAGGATTCGTACCCCCGACCTTTCAGTCAGCAGGTCTGCCAGCACAAGGGTTTAACCCATTGCGCCTTGGCTGAAGTTGAGGGTGTGGGGGAAGGATGCTCCAGCGCGGAGAAAGAGCCAAAAGCCCCCCACGTGCAACCACAGCCCGGTCTGCTGTCTTGGGGGAGTTCAGAGCTTGTGCCGGCAGGGCTGCTGACTGAGAGGTCAGCGGTTCGAATCCGTGGAGCACGTTGAGCTCCCTCTGTCAGCTCCAGCTCCCCACGCGGGGACATGATGGAAGCTTCTCACAAGGATGGGAAGACAGCAAACATCCGGGCGTCCCCCTGGGCAACGTCCTTGCAGACGGCCAATTCTCTCACACAGAAGCGACTTGCAGTTTCTCAAGTGGCTCCTGACACAGGAAAAAAGGGCTTCGGGGGAAGGGAGGGAGGGAGGAAGGGAAGGAGGGAGGAAGCTCCCGCAGAGATGAATCCCGAAGCCGCAGAGGCACACAGAGGTATACACAAATAGAGCTCTCTCTCTCGCTCTCTCTATAAGGCGCAGGATGTGTTGCTTGCAGGTGGGAAGGCCAGCCCCGCAACCCCTTCCCTTGCGGCTCCCCTTGCCCCCCTCTCCCTCCCTCCCTCCCTCCCTCACCTTATCCAGGCAGTTGACTTTCTCGGTGGGATAGACGACTTTGCCACAGCGGGCGCACGGAGGGTTCATGGCGAAGCGGCGAGGCTGAGTCCCGGAGGAAGGGCTGCTGCTTCTGCTGCTTCTGCCTCTGCTGCTGCTTGGGCATGCCCTGCCTACTGGAGCCGCGGATGGCGGGCCGGCGGAGACTGCGGGCTCCCAGGAAGGTCAGGCAGGCAGGCAGGCCGAGGAGGAGGAGGTGGCGGCGGTGGCTGCGACAGGGGCCGGGCAGCATGTGAGAGAGAGAGAGAGAGAGAGAGAGAGAGAGAGAGAGAGGAGCCGGTGGGAGGGGAGCCGCCAGCGCCTGCCTCCGCCGCGTGCCTGCGCCCTCCGCGCCCGCAGAGGAAGCCGCACACCCCCCCCCCTTTCCTCTCCCACGGAGAAGAGGAGGAGGAGGAGGCGCCTTTCTGGCCACTCAGCATCTCCCTGGACAGCGAACGAGCGGGGGTGATTTGGATCATTCTGATGTTTCTGACCTATGGTGCCCCTCTCACAAGTCAGGAGTTTGATTGTATTAACTAAGTCCCTCTTGAGCTGGAGGAAGAGCAGCTTAGATACTCCAGGAGAAAGAGAGAGAGAGAGAGGAAGCACTTCTGGGGTCAGCTACCAGCAAAAGTTGACCTTAGGGTCGTTCTGGAAGACCTAGGGCTATAGATAGATGCCCCTCCTATGACAGGATCACCATAAGTCAGAAAAAAAACATTTTTTTCCACTTGAGAAACTGCAAGTCACTTCTGGTGTGAGAGAATTGGCCGTGTGCAAGGACGTTGCCCAGGGGACACCCCGATGTTTTGATGTTTCATCATCCTTGTAGGAGCCCCCAGTGGCGCAGTGGGTTAAACCCCTGTCCCGGCAGGACTGAAGACTGACAGGTCACAGGTTCAAATCTGAGGGGAGGCGGATGAGCTCCCTCTACCAGCTCCAGCTCCTCATGCAGGGACATGAGAGAAGCCTCCAACAAGGGTGATAAAAACATCAAAGTCATCCGAGCGTCCCCTGGGCAACGTCCTTGCAGATGGCCAATTCTCTCACACCAGAAGCGACTTGCAGTTTCTCAAGTCTCTCCTGACATGACAAAAAAAATCATCCTTGTTAGCGGCTTCTCTCATGTCTGGAGCTGGAGCTGACAGAGGGAGCTCATCCGCACTCTCCAAGATTCGAACCTCCGACCTGTCAGTCTTCAGTCCTACCAACACAAGGGTTTAATCCAGGCATCCTAAACATTCGAATCTGGGGAGATCAAAGATGAGCTCCCTTTATCAGCTCCAGCTTCCCACGAGGGGACATGAGAGAAGTCTCCCACAAGGATGGTAAAACATCAAACATCCGGGCATCCCCTGGGCAATGTCCTTACAGACAGTCAATTCTCTCACACCAGAAGCGACTTGCAGTTTCTCAAGTCGCTTCTGAACCGAAAAAAAATTCTCAAACTGCAGCCCTCCAGCTGTTTGGGTCTTCAACTCCCAGAATTCCTGACAATCGAAAAAGCTCGCTAAGGGCTTCTGGGAGTTGGAGGCCCAAACAGCTGAAGGGCCACAGTTTGAGGATGCCTGGTTTAACCCATTGCGCCACTGCAACATGAAGGTACACAACAAATAATAATGGGTTCATCAACTCCCATTGCTGATAGCTGAGGGGTGAAAGGAAGGGGCCTGAGGCTGTTAGGAATGGTGGGAATTGAAGACCAAAACACCTGAAGGGCCCAAGTTCTCCCAGGCCTGAGTTAAAGCAATGTCAAACTAAATTAATGCTACAGCATAGACATACCACGCTGTGACGGGGTAGCTCTAAGTCAGAAGTAACTTGAAGGCACAGTTAAATCAGTGTTGCACTCCAAGCCAGGAAACCCTGTGACTTCAAACACCACACAGCTGAGTAAAATGCAAGCAGTTTATTGAAGATAATTAAAACAGTAGCAATAAAAAGCAATCCACAGTAAACGGTAAATCCAAATAGGTAGAAAAGGTAGGCAGGAACAGATAATCCAACAAAACAGTCCAAAAGAATCTATAAAAACAAATACTGGAACTTTCAAGGCAAAACCCCCAAAGTACTTGAGCATAAATCAAACAAAGCACTTCAACATGAAATAGCAAGGCACTTAATTCAGGAATCTATCCAAGGCAAGGCATCCAGCAACCTGAGATGAGATCTTGACCTAATTCCAACGTTGCTTCGTCTGGCTACAGATTCTGTACTTGACACTTTTATTCCTCTATTACCCACTATATATCCCAAGCAGCCAAGAAGGATTTTTTATCAGCCTTGAATCTCCTGTTTGCTTCTCCTGCAGTCTAGCAGAATGCCTGAGAGCCTGGTTTGTTTTTCTTTGCTGACTGAAAACACTTCTCCTGTTCACTGGCTCATTAATTTCTGCAGCTGGACCAGCCGCTGAGCCTTTCTCAGGCTCAAGGCCTTGGGAATCCTCTGGTAGCAATTCAGGCCCAGGGAACAGACCATCATCCCCAAACCTTTCAGGAACATTCCCATCAGAAGACTCACTTTGAACATGAACCACATTGTCATTCTCTGCATCTAAAGCAACCTCATCATTAGAAACATGAACCTCATTGTCACTCCCATCATCCAGAGTACCTGATCATTGGACACAATCACAGGCTGAACTCCAACAATTGGCTTACCTATCTGAATGTATCTCCTCCTATAAACCATTTCAGAGATTAAGATCATCCGGGGAGGCCCTGCTCTCGGCCCCATCTCCTTTGCAGGTGCATCTGGTGGTAACAAGAGACAGGGCTTTCTCAGTGGTGGTTCCTCGGCTGTGAAATTCTCTCTCCAGTGATATTCAATTTTTAACTTAATATATTTTAACTGTTGTTGTTCAAAGGCATTGGATAATTGCCATATGTAAAGCTGCCTTGAGTCCCCTTTTGAGTAGAGAAGGATGGGATACAAATAGAGTAAATAAATGATTATGATAATGATAGCCCTTCTCTATCCAGGGGGGATGTCAAGTAGCCAGAAAGGAACCATCGCCTCTCTAGAAATTTCTATGGCTCCCTGCATGATTGGAGGAAGTAAGATTGGAGAACCTAGACATTCCTAGATAGATGGTTTTCAATCAAATTTGTGAATAATCATATCCACAAAAGTCAAAACCACAAATATGGAGGGACAACTGTGTGTTTATTTATATCCTGCTATTCCCCCAAAATTAGGACTCAAAAGTGGCACAATTAAAAATGTGTTCATACAGTTAAAACATGAAAAAAATCAGTATATGAGAACTGAAACCAGAACCCAATACACTATTATAGAATTATAGACTTGTACGAGACACACGCACACACAACGAAAGTGCAAGGATCTATTTACAGATTTTTTGATTTGACACATGTTCCTTGCAGCAGAAAAGTGGCTTCAGCCAGAAAAATCCATGAATGCAGTGACATTTCCTACCAGGCAAGTGAGAGTAGGATTGCAGCTGCTACCTGGTAAGAGCTCTTGTTGACCTCCCAAAACACTTAAATGATTCCACCTATCTTACCTCCTTCAAATTATTCTTCAAATCCCTAGTTTGGGGTGCTGATGGTAGTCAGCCAACTACTTCTCATGCCCTATATGTTTATCATTTCTATTTACACCCCACATCCATTCCTGTGTGCCAAGGTAGTGAATTTTATTCTTGCAACCCTGTTAGGCAAGTTAGGTTAAGAGGAACTGGCCCAAGGTCATGCATGACTCAGTTAAGAAAGAACCTGGATTTCCCAAGTAATGGCAAGCCACCTCTCAGTTTTCCCTGGCTGAGAAAACCCTATGAAATTAATGGGGCCACCATAAGTGAGCAGGCAATTTGAAGGCACATACATACAGATGTAGACATGCATGGAGTACTATGCACCAACTATTACACCACACTGCCCCTGCTGTAGCTCAGCCTAGGCTTATGTAACTTGTGATTGAAGTAATTGCATACTCATTTTGGTCCCTCCCCCAACCCCCATTTTCCCTGTGCTGAATTGATTATAGTAAGTTCCTGAGGGAGGGACCTGTTCTTTGCAAACTGCCATGGATATTTATAGTACTGTGTAAGCACATTAGAAATTGTAATAAGTTTGGAAATACCCATTTTGAATTTTTGAAGGCATTTGCTGTAATTTGAGACCAGTAAATGCTCAGCAAAGATCTTCTCACATCAGCTGAGCAAACAATTAGATGAATCCTTTTAAACAGTTTCAATCATTAGGTATCATTCTCAAGTTCACCAAAGCTGAGAGGACACATTTGAGCATCTGATCTTCTCAACCTCTTCGTGAACATTGTTTTGGCATAATTACATTGCAGCTATAAAATAGCAACACAGGAGGCCGTGTCGCTGATTCTTTTGAACTATTCTCAATGCCCACATGGGCTGATTGCCAGAATTTGATTGTGTTTCTTCATTTTGGTAACTTGTTCTCTTGCAAATGTTTTCGCTGCACCATCCTATACAAGGCTCTTATCAGGTCCCATTGGGTGAAAGGCAGTGTTACACAACTGATTGTCACCTTTTTCCTGCTTCATTGCCTACTTTCTTCCCATCACTGCTCGTGAGCTTTGCAAGAGTGTCCAGGGGAACAAAACAACAGACTAAAATGTATCTTACCAGGCTCTTCTGGGAGAAGAGAACTGACAAAATCCAAACGATCTCACACTCAGTTTCTTGTGTAGTTTTCCTTGACCTACTTGCTCAGCCAGAACCCATGTCTTAGCTCCCCACACCTGCAGCCATGCGATGGAGTAGATATTGCTCTATGAGTATATTCACCTTCTCTTCCTTGGCACGTTTCAGCAGAATTCTGTTTGGTGTCACTGTCCCACTGCATGTGTCCAGAGTATGATTCTACAATGCGAAAGTACTGAGGAGTTTTTGTTCTGCATTGGCAATGGTTGGAATATTTAACAACACAGAGCTTACAGTATGTGTCTATGGCAGTGGTTCTCAACCTGGGGTCCCCAGATGTTTTTGGCCTACAACTCCCAGAAATCCCAGCCAGTTTACCAGCTGTTAGGATTTCTGGGAGTTGAAGGCCAAAAATATCTGGGGACCCCAGGTTGAGAACCACTGGTCTATGGGAACAAATGCCTTCCTGGTGTCGTTGAGAAAGTGTGGGGGGGGGGCATCATGATCCACATAAAATACAGTATTACCATATAGGAAACATGGGAAACAACTTCCCCAGAAGGGCTTTGTACCATGTTTGCCTTCTTCCCTTACTTGTGTTGTGACATTTCATTTTCAGGCAGTAGAATCTATGAGGTGCAATTAGGGTATCTTTATTCAGAGACATAAATCATGTGTGGTCATCTTGCAAATTTCTAGATAGGATATCTCTCTAGGTCTTTTTTTGCTCCTCCAATGTGCCTCTATAGTAAGTTCAAGCAGAAGTTCATCATTTCAATAGAGCCCACTATTATTCACAGTTCCCTGTTTCCATAGTACGTTCAGGAACATATCCCCTACTATTATTATTTATGTTTATATATACCTTTTTTTTCTCCCCACAAGGAGACCCAAAGCAGCTTACCTTAAAAGCATTTCACCATCATGTTTGGCCATTCTACTAATACATCTTTGCCAGTGAACTAGACTGAGTTGGTGTTTGCTGCTGGCATATCAAGGCTGTTCTGTCTGCATTTCTTTTGTGCTAGCAGCATATCTCACATGCTGCTATCATAACAGGGCTTCTATACCATGTCTTATGGCCCTCCAGCTATCCTAAGTCAAGTATAGGATGGTTCTAGCAATAAGACAAGTATACTTTCCTAACACGAGAACAACTGTTGGAATTATTAGCATTCACTATGTGTGAGCTGCATAGTGAACACCCTGAATCTAAATGTTACATTAGCGTAAAATCCTATTAGTCTGGCAGAAAGCATAAGGTGGTCCTGTTTAAATCATTTCCCAATTTTCCAAGTCACTGAAGCAATGGAACTATATGTGGTATGATGATTAAATTGCCTGCTATATTTCTGTTTGTGATAACACAGAGACAGAGTAACCATTGGTTGTGAGATATTTCCACACTTCCCAGTGTAGTGTCTCATCTATTCTTCAAGAGTAACCAATTGCCTGGAGTTTTTAATATTCCTAATGTATGCAGTTTTGCTGCTGCTGCTTTTAATTACCATACTCTGTTGAGGTCTGGAATATCATAGTCCTATTGGAAGTGAGACAGGTCAATACACCTGACCCTGCTTGAGGCTTACTTTTCAATTTACCTTTTTTTAGTTGTTTTATTTGCACATATATAAGTTTGACATATAACTGCAATGAATTTACAGGATGATATGCCCACATAAATTATCCTCATGAAAATTTGCTTGCAAACCTTTCATTTGTATCCCTCTAAGTCAGGTGTGGGCGAACTAAAGCCCGGGGCCAGGTGTGACCCCCTGGGTGCTTACTTCAGGCCCTCCTCATTTTCCTTGTCCTTTTGGCAGAAGGATATGGTGGCCCACCACATCCTTATGCCAAAAAGGTGTGGGCGGAAAGTACATAAGACTGAAAGCCCTCTGGAAAGTTCTCAACCACCTCGTGGCTCGATCTTTATTTTGGGAGGACGACTCGAAGAACATAAGTGGTGGCTGAGAGCCCTCTGAAGCACTCTCATCTGCCGCCTGTCTCACCCTCCTCCCAGCATAATGCCAAGAGGACAGCCCAAGGATTGGGGAAGGAGAATGGGGAGGGGGATCAGGGTAGGAGGAGAATAGGGGCAATCGCCACATGTCCCACCTTCCTCCCAGCAAAAGGATAGGATGAGCAGCCCTGTCCTTATGCTGGGCTGACAACCTGAGGGTGATCTAGGCCCTGCCCTGTCCCATTCCTGGCCCCTTCCTCTCCCGGAGCCTCCCGGCCAGGGCCCATAATGCAGCCACAAGACAAAAAAGTTTGCCCATGCCTGCTCTAAGTTCTATTTCCCACCTAAAATGTCACTGTGTTCTAACTATTCTCATTTTCTGAAGACTTCTGTGTACTATATCTAGAAAGCAGCTGCACCACTAAAACATGTGGCTTACAATTATTCATGCAAATAAACTGAGCTAAAATCTGAAGACCAAATTAATATTTTTCAGTTGGATTTAATTTTCTTTAAGGAAAACAGCAAAAATTCTCCACCTGTGGAGGAAGATCATTTGTATCTCAAACTTTTCTGTAGATAATCTGGTTCCTGGGTGTTACACTATCGTGAAATGCTGCATAATATATGATGCAATTAACATTTTACGTTTTTCTGAAAGAATTGATCAAATAAAATAAAGATAAAATAGTAATGTTCAGGAAGCTATGTTGTACAAAGCCACCCTGATTTGTATTGTCGAAGGCTGGAATCACTGGGTTGCTGTTACTCACAAATGTTCATGGGGAAATAGATTTCCTACAATATGTTGTGTTGTGTGTTTCTTACTTTTCAAAAGAATATACTTTTAAAATTCCTCCTCTTTCCTTTGACAGTTTCATTATATTTCAACTTTTGCATATTTTTAATGATGTGTAAGCCATCTTGAGTGCTAGGACTGGAAAAAAGGCAGGACATAAATCAATAATGATAACATAACCTTTTCTATCTCCTTCTCCCAGTTTCTGGAGAGAGTTACCTTTAATGTAGTAGAGTCGGGTCATCATTGAGTTCATCAGAACAATGCCATTGCTTTGTCAAAGGCTTTCATGGCCAGAATCATTGGGTTGCTGTAAGTTTTTCAGGCTATATGGCCATGTTCCAGAAGCATTCTCTCCAGACGTTTCACCTGCATCTATGGCAGGCATCCTCGGAGGTTGTGAGGGCTGTATGGTCATGTGCCTCTGAACATGGCCATACAGCCCGAAAAACTTACAACAACCCACTCTGATTTGCTTGGTTCTGCATCAAAGAGACAATGTGTCCATGGTAATTGCCTTGCCTTAAAGAAAATGAAGCCTTGTTGTATACCTAGATTTACAGGTATCAATATTTTCAGTATTAAGGTGGGTTGCTGTGAGTTTTCTGGGATGTATGGCCATGTTCCAGAACATGGCCATACAGCCCAGAAAACTCACAGCAACCCAGTGATTCCAGCCATGAAAGCCTTCGGCAACATAATGTTAAGGTGGTCAGCTGACTAATAATATTTGTTGTAAACCAATTTCTATTAGGCTGGTTTTTCTTGAAATATTTGTCGGCACATTATCATTTTTACTTCAAATGGCCAGAAACATCACTCTGCTATTATAATATACATTTAGCTGGAAAGTATTTTAACTAATATTTGTTGAATTCAAAAGAGAGCTTGCAGGCCAACCTGACTAATACAGACAACTTCAAGATCATGGTCATAATAATACACTTGCTCCATTACCATGAAGTTACTTTAAGAAAGCGCACGGCATTAGACCAAGCCTTGTGTCTTACACATGCACTAATGGCAGACTGCCCAACTTACAACTCCTCATGTGACAAGCTGTACGTAAATCTCTCTAAGTAGCTTTAAAGCAAGGATGAGAAATCCCCAGCCTCTGCGTCAGCCTCAGCCATCAGAACTTTCCAGGCCAATATGCTTTCTCTACCATGCAGTGTGTCTCTGTTGTCCTGCCCTGCCCTCTGTTGCAGAAATCCTACATTTGGTGCCATGCCTGCCTACCACTCTGCTTCTCATTCTCTACAGTGAAAGTAAGGTCTGCCATTACAAGAAGGAGAAATTGAAAAAGAGATGGGCTCACCCATAAGCAAATTTAGGGGGCCAGCCAAAGAGTGTTGTGGACTGGAATGATGTAGCATTCTTTGGAAAGACACCCTAGCTCACACGTTCTTAACTTGGAGATTTGTGAACTCCTCGGGTTCTGTGGATGTGTTTTGGAAAGGATCCATGTACTAAGTGCCACTTCTACTTCTTTCTTCTTTTGATTTTTTTTTTGTCAATGTGAATTTTAAGGAAAAACCCTTCTACATAAGTGTTGTATTTCTAGGTTAGTCAATGTGAAGGAAATGAATTTTCAAAACATTACAGTCCAAAATCAGATATGTGTTTACATGTGTCTGGTTTTTTTTTCTTCTTCTTTTGAGTGCGGTTATATAGCTTTCATGAGATTCTTAAAGTGATATATTTATAGGTTCATTATCTGCTTCCAATAGCCATGTGGATGACTGGCTCTGGAAAATAGGAATTGTGGCTGATCATCAGGGTGGTGTTTTTTTTTTTAATCATGTCATAAGCGACTTGAGAACATACTGCAGTGTGAGATAATTGGCCGTCTACTAAGACGTTGCCCAGGGGATGCCTGGATGTGCTGCCGGGAGGCTAGAGCCGACAGACAGGAGCTCACTCCATCTCACGGATTCGAACCTGCAGCCTTCAGGTCAGCAACCCAACCTTCACATCAGCAGTCCAACGGGCACAGGGGTTTAACCCATTGTGCCACCACAGCTATCAGATAAAGAATGTTTACAAATGTTGTTCCATTGCTATTTAGTACACTTGTATGTGCATGTATGTTTGGGGTGAAGTTCTGCAGGCAGGCAGGATAGAAAGTAGTTGGGGTTTTTTTTCACACGCAAGCATGGCTCTCAGTTTTTCAAAAATGTAAGATTTCCTTTGAATGTAACTTTGTCTGCTTTCTTCTATGGGTATCTTCTTATAGAATCATAGAGTTAGAAGAGATCACAAGAACAACCAGCCTACCCCATTCTGCCATGCAGGAATACATAATCAAAGCACTCTCAACAGATAGCCATCTGATCTACATCACATTCTGAGGCAGCACTGTCAAACAGCCCTTACCAGCAAGAAATTCTTCATAAATTTCTTGCTGGTATCCACTGTTCCACATCCTACTGTCTAGAGCAGCAGAAAAGAAGCCTGCTCCATCTTCAATATGACATCCTTTCAAATATTTCAACATGGCTATCATGTCAATTTTTCATCTTCTCCAGGCCTGCCTAATGCAGAGAATTGCCGCTCTGCATAAGGCATGGTTTCCAGAATTACTTTTATCAATAATTTCATTTAGATGCTGAAATGCTTGGAGGACAAGTTAGAATCACGAGACTTACTTACTTAGGCGATCCCTTGTAGCCCGAGGATGATGGCCCTCCAAGTGTAGTGTCTTGGTGGTGGGTCCATAAGTGGCTGTGGAGACCTATTCTTGACCCGCATGTTCTTCCGCAATGAGGACATCGGTTTCCAGGTGGAAGGCAGTCCCGGACAGGGTTGGCTTGACACACCTTCCTCTTGGCACATTTCTCCCTTTCACCCTCCATTCATGTCTCTTCAAATTCTGCAGCACTGCTGGTCACAGCTGACCTCCAGTTAGAGTGCTCAAGGGCCAGGGCTTCCCAGTTCTCATGTCTATGCCACCATTTTTAAGGTTGGCTTTAATGACATTCTGAATATCATTGGCCAAAATATGGAACAAGAGTCCCCCAACAACACTTATAAGGAAGGACCAGTATCACTGCAGCTTTGTGCCTCCATGACTCATTTCAGAATATCCAGAAGGATGCTATGGTCAGTGGCATCAAAGATATAGAGTGCCATGATTAATGGAACAGCAGCTGCTGGGAGGTTTAGGAGAACTAACAAAGTCACATTCTCTCTATCTGTTTTGCAGTGTAAATCATCCACTAGGTCAACCAAGGCCATTTCATTTTCAAAATAAAGAAACCAGATGAGAATGAATCTAAATAATTAATGTCATCTAGAACTCCTTAAACTTAACATGGCACAACCCACATCAAAAGCCTTGCTCAGAAATGGCAATTAGAAGTTTGGCAATGATTCGCAAACCTCAAGAAAGTTACTGTTTTGAAATATAATTCCCCAGATCCTGCAGCAGCCATGCTGACTGATGCATTCTGGTGGTCCAAGAATTTAACTTTGCGAAATTCTAATGAATCCATTGCTAAAAGAATCCAAATCTGACTTTTTAACAGTGGTTTCAGGATAATCAGAATTATTCCCTCCATTAATGAGTTTTTGGCAAATTTTGCTATTTATAGTACAAAAAAGATCTCACTAGCCTAGGATCTAAAGCTCAAGCAACGAGCCCCTGTTTGCCAAGAAGCTTAGCCCAGATTGCTTGATCTAGCTGGGATGATACATAGCAGTGTTACTTTCTGCCATTTTCAGGGCACTGTCGCTATGGAACAGCAAACACCTGTCCAGCTGTTTTCTCTACTTGGGGGTGTCCTAATGGTGCCGATAAGAAGGCATCAAATTCCTGCCACATTCACTTTGTTGAGCATTTTTAACTTTATGCCACTCATTTCATTGTCACCACAGTATTAATGTAGCGATGTTACAAAATTAGGTTTTAATAAAGCCGGCATCTCATTTTTGAAAGTGTTCCATAGCTACAGCATTTTCAGCCTTCTTAGGTCAGAATTCCTTTTGTTAAAGTATGGCATATCCAATGGTATAGATATCTCTGCTAGTAATTATGTGGGCAAGTCAGCACTCAAGCATACGAAAAACACATACAGATGCAGTTTTATTTACTTTTTATGCACTGTGTGAGTCCTATAGTGATACATATACAGTATCAGTAGATATCATCCTCACACAAGCAGAAAATGTGGAAAATGATATGAAACGTTGCTGAACAAAACAATACAACAACATCAGAGATTGAAAATTTGAAGATAATACATAGCCAGAAGGTGCCTGAGGGATTTCTCCTTGCTATTCATCTGTGTTCATTTGGGTTTACTTTGTGCACAATAATTCTAAATAGTCTCCTTGAAATATACAAATCATTATGTTCAAGTACATTTTGTGTGTTTACACATTGATTGTAATGCGACACCGGTATCCTTTATTGTGGACAGAATTGCAGCTGTAATTTTCAGTGTGGGCAAATGCTTCTATGTAATTTTTTAAATAGGAAAATCAACCTGGTGTATACTTTTTGCTATCAGAAATAATCACCATGGCCAACACATTTTTCATTTATCCTTTTGCCCTTGAGAATCCCCTCTGCTCTTTCTTCATCTTGCCAAACTGTTCTGTTTGAAGTCGCCCTAAACAACCTTGTTTGTTTGTTTGTAACTATGTTTCAACTTATTTTCATAGCTTATGGAATTTTATAGTTGGAATTGACCATAAGGGCCATCTCATCAATCTCTAATGCATCCAGAATCTCCAGCGGCCATGTGGGCTGGGAAGTCTAGTTTTTGAACAGAGTTGGGTATTGATAACTGAAGGAATATTTTTCTTGCAATATCCCCAATACTAAATGAAAACCCAGGCGAATGTAATAATAATAATAATAATAATAATAATAATAATAATAATAGACAAGGAGGTTCAGCAGGTAGTAGCTGAGCAACATCAGATATTCTGGGGAAAAAACATATTACCTGGACCTAGTTCAGTCAAGAGTATAACAACAAAACACTGTAAGTCACTCTGACTGCTGACCACATGTAGGTAAAAAACTAGGAATGCTAACCTCTTAATCTTCCTGGATTTCTCTGTAGGTTTTGATACCTTTCATCATGGTATTTTTCTGGACCATCTCTATGGGATTAGAGTAGGACACATTGTGCTCCACTTGTAATCTCCTGGGATAGTTCCAAAGAGTATTACTACAAAATTCCAGCTTATTCCCATCCCTGTTAAGATGCTGGTGACTCAAGAGTTCCAGGTTTTCTTTTGCTGCTTATTCTCTATTTGAAACTGCTGGCTGAGGTCATTAGAAATTTGGGGTGGAGGTTAAAATGCTAAGCTGCTGAATTTTCCGACTGAAAGGTTGGTGGTTCAAATCCAGGGAGCAGGGTAAGCTCCCACTGTTAGCCCCAACTTTTGCCAACCTAGCAGTTCAAAAACATAGAAATGTGGGTAGATCAATAGGTACCACTCTGGCGGGAAGGTAACAGCACTCCATGCAGTCACGTCAGCCACATGACTTTGGAGGCATCTACAGACAACACAAGCTCTTTAGCTTCGAAATGGAGATGAGCACCACCCCGAGTCAGACATGACTAAACTTAATGTTAAGGGGAAACTCTTTACCTTTACCATTATTATGCCCAAAGGCTCCAGCTAAAAGGGTTAGCACTTGAATAAGATATTGTCAAGGAATCCTAGGTGCTGTAGACTATATTTTAAAGGGAAGAAACTGGCAAATCATCTCTGATTATTCCTTGCCTTAAAAAAAAACCTTAGGAAATTCATGGGTTGCCATAAGCCAGTGCATATGCATATGCATACACAAATGCACACATCATTACATTGCTAGTGATACTAGGTTTATTTCTCGTTATTATTGAAACAGCATAGGATAAGTGCCTGGATGTTGTAATGAACTGTAGGAGGACCAAAGAACTGAAACTGAATCCTGAGAAGATGGAAGCTCTGTAGATTGGTGGTTCATATGTCCATAACTTGGGTAAATGACCAATTCTGGTTGGGGACAATTGCAGTTCACTATTGAGAGCACTCCTGGATAAGTCTTTGTCACTCAAGGCCCTGGTGGGATCTGTAATTTAAAGTGATTGAAGTCATTTGCCTTGGTCAGCCACAGCTATACCTTGCCTTTGTAATCCATGCACATGAAATCCATGTGATCTGATATGTATATGTCAGGCTGCCCTTAAAATGACTTTAAAGCCACCGCTAGTGCAAAATGCATCAGTAGAACCTTTATAAGCACCAAACAGCACCCGTCTTAAAAGAATAGCACAGACTGCCAATACAGTGGACGTCTTCACTTTTGTAAGGGTGCAGAATTAATGTGAAAGTGGAAAAACTGGATTATAAAACACTATTGTCTTTATCTGAAAGAGCACCCCTCTAGAAATATCTAGGTTTTCCCATCTGACTCTTTGATCAACTGGAACTATACAGTTGGCTTTCCACATCAGTAGGTTTAATGGTTAAAGATTGGTTAGATTGATATGTTCCCTCTAAGAATCTCTAGGTCTTCCAGTATGAATCTATGGTCAACTTCTGCCATGCTGAAAGACATAGAAATTCCTAGCAATGACATATTAATCAAATCCATAATCAAGCCTGCAAGTTAAACCCACAAATACAAATGGGGTGCAGGACAGGAGCTGATCCAGTTCTATTCATGTGTAGAGAAGATGATAATGCATGAGATCAAAGTTGGGATGCCCACTCAAATATACAGGGTTAGTCAAAATGCATAGGCCAATAAGCCATTATATCATAATGCACATCCTCATTTAAGACAATACAACATGTCTCAGAACAGATTGCAGCTTGAAGAGTTGATATTTGTACTACAGCTCCCATTAAAAAAAAAAGAAGCATTTCTGGATTCTGGCACACCTCTGCTTTATTAAAAGTTCCCAGACTATCATATAATAAGAGGCATTTGTTTATTTAACAGAGCGGCTCCTAAGTGTTCATCTGTGCTGAGGAAAAGTGACATAACAGAAGCACTTCTCTTCCTCTTGGAACAAAGGCAAGTGAGCCATCGGTGGCCTTTGGCGATGCATTAGAGGCTAAAGAGACATTCCTGCCGCTTATGTAACACCACATAGTTGCCTCAGCAGCAAGTGAAGTTCAGTTTGGATTATATCAGTCAAAAAAACCATCTTGTCCAAGAACAGCTCTGAAATAACTAGCCGACATCCCCAAATATAAAACAGAAATGACATTGACAAGCACACGCATAATGTGCGTGCAATGAAAACTGTTGAAATAAGGCTGACTTTGTCTTATTAACCTGGCACACAAGATCAGTCGCTGGCATTTAGGAGAACCTGCTGGGAGGGAATTCTAAACTTCGCAAATGAGTGTCACTATGGAAACTAATCAAATGAACAAAAGTATGAAAGAGCAGACTCAGTGGAAACATCTGAGAGGGAGGAACAGCACAGTAAACAAATTGTGTATGTTAAAAGTGCATGATTGGAAAGCTTGAGCTAACAGGCCGGATAGCTAGAGGGTTCTGGTAAAAGTTCACAATGATTTCTCACTGGGTCATTAAACTTTGCAAGCACCATATATTTTTCAAAGGAGGGACCCACTGTGCCCCTTTCTTAGGCAAATCAGAACAGTTGGCACACAGTGCTGCTAGCTAGAGGGTGGTTCTTTGGCAGAATATAGTGTTCCTAGTGCAGTTTATAAATAAAAAGCCTTCCAGTAAGCTACAAGCCTTCAAAAGATGTCAAAATTTGGGGTTTTCCAAATTAAAAAATCATTGCTTCTGAATTTAGGGTGATTCTTTGGAAACGTTCCTTAAAGGAGTCAACTAGGGATTTGGCTTCCAGCCCCTAAAAATACAATAGTAAATATATATATTGCAGACTCATTAGAAAATAATTTGAATGGTAAACTTGGTTTATAATGAGCAAAAATGCTTTTATTAGTGAGCTGAAACACAAGATCTTAGTAAATATTGTCCCAAAACAGACTGGCTGATTGATTATTGTTTGTTTGCTATATATAAACTACCTTCATTATAATTGTGTTAACAAATAATTATGTAACAAAAGCAGCAAAAATATTATAAAACAATTGTGTGCCTTCAAGGTTTTTTGTTTTGTTTTGTTTTGTTTTTTGTGGTAACTCTAAGGTTTGCTATTGCCATCTTCCAAGACTGTGACTTGTTCAAGGTTATCCAATGGGCTTCCATGTCTGAGCAGCAATTTGAACCGTTTCCAGACTTGTAATTCAGCATTCAAACCACTCTGCAGCACTAGCTCTTATGGCTTCTTTCTTAAGTGTCAGTAGGAATGTAAATTTCTACTATATATATTACTAGCTTGGGTACCCAGCATTGCCCAGGTTATTTGAAGAAATCTTTTTGTTTTGTTTTGTTTTACAAAATACATAAGATTGCAGGTGAACTACAACTCCCATCATGCCAAGTTAACCCCCTGAAACTCCACCAGTGCTTAAAGTTTGTCATGTTGAGCAAGTTTGCTCTCTAGATGCATCATCGGTGGGGTCCATGTAATCTCTGGCTGCAGGATAAACTACAGCTCCCACCATGGTGAAAGTCCCCTCAAACCCCTCCAGTAGGCTCAGTTCAGCACAACTCCCAGAAAGAAAGGTCAATTCTGCCTAAACCCCTTCAGTATGTTCAGTTGGTCATGGTGGTTCTGTGTGCCAAGTTTGATCCATTCCATCATTGGTTGGATTCAAAGTTTCTCTGGTTATAGGTGAACTACAACTCCCAAAAATCAAGATGAATTCCCCCTAAGCCATCCAATATTTTTGTTGGCCATGAGGGTACTTTGCGCCAAGTTAGGTCCAGATCCATCATTGGTGGGATTCAGATTGCTCTTTGATTGCAGGTGAGCTATAAATTCTTGTACCTACCCATATGTCAAGGCCAATTCCCCCCAAAACCTACCAGTATTTAAATTTGGACATATTGGGTATACGTGCTAAATTTGGTCCAGAACCATTGTTGTTTGGGTTCACAGTGCTCTCTGGATGGGGGTGAAATGCAACTCCCTGAAATCAAGGTGAATTTCCCCCCACCCAAATCCCTCTAATATTTTTTGTTGGTCATGAGGATTCTGTGTGCCAAATGTAGTCCACATCCATTGTTATTGGGGGTCATAGTGCTCTGTCTTGATGCAGGGTGAACGACAATTTCCATCAGGCCCCGAAATCCCTCCAGTGTGTTCAGTTGCTGATCAATTCTGCTCTGTTTGCTGTGCTTCATAAATTAGAGTAGGAAAGGGTTATGGAAGAGGCAGTGGGCAGGATCATGCAAATTCCACACTAATGGAGAAAGTCAGGAAGACTGAGATGTTTGTTGTGGAGGAAACAAATAAAATATAGGATGAAATTGTCCCCATATGAAAGCATTCACTTCTGTGGTGGGTAGTATTGTGTTTGTGGAGGACATTGGCAGGAGTTGTATATGTTCACGGCATTCACTATAACCTACAATGTCATTGGAGGGAGGGACTTTGGTGGGCCCTCATAGGTGGGGATCATAGCTGTTTGTGGAAGTGGGGGCTGCCTGTGTATAAATTCAGTATTACACTGTATAAGTATAAATTCAGTATTACACTGTTTTAGCTGCAGTACAGAGCATTCTCCCAAGCAACTGTGGGCTACATCATCATCATCATCATCATCATCATCATCATGGCAACAGTGATGGATTAGATAAGGGCCAACAAGTTGAGACTTAATCCAGACAAGACAGAGGCCCTCCTGGTCAGTCGAGAGGCCGAGCGGGGTATAGGGTGGCAACCTGTGCTTGATAGGGTTACACACCCCTGAAGGCTCAGGTCTGCAATCTGGGGGTCCTCCTGGACTCAGCGCTGACACTTGAAGCTCAGATGTCAGTGCTGGCTGGGAGGGCCTTCACATAGTTAAAATAGGTGCACCAGGTGCAGCCGTACCTCGAAAAGCCTGGCTTGGCTATGGTGGTCCATGCCTTAGTTACTTCTAGAATGGACTACAGCAATGCATTCTATGTAGAAGACAGCTTGGAAACTGCAATTAGTGCAAAGGTCAGCAGAGAGATTACTAGCTAGGGCTGGTTATAGGGAGCACACTAGGCCCCTATTAAAACAGCTCCACTGGCTGCTGACAAGTTTCTGGGCTCAATTCAAAGTGCAGGTTATTACCTATAAAGCCCTATATGGTTCAGGTCCAACCTATCTTCGAGACTGCATCTCCTTCTATGAACCAGCACAGGCCCTAAGATCCGCCAAGGAGGCCGTCCTCTCAGTCCCACCTCCATCTCAAACACAGTTGGTGGGGATGAGAGAGAGGGCCTTCTTGGTAGTGGCCCCTTGGCTTTGGACTGCCTTTCCTAGAGAGATTAGATTAGCCCCCACTATCCAAGTTTTCTGAACAAATTTGAAAACATGGCTCTTTAAACAGGCCTTCGACCATGTCCAGAATCTAAATGGATTAACCTGAGGACTGAGCTATTTGTTTACCCCTGTACTTTCTAGGACTGATACTTATTCCGTTATTTTATATTCGCAATTACTGCATTTTATTCAGTTTTTAATTAGTGCGACTTTATATGATGTTTTATGTATTTTATGTATTTGGTTGTAAATGTATTTTGTTATTGTCTTATTGCTATGTAGATATATTTTGTACATGCTGCACCATTGAGTGCTTTTGTGAGCCGCCCTGAGTCCCTACGGGGTTATGGTGGCAGGATACAAATGAAGATTATTATTATTATTATTATTATTATTATTATTTATACCTTGCTTTATCTCCCCAAAGGGGACTCAAAGTAGCTTGACAAAAAAAGCATTAGTATACAATTTAAAATATATAAATATACAACAATTAAAACAAAATTAAACACAAACAGCACTACAAAATATATAGTTAAAATCCATCAAAACATACTTAAAGTTAAAAACCACAGCACATCCTGTCTAGATCTTAAACACCTCCATCTTTAAAAGCCTGTCTAGAAAGGTTTTAGCCTTTCATTTATGAAAAAATGGCTACAGCACTGTATACAAAACTATATTATTTTATGGGAGGGGTCAATATTTACAGCAGCACCACTATTTAACACATCTGTATATAATACCACCTCATATGTGTGAAAGATAGAATAATTTAATTTTGGCCTAATAGATGTAGCATTTTGGATGCTACATTGTATAACAAAGGCTCCATTGTGATGGGTTTTTTTGCCCAGTTTAAATTATGAGCAGCTATTAACTTGCCTAACATAAGCAGAGAATGCATTAAAGAAAAGCCTCCATCCTTACGTCATGTGTAGTATATGGGTTACAGATCAAAGACTGCCTACAATCTATAATACTGCTTGGATCCAGTGAGTTTACAAATGCACCAATACAGGAAGCTAGGAATGATCTCTACACACACACATTTACACACACAACCAAAAAATTAGCTGATTAGTGGCACCATCTGGTGGATATAAGAAACACGCACTCATAGATAGCAAAAGCCATGCACACTTGAGAAAACTTGTGTTTCCTTTTTAGAAACACCTCTATGGATATGAAATCTTTGGATTTTTTTAAAAAGTACACTTTGACTTTTTGATTTTAAAAATTCAAGTAACATATCAATATAATTTCGTGAAGTAATAACATAGGACAACATAATATTTTTTATTATGGTATTTCTGGGAAAAGCGGGGTTAGTTCTGCGATAGCAAAGCTGCATCTCACTCACTTCTGACTTTTTTGTGGAGGGAGCCTGAAATACCAGTCCTTGACAGTCCAAAGAATGGGACCCTTGATTCAGATGAATTTTCTTTGTCATGTCAGGAACAACTTGAGAAACTGTGAGTCGCTTCTGGTGTGAAAGAATTGACCATCTGCAAGGACATTGCCCAGAGGACACCCAGATGTTTTGATGTTTACCATCCTTGTGGGAGGCTTCTCTCATGTCCCCACATGGGGTGCTGGAGCTGACAGAGGGAGCTCATCCATATTTTTCCCAGATTCAAACCTCTGACCTGCCAGTCTTCAGTCCTGCCAGCACAAGGGTTTATCTGATTGCACCACCAGGGGCATTACAATACATAATAATAATACCAAATAATAATAATAAAATTTTATTCATATTCCACCCTATCTGCCCAAGGAGACTCAGGGTGGATTCCAACATACAAAAAAGGCAAACATTCAATGCCTCAATAAAACAGACAAATGTTAACAAGCAATCCAAAATAACACCATATGAAAATAACAACAGAACCTAACATCAATAAATTAAACAAAACGTATTCAAACAAGTATATAAAATGACCTAAAACTTAACCAGTAAAACCTCTGCATTGATTTACAAAAAGCCAAACAAAGTTCACAAAGGCGTGTAGGTTGATTGTGAGGCCAATGATAATGGTTGGACCATCATGAACTAACAGAGCCCAGTACAACAATTGTTCTCGACTGAAGGTCCGTAAGTGATCTCTCGTTATCTAATCTTCCTTCTCTCCATATGCTAGTGACCAAAGATAAGTCTTCAGTTATTTTTTTAAGGAGAGGAGGGATGGGTCCGTCTTTATTTCTTTAGGGAGGGAGTTCCAGAGGTGGGGAGCGATCACGGAGAAGACCCTCTCTCTCTCTCTCGTTCCCACCAGCCTCACTTGAGATGGGGTGGGACTGAAAGGAGAGCCACCTCTCCTGACTGCAGTGCCTGAGCTGGTTTGTAAGAGGAGATATAATCAGTCAAAGAAAGGCAATCTTTTACGGTCATACCATTTATACAACACATAGAAATACAATTTACGTATCTGATCAGCCTACATTTAACTATTTCCCTCAGTCTTTTAACATCCTATTTTAATTCTCACTCTTCACTAAGAATAGAAAATGATTTGTGTTGCATTTTCGGTTAAGTAGTATCATATGGCTAAAATTTGAACCTGTCACTCAGAATTACTTTAATGCTCACATAACTTTCTAATATAGACACTCTTACAATGAATATTTCATTGCAAATAATATTCCGATTCAGGCAAAAATAAGTTCCAAATGCATAATCGGTTGTACTTTTTTATTGCTTGTTTTGCAATATTCTCTAGCTGTTGGGGAGACAGCATCTAGGAGCAAGAATGGAGATAGAATTGTCTCCATGTTATGAAAGCCATCACCAGCTGTCTCTCCTGATTAGATGTTTTATGCTAAAAGTGGAGGCATCAGACATAGTTCTCCAGGTTTGTTCATAGGCAGGGAAGCAAATAACATTTTTAATATTACAAAAAAAATTGAAATGCCCCAAAATGTCACATTATGAAATTATTTAAATTTCCTGTTGGGAGTGAGCCATATATTTTACCTCAGTGAAATATTCAAATTGCCATCAATATTTATTAGCAATATACATTATAAATGTTAAAAATACAAATGCAATACAGTAAGACCCTCATGTCTGGGGGCGATGTGTTCCTGGCTACAATGTAGTTATGGATATGACCAAAAGCCATTAAATTATCTCACCTCTGATCTCATATTACAGAGTTGCATTGGAGGATCTAGAGATTTCTAGAGAGATATTATCTCTAGGAGCTTGCTAGATTCTTCAACAAAATTTTATGGTAACCTCCAAAGGAAACATAACATATAATCAGCTGAAAGGCTTAGAAAATACCTAGAGGTGCCTTAGATCTCGGTTTTGAGATAAGGCTGAGCTACAAAATAGATAATTTACATCTATCTGTCTATCTATCTGTCTGTCTGTCTGTCTGTCTGTCTGTCTATCTACAAACCTATGCCTTCAAGAGAAGTGTTACCCTAATAACCAAAAGGCATTTGGTCTTTTTTTGGAGTAAGTTCTCTTTATTCACTATCAATCTATTACTGATATTAAACAGGTGTAGAACAAAAACAACTTTATCCGATTCAATGGAAAAGGAATTCAGATAGCACTGTGGTGGTACCCAGTTGCACATCTCCTGCCAGCTTCTCTTAATGTCTAGAAAAACATGGAGGACAAGACAGAGTCCTATTGAACCACCCAGGCCCATGGTAAAAGCAACAGAAAGGAATCCTAAAGAGTGACATTCTTGCCCAAGGTCACTGCATGATGGTGCCTCCAAGTCCCACCCCAAAGAGGCAGTTAAGAATGGTTCTGGAAGTTGTTGACAGGTCCAGTGGAACCAAAAGGGACATGATCCCTCAATGCAGTTCCCAGGGTAAGTCATACACCAAAACAAACAACTGTGAATGTCTGAATGGGTCATACATAAGAGAAGAATTGGGTAGGGTGTGGCCCTCCAGATGTTGTTGGACTGCAACCTCCATCTTTCCTCACCACTCACTATGCAAGCTAAAGTTAACATTGAAAGGGTGGCACTTTGTCCACTCCTGGCATAGACAGCTTAGAACTGTGTTATAATGGAATCAGTTTCCAATTCTGTCATTGGACATCACTTGTTGCATACTTTCCAGCATTTCATGGATTAAAACCAGGACATATGTGATTAAACTAAATAGCATTGTGTCCACAATAGTATGGCAAAGAAGTTATTAATGAAGAAAACACAGAAAGGAGAAGAATGCTGAAATGTATTACCTATGATCTTATCACACAGGGCAGAAAAAGTGTCCTAGGACAATTCTGCCCCAGTTCACCCAAGGAACCCCATGCTGTGCATCATACGACGTAGGGAAACTTTAAGTGGGGCGCCATGGGTAAACTGGGACAGAAGCATGATGCAGCACTGCTACCGCCAACACAGACATTACCCATTGTCCGGTTGGAAACAATGGGGCTTCATTGGAGTGGCAACGCTTTCTCACGTGGAATGGGAAAGTGTCAGCTGACAGCTGAGGCACTGGGAGTAGTCTGATTTACCACGGAGGCTGGCAAATCACAATGCTGGACCTTATCAATGTGATGAGGTCCTTAGTTTAGGAAAGACATGACTTCATACATAGAGAAAATGAGATGGAGAGGATGAACTTTCCTTGTTAAAAAGGGATATTTGGAGGACACATTGGCCTCATCTACACTGTCACCCAACAACATCTGGAGAGTTGCCTTGCCTTTCTTTTTTCTTTCCTTTGGTTTTGGGGAAATTTGAAATACAATTTCCCAAATCAACTGGGATCAAAACAATAATCCAAAATTTGCCTGGGATTCTCAGGTGATTCCAGAAAGGCTTCAAAAGATGCCAAAAAGATGGTTGAAGCCATATTTGGCCTGGTGACAGTCTTTTCCCAATTATTCTAAAATAGATGGAGGGAAATTCTATGGTCATTTCCCACACTCTGAGATTATTCTCATACACAATATGACCCTCATATCCATGTGGAATAGATACCTGGAATGGATATGCAAAACTGTGGATAAAATGAAGGGCCTCTGCTCCAAGAATGCCAAACAGTCACTATGGAAAACCAAGAAAATGCCAAGCGATGACATATTTTAGGAGCCCCTGATGGCACGGGTTAAACCCTTGTGCCAGCAGGATTGAAGACCGACGGGTCAGGGGTTCAAATCCGGGGAGAGCATGGGTGACTTCCCTCTGTCAGCTCCAACTCTCCATGCGGGGACTTGAAAGAAGCCTTCCACAAGGATGACAAAACATCTGGTCATCCCCTGGGCAAGTCCTTGCAGGCAGCCAATTCTCTCACACCAGAAGCGACTTGCAGTTTCTCAAGTCGCTCCTGAAATGGGGAAAAATGACTTATTTTGTTAGATGTGGATAAAATGAAATTGTGGATATGGGTCCTGCAGATATGGAGGTCATATTGTATAGTAGAGATTCATGTGACCTTTAAACGTTTTACCAAAAATCAGCATCATAAAACACTTTGTCATGGAAGTCATTTTGAATTATGTACATCATGAACAGGACCCATGTGACTTTCTTCCTGTGCCACTTCTGGTGCTATGATTTCTAACTCTCAGAACAAGGATGTTTTCAAGTCACTCCTTCTATCATTAGATGCTTGTTTTATATGAAAACATATCATCTCAGCTTCACCCTTTGATAAGTGTTTTGTACCTTCTTCCCCCTCTTGTTTATGCCGTCCTGGCACCTGGCTTTTCATTTTGAGATAATGATGATATGCTTTTCTCTTCCATGTCTGTTCAGAATCCGGAAACATTTTTATACAAGAATCCCAATTTATCCCTTAATGATCACATCAGAGACATCAGAAAGGGAACCTTTCATAGTGTGTCTTCCTGATCTCACAATTGTTGCACGCAGCAAATCTCCCTTTGATTTCAAAGGAAGTACTGAACTTGTACAACCGCAGGATTATCAACAGAGGCCTGCTTCCTCTGGGACCTGAAGTTGGTGTTTTCATTCATACCTAGTTATTGAAAATACTTACGAAGAACTGTGTCTATACCCTAAGATCCTTTAAAGTTACTTGGCTGACATTGTACAAACGAAAGTAGCCACAGAATAAAGGTTCCATACTGTGAGCTAATACTACCTTGGCAAAATGTAATTTGGGGATGCAAAATTACACAGTATCTTTACCAACTGCATCAGCGGAGACATCTTTATCCTCTAACATATAGTGTGTTGATACATAATAAATAGTGTGCATCATATCATAAGATTGATGATGGCCCATTGGTATACTATCCTAAGGGGTCTTTTGTCCAAATAGTTCTAGTATGGTAAACTTATCAGATTTTAGACAGAGCCATGTAATTTTTCAGAAATCTACACTGCCATTGCTGGTGGGATAACTCAGGGGGCATCTATGCTGCCAAATAATGCAGTATAAAGTCGCATTAGGCTGCATGTGTCCATACAATGCAATCAAACTGCTGCAATTTAACTCGGGGTAAGTTGCTTAATGTGACTGCACTCCAGGTTAAAAAATACAATGGAAGGTAGCAGTGGGAACAGCCACCCCAGATCCCTTTGATGCACCTATTCTGTGATCCCAAGACAGGAAGCTTAGGGATGAGGGATGGCTGTTCCTGCCCTTTGCACCATTGATTTTCCCTAGAAAAAGAAAAAAATCAACGTACCACATGATATGCAGTCTCTTCCTCCTGGTTTCATGCCATGTGACTGGCAAAGGAAAACCTGGGAAGAGTGGGAAGGAGGCTCTTCCTTTGCCAAAACCTGTACCTCAGTTGTTCTCAACCTTCCTAATGCCGCGAACCCTAAATACAGTTCCTCATGTTGTGGTGACCCCCAACCATAAAATTATTTTAGTTGCTACTTCGTAACTGTATTTTTTCTACTATTATGAATTTTAATGTACATAACTGATATGCAGGATGTGCTTTCATTCACTGAACCAAATTTGGCACAAATACCTAATACACCCAAATTTGAATACTGGTGGGGTTGGGGGGGGACTGATTTTTATCATTTGGGAGTTGCTGGGATTTAAAGTTCATCTACAATCAAAGAGCATTCTGAACTCCACCAATGATGGGATTAAACCAAACTTGGAACATAGAACTCCCACAACCAAAAGGAAATAGTGGAATGGTTTGATGGATATTGACGTTGAGTTCTGGAGTTGTACTTCACCTACATCCAGAGAGCACTGTGCACTCAAATAATAATGGATCTGGACCAAACTTGGTGTGGATACTCAGTATGCCCAAATGTGAACACTGGTGGAGTTTGAGGAAAATAGACCTTGACATTTGGGACTAGTAGTTGCTGGGGTTTATACTAATAATAACCCCCATGACCAACAGAAAATACTGTGTTTTCGGATGGTTTCTGGTGACCCCTCTGACATGCCCTCACGAAATCAAAGTACCCCTGACAGCTGGCCATCCAGCCTCTGTTTAAAAGCCTACAAACAAGGAGCTTCCACCACAATCACAGTGATAGGTCAAGAGAAAATTGCAGCTAGGTAGACCAAGACTGGGAGACCCACAGATCTCCAAAGAAGTGTCTAATGCTAAATAAAATCATCCACAGACAGCATGGTCCAATTTTTGGGAATGATAGAAGGCATAATCCAAACAGATCTTAGATATCACCACCATATAGACAACCCAAGCACAACAAGTGATACTAGAAATACCCAGAGTCAGAACCTCAGCCAAAGACAAGAAGTGGGAACTGAAAAGTAAAGGTTAAAAGCTCATAACATAAACTAGGAATTTGGGCTTCTTTGCTCGAAGATGTTTTCCAGGGCCACAAGCTGTAGCCAATAACAAAGAAAACTTAAAATGCTAACTTTCAAAGGATTTTCATTTTCTGCAGCCATATTGGCCAAATATGTCGCTGTAGGATTTTCCTGAGAGGACAACATCCTTGAAGCAATTACAGAGGAGAAAATAATCATCTCACCAACTGGTGCTGTGTTTTGGTGCTGCTATTGAATACAAGCAGGAAGTCTGAAAGGGATTTAATCCCAGATGTTTTAATGGGCCGACGCTGATGCCTCCCTGTCAGTAATGAATGCGCCATTCCTGTTTCCTGTAACATTCCATTTTTCTAGAAAACCTGGCTAATTCCATGTGTCAAGGGCTGGAAAGCTCTTATTAAAACTCAGCTGAAGTATTTGCAAAGAAGAGTTTATTTTGACTGGGCGATGTAATTGGGTATGTCCCTGTAGTTTGCATTTGGATGCAGGAATTGGGGGGAGGCGGGAGGGAGTGGAGAGAGGATTAAGTGGATTAGCCTCAATCATCTGGAAGATGACATGTCTTGCTGTGTTTGAAGTGTTTTGTGAACAGGAGGACAAGGCTAATTTTGAAGTTCATATTAATCTAATCTGTTTGATGCGGCAGCTGCAGCGACACACCCTCTACCCTTTCAAAGGATGGGAGATGTGAAATATGCCACAAAAGAGTTGTAGCCAACCTCCACAGGGAAGGAGGAGAACCCATCTCCAATTATGCTGGGAATACGGGAGCCATCATTAACATCCTGCGGCAATATTCGTCTCAGACCAGGCCACAAAGCAGGTACAAGAAAATAGCTGGGCTTTGTACCACCTGGGAATCTCAGGCCTTGGGGAATAATTATAAACAAGACAATGCCTTTGGACATAGGTGGGAAATCTTTTTTACAGACCAAGCAGTCAACCAATATCTCATATACAATCAATTCACAGAGACTGTATCCATGGATTTAACCATATGCCACTTGAAAATGCTCCCCCCCCCCAAAAAAAATCCCAAAACGAACCTTGATTTTGCCGTTGTGTTGAAGTGACAACATTTTATTATGCCATTGTGCATAATGGGGCTTGAGCATCCATGGATTTTGGTATCCACGGGGGTCTTGGAACCAAACAGAAGTGGATACCAAGGACTCACAAACAGACAGAGAAAGAAGCCTTTGGTAATGGATCAAAACTCCGTGACTCCTTAGCCATGCTATGGGATTCTGTGATCCATAGTTTCACACACACACAAATAAAAGAGGACAAATCAGTAGAAACCATGTACTCGTTTTTAACATTTTTTTGGGAATTGAATAGGGAAGTTGTAGGTTTTTCGGGCTGCATGGCCATGTTCTAGAAGCATTCTCTCCTGACATTTCACCTGCATCTATGGCAGGCACCCTCAGATGTTGTAAGGTTGTGAGACCTCACAACTTCTGAGGATGCCTGCCATAGATGCTGGCAAAACATCTGGCCATACAGTCCGAAAAACCTACAACCCAGTGATTCCGGCCATGAAAGTCTTCAACAATTGATTGGATGTGTGAAATAGCAAATATTAATATATTATAAAATGGAGCAATTAATTAAATTAATTAATGTTAATAATTATTAATTAATAGCATTAATCGTTCCATTTTATAAATTCAAGTGGGAATACAGACACATATTTAGGGTGCATCTACACTGTAGAATTAATATGGTTTGACACCACTTTAACTGCCATGGCTCAATGCTGTGGAATCATGGGAGTTGTAGTTGTAGTTTTACAAGGTCTTTCGCCTTCTCTGCCAAAGAGCGCTGGTGTCTCTCCAAACTACAATTCCAATGATTCAATAGCATTAAGCCATGGCAATGGACAAATTTGTAAACCATCTATAATTCAGACAATCAGTCTAAATCATATTAGTCCTGACTAGAATAGAGCCATTTAAAAGTGATTTACTTATGTGTTGATTCACCAGCCAATTATTCACTGGGTTCTACTCCAATTGGAACTAATCAACAGAATTGCAGCCAGACTTTTTTTTAGGTAAACCACAGGTAATGCATTACTGTGGAAATTAAACAGCTTGCTATTATTGTGATTCAAAAATTGCTTTCTGAGTCATGATAATTGGGGAAATGTTTTGTGAAGGGGAAAACATTAAAAATAAGAACATGATGACCTCCAGATGCTCTGAACTATAGCTAACATAAATCTCGTCCAGCAAGAGCAATGGTCAAGGATCTTCGGAACTGTGGTCCAAAGTACTTGGATTCAACCAGGTTACCTACCCTGGTAAGAGAGTTTATGTGGGATTAAGCACTAGTGATTACTTTAACAAAACTCTGATGGAGTGATTTATTTTCCCTCTTCAATAAAAGTGCAACTGAATCAGTTACTTGGCAAAAAAGTAATGTCATTTCTTATGTTGCACAAGGGACCTACCACTTCATCACACTTACTAAATTCCACTGAGTCTTACACTTAAAATCTGGTGACCTACTGTGTTCCTCACATTAGATTGGGTTCAAGTCTAGGATAGTGCATTCTTTCTATTTCAGGGTGTGGTGGGAAGTGGATTTTTTGAAAATGATCTGGATAAATGGCCAGTTCAGTAATGTGATGGCATTTGTTGCTCTCAGGATTAAAATGAAACGTTTCCCCAATTTGTGGGAGGGGAAATTGTAGGTGGAGCCAAAATACCCTTGTTAGAAAAGTTTATTATGCCATATCTCCATGCTGTGCAGCCCTGGGAGTCATAGTTTTCCAATGTCCATACCCTTCTCTTGGTGCATTGACACTAAGAAATGAATGCTCTTGGACCTACTTTAAATAACATAGCTCCATACTATGCGTTCCTGGGAGTTATAGTTTCCCAAAGTCCATCCCCTTCTCTGGATGCATCTGTACTGGAGAATAAATGCAGTTGGAGCCCATTTTAAATGCCATATTATTATTATTATTATTATTATTATTATTATTATTATTATTATTGTCCTGGGAGTCAGGACTGCACAACCTTCTCTTGGTGCATTTACAGTATGGAATGAATGCTCTTGCACCCCACTTTAAACACCTTGGCTGCATGCGATGGAGTCCTCCTGGGGGTTATAGTTTCCCAAGGTTCACATCCTTCTCTGTGACGCAACTAAGAGAGGGAGGGAGGGAGCATTGCCACTTTCCCTCCCTTCCTGCTTCCTTGCTTCCGGAATTGAAGATGTAAAATAGCTGACACTTCAAAGAGAGGAGGATTTTCCCCACAAAGAACATGGGGGAAGGATGGTTTGTGGTACCTAGTAATTAAAATGTGATGACAAATCTACTGATGACAAATCTACTGAGTAAGACTGAGCTTTACACTTCCCTGCTTCAGTGTGATGAAGTGACTAATCACACTAGAGCATGGATTCTGCCTCTTGCAGAATTCTGGGGCTTGTAGTTTAGGGAGGTGCCTTTAATCTGTTCAGGCAGACAGATCCTAAGCTTCACTTAACTACAAACTCCAGAATTCTGCAGGAGGCAGAAACCAGATTTAAACTGGATCCATGCACTAGTGTGATTAGGCTGATGCCAGTTACCTTCTCCATTTGTGATGCAGAATTGCACCATAATGTATATAATTCAAAGCAATAGCCATGTTAGTATGGATCAATATGCAAAGGGATTTTGTAGCACCCTTGAGAGACTAATAGAAGGAAAGAAACTGGTAGAATAAGCTTTTGTAGCATCAATCGGCTTCATCCGTTGAAGCAGACTTTGTCTACAAAAGCTTACACTACCATTTTTCCATCAGTCTCAAAGGTGTTACAAGATACTGTGTTTTATGTAGTAAGCTAGTTCCTTGGAAGACAACTAGGAAAATGGTCATATAAACAAACAAACCTTTAAGAGCAAGCAGAAAGTATATTTAATCATATAGAAAAACAGATTTTTGACTTCTGATACAGCCAGGCTTTGAGTTCCAAGTGAGGAAACATGTGGCTCTTCACTAAAGATTTCCATCTAGAATTCCATACTTCATAAGCACTAAAATAGGGGAAGGACTGTGAATGATCTCATCCGTTTCTCCTGCCATTCAGGAAATAAAGTTGTATCACTCTTTCTATTCTCATTGTAAATCATTCAGAGGGGAGGGGTTGTCCCCCACAGATGTTGCTGACCTAACAGCAGTTTCTTTTTTCCACTGGTGGAAAATGTACTCAGATGGAACCTGGACTGAAGTGAGCAGGACAGTTAGCTTTTTAAGGTCTAGTCTTGGGCTTGCATTGTGGAAAACTGGACTTTTTTGGACTCGTGAGTGGAGTTTCTGTTATATTAATAGTGGGGAACCTTTGGCTTTCCAGTTGTTTTTGTCTATAGCTTTCATTGGTTCAATCCAGCATGGCCACAGGTATGGAATTGTAGGAGGCTTAGGCCAAAACAATTGGAAAGCCAAATGGTTTCCACTTTGCTATTTATTATTATTTGTTATTTAGAACATTTATATTCCGTCCTATTCTCGACCTCCTTTGCCTATACCCTATGTCCTTATGATAAATGGGCAAACAGATGGGATAGGCAACACTGATAGGGGTCTGGCATAACCTGGAAATCTGAGACAGAAATTTCAGAACTCGAAGCCAGGAAAGGTCACTTAGATTCTAGTAAAGAATTTAGATAGTAGGAAACATCACAATAAAAATCCTAAATGAGCACACAGCACTAATCACAGGAATTTCTAGCAATCAGTTTAGAATAATATTTTGTTTTGTAGTTTAATTCTCCCTGAACTACTCTGTTCAGTGCTATCAACGACATGAAAAATCAAAAGACACATTTCAGCTATAGTAAATGGGTAATTGCCATTGATAAAAGATGGAGTAAACTTCAAAGGACACATCCCTCTCCAGTTACAAAGCTGATTAAAAGACAGTTGAGACAGTGAGATGGAAAATAATTTCAGCTGTAGCCAAAATCTTGGATTATTTTAAAAATTAAATTGCCATTAATATAGTTCTCAACCTTCCTAATGCTGTGACCCTTTAATAAAGTTCCTCATGTTGTGGTGACCACCAACCATAAAATTATTTTAGTTGATACTTCATAACTGTAATTTTGCTACTGTTATGAATTGTAATGTAAATATCTGATATGCAGGATGTATTTTCATTCACTGGACCAAATTGGGCACAAATACCCCATATGCCCAAATTTGAATACTGGTGGGGTTGGGGGGGGGGGTTGATTTAATCATTTGGGAGTTTTAGTTGCTGGGATTTATAGTTCACCTACAATCAAAGAGCATTCTGAACTCCACCAATGATGGAATTGAACCAAACTTGGCACACAGAACTCCCACGTCCTAAAGAAAATACTGGAAGGGTTTGGTGGGCATTGACCTTGAGTTTTGAAGTTGTAGTTCACCTACATCCGGAGAGCACTGTGGACTCAAACAATGATGGATCTGGACCAAGCTTGGCATGGATACACAATATGCCCAAATGTGAACAGTGGTGGAGTTTGGGGAAAATAGACCTTGACATTTAGGAGTTGTAGTTCCTGGAATTTATAGGTCACCTACAATCAGAGCAACGATAGAATTGGGCCAAACTTCCCATACAGAACCCCCATGACAAAGAGAAAATACTGTGTTTTCTGATGGTTTTTAGTGACCCTTCTGACACTCCCTTGTGACCCCCCTCAGAGGTCCCAGCCCCCGGATTGAGAGACACTACTTTAACAATTCATTGGCACAAAATAAATAAAGACAAAACTCAAATTATAACTAAAAATATGAATAAAAATAACAAAGAAAAACTACAGAATATTTCAGGAATCAAAATAACAAACGAAACCAAATATCTGGGAATAACAATTGCGACAAACAATGCCCATTTAATAAAAAATAATTACGAAAAGAAATGGAAGGAAATAAAGAAGAAAATAAACTCCTGGAACTCCTTAAACCTCTCCCTTTTTGGCAGAATAGCCACAATAAAAATGAATGTTCTATCGGATGTTCTATTTTTGTTTCAATCTTTGCCAGTCCTAAAATCAAAAACCCTCCTTAATAGTTGGCAGAAAGATATTTCCAAATTTATTTGGAAGGATAAAAAACAAAGAATAAGTCATAGAAACATGATAGACGACAAGAAAAGGGGAGGCCTGTCCCTCCCTGATCTCCACCTATATTACGAAGCTGCTGCTTTAAGATGGGTAAAGGACTGGACGACCCTAAATAAACGTAAAATCCTAGCCCTAGAGGGTTATGATTTACACCAAGGTTGGCACGGTTATTTATGGAGAGGCAAAGCCCAAAAAGAGAAGTGCTTTAAAAACCACCCAATCAGAGCCGCACTTCTCAAAGTCTGGGACAGATACAAAGATAGGTTCTATAGAAAAACACCCCTATGGTTCTCCCCTAATGAAGCGCAACACCTGAGGGACCTGCCTAGAGAAAAATGGCTCACTTACGCCCAGCTCCTAAAAAAAGATCCGCGAGAAACCATATTAAAGTCCCAGGAAGAACTCAAACAGCTGGACAAATCCATCTCCTGGTTCCAATATCAACAAATAACTGAGAATTACAGAATTGATGTCAAAAATGGATTCCAGATCCAAGAAACCTTCTGGGACAAAATACTAAAAACCGAAGCCAAATTCATCAAAAGAACATATCAACAACTGCTGACATGGGCAACGGAGACAGAACAAGTTAAACAGAATATGATCCAGTGGTCCAGAGATATAGGCAGGCCAATAAAAATGTCAGAATGGGAAGAGGTCTGGCGTCAAAAAATCAAATACACATACTCGACTAATATGAAAGAAAACTGGTATAAATCATTTTACAGATGGTACTATACACCTGAAAAGATATCCAAATTTAGCAGAGGGAGAACCAAAAACACATGCTGGAAATGTGGGAAACATAAAGGAAGTTACATCCACACATGGTGGAAATGTAAAAAAATTAAAAATTTCTGGCAACAAGTTAACAAAACGATACAGACAATATTAGGAGAGAAAATAACATTCAGACCGGAAACCATGCTGCTGGGAATTACAGACCCTCTACAAAACAAAAATTCAGACAAACTACTCTTCTATTTTACAACTGCCGCCAGAATAGTTATAGCTAAGATCTGGAAATCCCCAGAAATTCCAACGATAGATCAATGGATGCTAAAAATATGGGATATAATGAACATGGATATTCTAACACATAAAATATCCCAAAATGTGCCAAAACCTCCAAAAACCAATTGGGAAAGTTTTATCAATTATGTTAAAATATGCAATAACGAAATCGATATCGGTATAGAATAGCGAAAGCTCTCTAGGGAATGTTACTAAATATCCGACGTATGAGAAATAAGTAAAATAGAGGGGCAATAATGCCCACTTCTATAATATCTGTCCAGAACAGCCTTGGAAGTGTTTTTTTTAGGTCACTTAGGGTGTTTTAGGTGGTGGGATTCGACGCAATGAGAATACACAATCTGCCCCCTCGCCACCCCCTCCCCATAGGGATTTTTCCCTTTTCTCTTCCTCCGAGGATCCGAAATGCAACATCGCTTTCCTCCTTTTGAATCCACCTGCGCATTTAGATTCCCCTACTCCCGAACCGCTTTCCTCAACCTACTATTTTTCACAGGCGGGAGTGGAGAGGAAGGAGAAAGGGGAGAACTGAATGAAGATAAGAAATATGAATATTGAACATGATATTATCGTAACAAGTTAATTTAACCATAGGGGGAGCAAGAGGGAGATGTTTTTTTTTGAAACAGGAACAAATCTACTTATATGAAAATTAGAAAATCTGCACAAAAATAATGTCATATACAATGCTATTTTGTCTGTATTGTCTGTTATATGCACAGGTATGTGGTGTGATTGATGTATGTTTACCACTATAGATATAAAACCAATAAAATTTGTTAAAAAAAAAAAAAAAAAAAAAAAACAATTCATTGGCACAAAATTCAGGACACACCCAGATTGACTGAACAATCACATATTCTTTTCCTGTTCTTTCTGATTTTAAAACTGCGTTAAAATCAATCAACCTAGGGAGCTGATATAAAAGGTCTTTTTCCCTTCCATTCCTGGAAATTCTACCAAAGTCCACTAAACAGGGCTTGTGCAGCTAAGGATGCCCATATGCTGTCTGTGAGGGCCAAAATATCATAAAGGCATGAGATCCTGTCTGAATTTTGAAGACAAGCGGAGCCAAGCCTGATTAGTACTTGGTTGTGAGACCACCAATGCATATCAGGTTCTGCACCTATAATTCAAGAGGAAGGAACTGACTACACCACCTCTGGGCATTCACTATCTAAGAAAACCCTGTGAAACTCGTGGGTTCACCATAATGTCAAGAAGTGATTTGAAGGCACATATACACATATACTTGATTAGCCCTGTGAAGGGGTTTACTATATTGAAGGAGGAATAGGGAAATAATTTTAGCTCCATCCTCGGCACTCTCTTCTGAAATCCATGAACTCAGTGTGGTTATTTTGAAAGGAGCTTCTAGGCATGTTCATGTGGAGTATTTCCAGATTCATATGGAGGGTCACTGAGCAATTGGAATGCCTCCAAACTCACAAATTAAGTCTCTGTGTGTAAACAGCTCCTTTTGCACAGAGCTCAGGAAATGTACTTTGGATCATCCCTTGGGGATTATGGAGGTTCTGATCCAAAACAGCAACATTTCTAGGCTCTTCGTGTGTATATGTTAAGGCTACTTTGCCAACAACTATAATAACACAGAGATATCAAAGAAGGGGGACTAAAAGCACAGCCCCATTCCTCCTCCTTCAGCTTGGTACAGGAGTATTTTACTCAAGTAATACATGAATAGGGCAATTGACGATTGATTTTCCGCTTCCTGTTGTTTGAGCAGAGTGGAACCCGAACGCTGGACTTCATTATGTCTCTAATATATTGTCGTGCCTGTCTAGAAAGAAATGAAGCAAGAGTACTGGGTAGGCAGCCTCCCACACAGCCATAACAACAGATCTGACCTTTCGTAGAAATGAATGGACAATTCAGGCTGTACTAAATTCTACCACAGCAGGAGCAAAGGGAATGAATGTATCCAGAAATGGACTGTAAATACTCGCTCAGACATTTGGATAATGTTATTGGGCTTGTAAAGAGTAAAATGAAAGAATGTTCTGAGCTTTTGAATTCATTTCTTATTTTGTGATAACAAAGCTATAACTACATCACATTACAATTATAACTTTAAAAGAATTAATTTATTTTTGCAGAGTAACAGCAACTTTTCATTACTTTTATTGTTATGATTATGCCTTGCATCCTGAAGGAACAAGTCCTGCCATATGCATTTGAAAGGAAGAGGCAGAGGGGAATGCGAAGATGTCTACTGGGACAGGTGTTGCTGGTTGGATTTGACTGGACAGAAAGAATAGTCTAGATCAGCATTTCTCAACCTGGGGGTCGGGATCCCTTGGGGGGCCATGAGGGGGTGTCACAGGGGTCGCCAAAGACAATAGGAAAACACAGTATTTTTTGTTGATGCCAAACTTCTGTGTGGGAAGTTTGGCCCAATTATATCATTGGTGGGGTTCAGAATGCTCTTTGATTGTAGGTGAACCATAAATCCCAGCAACTACAACTCCCAAATGTCAAGGTCTAGTTTCCCCAAACTCCACCAGTGTTCACAATTGGACATATTGAATATTCATGCCAAATTTGGTCCAGATCCATCATTGTTTGAGTCCACAGTGCTCTCTGGATGTAGAGAGCTGTTGTTGTTCATTCGTTCAGTCGTCTCCGACTCTTCGTGACCTCATGGACCAGCCCACGCCAGAGCTCCCTGTCGGCCGTTACCACCCCCAGCTCCCTCAAGGTCAGTCCAGTCACTTCAAGGATGCCATCCATGAACTGCAACTCCAAAACTAGAGAGCTACAACTCCAAAACTCAAGGACAATGCCCACCAAATCCTTCCAGTATTTTCTGTTGGTCATGGTAGTAAGAAATAGCTACCATATAGTAGTGTGACTATCTAGTATAGACTATTTGCTTACCAAATAAATAGCAAGTCAGAGAAGGAAAGTAGGAGAGATATGTCCTGGCCAGCAGAGTGACAGAGGTTGTATTTTCCTCAACTTGGTATTAATCAGAAACAGGTGACAAGAGAGAGAGAATATGAGGCAAGGATATGCACATTAAAATGGTTTGATACAAAGAATCCAACACAATCAACACCCCATTTGATATACCTTACCTATATGTTTTAAAGGTGTACATTTTGATAACACTCATTTCTAACAGGTAGATATCATAACCATATTAGACTTGTTCCTGAGTTGTGTTAGATAGTTTCACAACAGAATAAAATGTAAACTTATTTAAATCAACACTTTCAAAGAAACTTGCTGTATCTTGAGAGATAAAACAAAAACCCTAGAAATTGATGCACTAGCTAAAAGCCAGGACAACATCATAATTTCATAGCAATCTTCTTTAGAAGTTAATATAGTTAGATGTTCATCTAAAAGATTATGGCTCAAAGAGAGGGGATATTTTCACAGGGCAAAAGTGGTTGCTGGAGAACAGTATAAAAGCTGTGTAGAATAAGCCATAAGAGCTCATAATTTCACTGTAAGTGCTCAGTCAAAGATAGTTCAACACATTTCAATCTGTTAAAAATGGACCGTGTGTGTCAGCTGTGGGGAGCTGTCCTTAAGAGCTGCGCTAACATAATAATAGCATTTGAGACTAGAGGAAGAAAAGGTTATATAGTGCATGAAGGGCCTTGCATTCGCCTAACAAGTAGTCTTTGAAACACTCTGAATTTCCAAGCTCAAGTCACTAATAAAAATGTACATTTCTCTTCAAGTGTGAGGAATAGTGCAGTAAGTCTTACATCCATGGAGGCGGATTTATTCATGGATTAATGAGGCCAAGCTGGGTGATAACCTACACAGCCATGAACATAAATCCACCAAAAAACCCACAAAACTCCACATTTTACCCAGCAACTTTCTCTATTGCCATGCACCCTCCTGCAAGCAAGGAATAGAATTTATAGTGCAACACATTTGGAGGATGTCAAGGTAAGAAATAGCGACCATATAGTAGTGTGATTAAGGTATCCCAGTACAAAGTTTCTCCCTTCCCAAAGGCTGACTGATCAGGTCATTTAGTTGAGGTTTTCTTGCTATGTCATTATATACAACTACAAACTTTGGAGGGAATGTACTTTTTTGTCAGTAATTCCCAGATTATGAGAGTCATAATAAAAAGTCTAACTTCCCCAGGCACTGTACTAAGTGCCCAGTAATAACAGGTATCTAATCTATAGGCAAACGTCTGAAAATGAAGCTCTTTCAATTTTTTTCTCACCTACCTAATCTCCTTTCACACTCATCTTCTGTCTAGTTGGAAGTTTTTAGCAGTATTGGCAGTGGAAGGATGGTAAAGAAGTGTTGGAGAAATACAGATTTTTAGTGTTGAGTTGCAGAATCACTGTTCTTCCAAGATCTCTCCAGAGTTTGCTATTTCTTTCACCTGTCTTCATATTAGCTATGTTTTCCATGTTGGTGTCTAAACCTATAGAGTTTATCATACTAATAATAACTTTATTTTTATGCCCCACCTCCATCTGCCCAAAGAGACACAGGGTGGCTTACACTTGGGACAAAATGTCTACAGAACATCAAAACAAAACAATCAATTAAAACAAAAACATGATTAAAATAAAGCATAGCAAAGCGTAACAATAAAATAAAACACAAATAAAACATAAAAGTATAAAACAGCAAAATTAAAACTCACTCAAACAATGCACAACACAAACCAATAACCGGAATACTAAGATTTTTGCTTGTTTAACTTGCTGGCAGTAGCTAGTGAGCCAGGTTTATCTGCTTTCCCCCTTTTCCTTGGTTTTGTTGTTCATGGATGCTCAGTAAGGGGTTCTGGAGGCAGCTGCTGATTACCTTGCTTGTTGTAGGCAGGCATGTACAGCTATAGTAGGATCAGATAGAGTACTATATAATTCTGTCCTTTCCCAGTTTGAACTTTATAACATTGTTTAGTACAGAGATGCTTCTTAACCTGTGGGTCCCCTGGTGTTTTGGCCTACATTTCCCAGAAATCCCAGCCAGTTTACCAGCTGTTAGGTTTTTTGGGAGTTGAAGGCCAAGACATTTGGAGACCCACAGGTTGAGAACTGCTGCTGCTGCCTTATCACACTAGAGAATGAATCCACTTTAAATCCGGTTTCTAACTCCTGCAGAATTCTGGGGTTTGTAGTTTAGTGAGGCTGTTAAATGCTCCTCCCTAAACTACAAACCCCAGAATTCTGCAGAAGGCAGAAACCAGATTTAAAGTGGATTCATTCTCTAGTGCAGGGGTCCTCAAACTTTTCAAACAGAGGGCCAAGTCACAGTCCCTAAAACTGTTGGAGGGCCACATTATAATTTGAAAAAAACATGAATGAATTCCTATGCACACTGCACATATCTTATTTGCAGTGCAAAAAACACTTTAAAACAACACAATAATTAAAATGATGAACAATTCTAACAAATATAAACTTGTTAGTATTTCAGTGGGAAGTGTGGGCCTGCTTTTGGGTGATGAGATAGGATTTTTGTTGTTGTTGTGTGCTTTAAAGACTTAGGTTGACCCAGAGCAAGGGCCAGGTAAATGACCTTGGAGGACCGTATTTGGCCCTCAGGCCTTAGTTTGAGGACCCCTGCTCTACTGTGATAAGGTGAATATTGGCAGTGTTTTTATTATGCCAGGCTTTCCTGATGTGATTGTTCCATATGTTCCGATTGTATGTGCTGAATAAAGAAGTTTGCAAAATAAAGTTGCATTGTTCTTATGTTTTCTGGTGTGGGGACCTATGCCTATTCTTTTCATATTATTTCTGCCTCTGGCACCACATTTTCCATTAAAGAAGTAATGCCTGGAAACCCATGTACTTCATTAACTGAGATATATCTGTATTTTCTATTTCCAGTTGTCAAGGACAGGAACCATCAACAATCAGATCATCAGTCTGATAATCTAAGGTAATTTAAAGCAGAGTCAGCCAAATCGAGACTAGATTGCTGGATGAGTTTGTTTTTCCATAAATTAAAAGTTTTTTATATATTAAAAAGTATTCCTTTGAAGCTTGCTCTCTCCAATAAATTATCAAATAAGAGGAAGGTGATTCTCCCCAGATATGCTGTATCCATTTCTCTGTTTGGAACATTGGAGTTGCAATTTGTCTGCGTAACTCTGGCCCTGTGCACTTCGCAATGTCTCTATGGACTCCACTTGTATGATCTTAATGTATATCTAACTTTACTACAAATCATCCAAAATTATATTTCTGACTAGTAAAACACTATCTTGGCTTGCGTTCTAAATTTACAACTCTGCAAACATTATGGAAACTTGGAAGTCCAGTATGTTGTTGGAGATAGGAGGAAAGATACAGTTCACTGCTACTTAATTGTAGAAATCTATGCTTCCTGAGTTTGGCAAAGTGTTTCATGAAATGATGTTTTCCAATATATTTAATAGGAGGTTGGCCAGGTTGTTTGCTTTTTATCCTCCTATGAAAACCTGTAACTATCTGGCAGATTTTGGAAAGGAATGCCGTCCTACTAGAATGCAATGACCCTCTATTCAGACTCACTCACCCAATATGTCCCCAAGAGGAGACCATCCCCATCTGGGGCATATCCCAGTGGCAGGTCAGGCAAAATCCCAGGAGAGGATCCAAGGGTTATCATGTAGCCACAGCGTGTCAATAGCTCCATTGTTCCCGCTCTCGATTCATCCCATCTGTCATTCAGAGGAAACCCTACCTCTCCTTCTTACGTTATTAAAAGTCATTCTCAAAAGATCCCTTTACAGCCCTCAGAATTATCTTTTCAGTGGCCCCAAAGTGATCCCAGGGCTTTATCTTGCAAGCATCTGAGCCACTTAGCCTGCCTTTAGATGCTGTGCACAGAGTTGCCTGTGTCTAGTCAATGGCCATAAAGGAAAACGGGGTGTTTAACCTGCTGTTTTGGCAGCCTGATCGGAAAGAGGCCAGGTGTGTCCTGATCTTGGCACAAGCAGCGCTTCCTTCTCCTCCTGAATTACAACTGCTGCTGCTTTGCCAAACTCCAGGTGGGAAATCCAGGTAGGCTTCCTTTGGTACCCACCTGCTAATATCCAGATTAAACAATACATCTCTTTCCTGACATTTCCTTCACGTACATTCTGAACTGGAGAAAGAACCCTGGAGATCACCAATCTCTGCAATCATGTTACTGACTTTAAATATAAAATTTTAAATGTAGGAACAGATTCAAAACTATAAAGCCCTATACGCTTCTAGTCTAATCTATCTTTGAGACCACATCTCCTTCTCTGAACCGGCACAGGCTCTGAGATCTGCTGGAGAGGCCCACCTCGCAGTCCCACCTCTGTCCCAAGTACAGCTGGTGGGGACGAGAAAGAGGGCCTTCTTGGTGGTGGCTCCCCGGCTCTGGAATGCCCTCCTAGAGAGATTAGGTTAGCCCTCACTTTCCAAGATTTTTGGTCTAATCTAAAAACTTTTATTTTTAGATAGGTCTTTGACCTTGAGTAGATCTTAATGGTTAGATGTAAGGACTTAGTGACTGCTCCACTCTGGAACTTGGATTGTTAATTTTATGACTGCCAGTTTTATCAACAGGCATTGCTGCATTTTATGATATATTTTTAATTTTAAAAAATTACATTATTTGTCATTTTATGTATGTTTGCTGTTGTAAATGTATGCTGTTATACTCTATATGTTTATGTATTGTTTTATTTTATATTCGGCACTTGTAGTGCTTCTGTGAGCTGCCCTGAGTCTCTTTGGGGAGATGATGACGGGGTATAAATAAAGATTAATAATAATAATAATAATAATAATAATAATAATAATCTTTGAAACCACATGACTTTTTTCACTCTTTCTTTGCTTTCCACAGTCACTTATTTTGGAGTCGATTGATTTTAGCAAGATTATTCTGTGGTAAATGGACTCCTCTATTCAAAAGGAAAAAAAGTCCTGTTCTTTTTGTATCTCTTTTAACCTGCATTTTTGTTTCAAATCAATTTTAGTTTAATTGTATTTTAACTTATATATTGAGCATTTTCAGTGTATTGTATTTTGAAGGTATGTATGCCACTTTGGGTCCTATACTGGGTGAAAGGTGGACTATAAATTTAAAAAAAACAAATAAAACTCTTTTTCAGAATCAAGAATTCCCTTCTTCTTTCAATAGTGAGTGTCCCCACATGGGGAGCTGGACCTGACAGAGAGAACTCATCCGCACTCTCCCTGGATTTGAACCTCCAACGTATTAGTCTTCAGTCCTGCCGGCACAAGGGTTTAACCCATTGCGCCACTGGGGCAGCCAGATGGAATCATTAGAGTCACAATTTTTGCAGGAAGAAGCCTGTTTACATTATACAATTATAGCACTATGATTCCACTTTAGCTCCAGTAACTCCCCAGTCTACAAAACCCAGGATTCTATAGGATGCAGTCACGGCATATAGAGTAGAATATAATGTCATCATTGTGTAGTATGAAAGGACTCCAAGTATATTTGAATCCCAAGGTCATTAGAGGTTGCTAAAATTGTTCAGGAGGGATTAGCCCCTCTTGCTTGTTTGTATGGAGTGCCTTCTAGTCCCAGTTTCAGTGGACAGGGATGGAGTAACTCAAGAAGAAGGTAATCTCCACACAGGTCTGAGGTCAGCTCAGGGATTATTGTAATGTGCAGCTGGACATACTTTGTGCCATAAGAAAATATAATATAGAAGTTGGCTTTTGTGCAGTTTGCAGTATAGGCTTTAAATAAGAATAAGGTGACTCCTTAAAACATTTTTTGATAAAATAATAACAAAAAAGGATTGCTATTACTTTTCTGACTTCAAAGCCGATATTATTGGGACTAATAATAAAGTGTGGTGTTGTGGTTTGAGCACTGGATTACAACTGAGCAGTTCAAATCCCTGCTCAGGACTGAAGAAAGGGTCTGTCAGAGTGGATAGCTTGCTTGCCTTTCTTGTTACTGACATTTTGCTTCTTTAGAGCCTGCCGATTAGTTGTTGTTATTGTGTGCCTTCAAATCATTTCTCACTTAAGACGGCCCTATTGTGGGTTTAAAAAAAAAAAAAGAATTTGTTCACACAGACCTTGCTCTGAGGCTGATAAAGTATGACTTGCCCAAGGTTACACAATGGATTTCCATGGCTAAGTGATAATTTAAACTTAGTCTACCAATTGTCCTAGTTGTCATAGGGCCCTTCCAGACAGACCCTATATCCCAGGATCTGATCCCAGATTTTATGCTTTAAACTGGATTATATGAGTCCGCACTGCCGGATAATCTGGAATAAACAGAAAACCTGGGATCAGATCCTGAGATATAGGGCCAGTCTGGAAGACCCCACAGTTGTCCCCCCTGCAGGCTTCTAGGACATGTAGGCCAAGCAGTTACATCTCCCAAGCTCTGGACATTATTACCTAGATCAGCGTTTCTCAACCTCAAGGTCGGGACCCCTGGAGGGGTCGCAAGGAGGTTTCAGAGGGGTCAACAAAGGCCATCAGAAAACACATATTTCTGATGGTCTTAGGAACCCCTTTGGCAGAGAAGGCTGAAGATGTCTCCACCTGTCCTTCTCTTCCTTTTTGGAAACAGAGGATGAATCCTCCCACCAAAAGCCCTCCTCTGCTGTGATTCGCCGGACTCTACTTGGCCTCTCTACCAAGGGGAGGGCTATTTCTGAGACTCCAAGTGGGGAGGGGAAAGCAGGCAAGGCAGTGTGGCGCACATGTGCGGGTGAGGGAGAGCACGTGAGGCTGGAGGGAGGCTCTCATCCCTTCAAGTCAGGGGGGAAAGCACCCTTTGATTGTAGGTTAACTATAAATCCCAGCAACTACAACTTCCAAATGACAAAATTAATTAACCCCCTAACCCCAACAGTATTCAAATTTGGGTGTATCAGGTATTTCTGCCCAATTTGGTCCAGTGAATGAAAATACATCCTGCATATCAGATATTTACATTATGATTCATAACAGTAGCAAAATTACAGTTATGAAGTAGCAACAAAAATAATTGTATGGTTGGGGTCACCCCAACATAAGGAACTGTATTAATGGGTCACGGCATTAGGAAGGCTGAGAAACACTGTCCTAGATTCAGATCAACCATTCTAAAGCAATGCCAAGGAAGGAACTATGTTAATGGCCCTAACAACTGAAGATTTCTGGGAAAAAACTGTGAGTTTGATTTTTCTGAATTTTGATTATTAACAGATTGGATTTTTAAAATGTCCTGTCTATGGAATCCCTAGGTCCTTGTGTGCAACTCTATGGAAAAACCTAGGAATTCGCAGAGACGTCACTTCTCCAGTAATCTCTAGTTCCTTCAACATGATTCAGTGCTTAAGCTGAAGTTACTACAAAACCATGGTGAAGGACCTAGATATTTCTAGGGAGGTTTTTTTCAGATTAAAAAATAGCATTACTTTCATTTGTGATTTTTCAGTTTTGTGGGGGTCTTGTGCTCTTAACCTCAGTGAATGCAGAAGACTGATTGTAGAGTAAACCTTCTATTTTAATTTAAAAGCTTTGCCACAGGCATATATGCAAATGTCCATTTTAAAAAAAACTGCCTGGAAGCAGAAAATAATAGGAAAAAGTCAGATGTCCAGGAATCTCCAACAAATGAGACTCAGCAAATAAGAGAGCCCTGCAAATTCATCACAAGTGACTGTTTTGGGGAGCATTATCTCGCATTGGCGTCCATTTGTCGGCAAGGAAGAGTCAGGAAATCCTGTCAAGAAGGCAGTGAAACAATCCCTGACCAATCAATTAAAAAGGAAGATCCTCTTAGAAGACAGGCAGAGGAAAGGTTGTTTGATTAAAGTCTTTCAGGCGATTAAACAAGGAGCCCCCTCAGCTCACCAGCAATTCTTATTGTATCAAATAGAAAACAATTCCCAACTAAGGTTGCTTCCCTTCCTATGCTTTGGAGGCAGTCCCTTTGAATGTCATATTTAGTTCTGAGCAACAACAATAATATACAAAGGCCAGCACAGTAACCTTGTTTACTGTGTACTAGTCTTGTTATGCATCTAGTAATTATTATTATTATTATTATTACAATTATACATTTTATTTATTTCCTGCCTCTCCTGGTGGCTCAAGTAAATTTAGATAGGATACTGTTGCTCATGTTTCAAAGGCAAATTTCAGAAAGAAAATGCACACTGGGGAAAATCTACCAGAGCCTATATTTCCTGGGAATATAATTATATCAGAGCATATATTTTCTGGACAAATACTTTTAAGTAATTGAGCCTAAAAACACACCACTCAGTAGCAAAAGAATAAAAGTACAAAACTTAGCAAAGTTACTATTTTGCACTACAGCTTCTCAAATTCGGGGGATTACAGTTCCAAAAGTAGTCAGTTTTGCTGCCCATGAATTTCCTTACCCCTAAATATTCTTTTCCAAAGGAAACATGCAGATAAATATATATCATGCCCCCCTCATATCTACTTCTAGTTAAGTAGTTGCTGCTCAGAGACAATTCAAAGTGCCATTGTTTACATCTAAAACTCCATACATCTTTAGCATCACACAAGCTTTTATCACACAGGTGGGAATCACTTTTGCATTTTTTGAACTACAGTTCCCAGAATCCCACAGCAAAACAATCCGATATCATTATTGGTGGGAGAATTCTAAAAATGGTAACCCGTGTTTATATATATATGGTTAGATGCAAGTAATTTGTAACATTGCCTCAATTTCACACATACAATGATATATTATTATTTTACCCCATATGACACATTATATTGATTACATACCTTGACAATTCTATACATCTATTACTTATACCTATCAATTTTCCCCCTCCCTCTTCCTTCCCTCCGGGAAGAGTTATGGCTCTACTCAATAGTTTATGTTATTCGTTTGATCATGAAGATTTTTTGGTTTACTTCCTTATATTTTTCTTTCCCTTTTGCTCTGCCTATAAGCTCTTCCCACTTCAACTCCCAGTTTTCCTTTGGATGACCATTCATATATTTGGTTCTCCTTTCAGTTATGTAGTCTTGGAGCATATACTCTGATAAATATTTGAGCCATTTTTAATTGCCCTTTTTCCAACTTTCCATCCTAAAACAACTGTTGCTTGGGCAGCTGCTAACATATATTTTGCAATGTTGATCGGTCTTTATTCCTCCCATTGCCTACACTTTGTTGGATAAATAATTGTTTTTGTTTGTTTGTTTGTTTGTGTGGTTTGATTCTTCTACCTAGTAATTCTTCCATCTCATCCTTAATATTTAAATAGAAATTTTGTAACTTTTCACAGTCCCATCACATAAGGATAAACCCGTCAATTCCACTGTATTTATGCCAACAAAATTTTGATTATTTTTTTTTGTAATGTGGGCCAGTTGGTGTGGAATTTGATACCATTTTGTCAATATTTTATGTTGTATTTCCTTAATCCTTAAATGTTTAATTTCCCAAATTGTTCTTATCCAATTCTCAGTCTCATTCTCCTTACAGTTTAATTTGTCTTTCCATACCTCAAAGAAAGTATGGTTCGTATTGTAATGTTTTTCAATTATGTTTTATATATAAATTTCCCAATTCATTTCCCCTTCTCTAATTTCCATTTTAAAATTTGGTCCAAGTCTGCTTTTGAGCTTTCCTTGCTTTTCCATTCTATAATCCTCTGCCTCGTTCCGTGCCATAATAGCCTGTTTATTTGTCCGCACTTATTCACTAACTCGTCCCATTTTTAAATTGTTCCATCAGAGTTTCATAACTCGAATTCTTGTTATTCCATTCTGTTTCATATTATTTATCTATTTCCTGTATACCTGATCTTTTTATGATCTATTAGTATTAGTATTATCTGTTTTTTATTATCTATAAGTCCTATTGGGGATCCCTGGTAGCACAGGTCATAGGTTCAAATCCAGGGAGACCGTGGATAAGCTCCCTCTGTCAGCTCCAGCTCCCCATGTGGGGACATGAGAGAAGCCTCCCACAAGGATGGTAAAACATAAAAAAATCCAGGTATCCCCTGGGCAACATCCTTAAAGACAGCAAATTCTCTCACACCAGAAGCGACCTATAGTTTCTCAAGTCGCTCATGACACCCCCAAAAAATGGGGACAGATCTATTTTATATACCAAAAATATATTTTGTCATTTTTTTTCCAGCATTGCATTGTTGAATTCAATGGTCCACCTTTTATTTTTCATTATTTCCTTATTATTTAACTTTTCCTTAATACACGAGCAATGTTCCCACCCATTAATTGATTTCTCCAATTTTACTCATCTTTTTGACTTGTCTGCATTCAAATCCAATAGTCTCCCTAGTTGGAATGTCTCAAAATAGCTCTTTAGGTTTGGGGCTCCCCAGCCTCCTTTCTCTTCTGGAGAATATAATATTGTGTTAGAGATTCTACTCTTGTTGGCCCCAGCATTTAATTGAGCTGTCCCATTTATTATTTTGCATGGAATGTTAAACAGTAGCATTTGAAATCCTTGTTCCCAATGCTAATCCATGTAACTACAGACCTGGAGTCACTACAATCCTTCTAGCCATGCTAGCTGGGAGATTCTGGACTTCACAGTGCTCCAAATTTAACTTGTCTAAACTGTGACAAATTTCTATGAGTCCTAGAATAGGGATGGAGACAGAGGGTCCTTAGTCTAGAGGGTCCTCTAGACTAAGCACCCCCTCCAAGTATCACGCCACCAAAGATCGGGACCACCAAACTCCTCTTTAAATGAGCCACTTGAGAAACTTCTAGTTGGAAAATTTGGGAGACCCATTTTGGAAATTGTAACTTTTAAAGAAAAACATGACCTTTCAGAGAAGAGCCAAAAACCGTTTAAAGTAGAATCATCTCTTGTGGCATACAACCAGGTGTAATTATGCTAGGCAATGGTTTCAGTTGTTAGACTGCATAGCCTGTTGTCTCTGATCTGTTAGGAAAACAGATATTTAGCCAGTGCATTAAAAATAGCAGTGCTTCAGAAGTGTTTTTCAGTGCCTAAAAATATACATACTCTTCCATAAAGTAACTTGTTTTATATCATGCACTCAAGGACTGAAGACCGACAGGTCACAGGTTCAAATCTGGGGAGAGGCGGATGAGCTCCCTCTATCAGCTCCAGCTCCTCATGCGGGGACATGAGAGAAGCCTCCCACAAGGATGATAAAAAAACATCAAAATCATCTGGGCATCCCCTGGGCAACATCCTTGCAGACAGCCAGTTCTCTCACACCAGAAGTGACTTGCAGTTTCTCAAGTCACTCCTGACACAACAAAAAAAACCTCAAGAGACAAAAATGAAGTAGACTTTGATTAAACAAATAACATATTTGGTTTACTCACAACCTTCATATGTTCAACATACACAGGTACAAAATTTATCAGTCCAGTTTCAGATATGTTTGAGATAGTGATATGTGCCATCAGGCCAAGACATCTCTTACAGCAAAATACCAAGCAAGAGTGTGATCTGAGGTCTGAAGTAGTCTGTAGTGATCATGTGGTCTGCAGCCCCTTTTATAACTACTCAGAAATCATAGAGTAAAGGAAGCTGCATACCAGAACATACATACAGGAATCAGTAAGCAACAGGACCATAGAAAAACAGATTACTAGAAAAGGCTTGAAGAAGGTTGTCGTTTCCAACAGGAAAGACCCAAGTTTATCTTGGCATTGGCTTAATGGTGTCATGTATTTTCCACTTTCCTTGATAGATTAACTTTAGGCTTTCAAACATTTGATAGTGTTTATTAGTTTGGTGTTATCTTCACAGTAGAAACATTGTCATACTGCTAGTAGTGCATACAGTATGTGCCTTCACTGGCCTGTGGATTTATGGTGATTCCATGAATATCATGGGATTTTTTGAGGAATTGAATGCCTTATTTTACGTAAGCAGGAGTTCAAGACAGGGCTGGGAGGCTCTTGAAAATACCTCTTGGGTTGGAACTAATCGAACATGACGTGAGTCTGGAGTGCAAATGAGGGTGAGGGCTGCAACATGCCAACCCTGCAGGGTAGGCCAGAGAAGGAAGGGCTCTCCCGGGTGGGAAGGGAGCAGGAATTTGGGCTAGTGGACAGGCCAGAGAAGAGGGCAGAGAGTTGACACCATCACTACATATAGGACATTGGAAAGTTTACTAAGGGTGTGTCTACACTGTCAAATTAATGTAGATTGACATCACTTTCACTGCAATAGCTCTGATACTATGGAATCCTGGGAGTTATAGTTTGGTGAGGCAACAGCACCCTTTGACAGAGAGGGCTAAAGACTAATTTTACAGATTCTTTACATGAGTCCATAGTGCTGAGTTGCTGCAATTAAAGTGGTGTCGAACAGCATCTATTCTAGAGTGTAGATGCCTCTTAGGATTCTGGAGACCAGATTCTCTACTCCACCATAAAAACCCACTTAGGTTTCCTCCACCTCCTTTCTTCTTCCTCCTTCTCTTCGTCCACTTCCTTTCTTCTTCCTCCTCCTTCTTTTCCTCCTTTTCCTCTTTCTCCTCCTTCTCTTCCTTTCTTCTTCTTCCTTCTCTTCATCCACTTCCTTTCTTCTTCCCCTCCTTCGCTTCCTCCCTTCCTCTTCCTCTACTTCCTTCCTCTCCACTTATTCGCTTCTTCCCTTCCTCTTTCTTCCTTTCTTCTTCCTCCTGCTCTTCCCTTCCTGCTTTTCCTCTTCTTCCTTTCCTCTTCCTCATTCTTTCCACCGCCTGCCTGCTTGTCATGTTTCCTCTTCGGAACCGACGAAAACGAGAGGCGGGCTTTCCTTCTTGCTTGCCCGCGGTGGCAAGATGGAAGGACTCCTGTTCTGCTTTTCGAGCTTCTTTCGGGCTCTTTTTTTCCCTCTTGGATCCCGTGGAGACTGCGGCAATGCCTTTGCGCCTTTTTGTTTTTGTTCTTGTTTTTGTTGGGAGCTCCGAAGTCCTCAACTTCCTTCCTCGCAGACAAGTGGCCTTCTCCGGCGTCCTAGTTGCGCTTGGGGGAGGCACCAGCACTCCTTGGTCTCTTGGAATCCCAATCCAAGGCTGAAATCACTTGCTGGATCCCACTCCCTCAATAATATTGGTCTTGTAATACAGGCCTGCAAGCTGGCCTAACTACCTAAAGCAGACCTTTCCAAATTGTGTATGTAGCTGTGTCAAACGAACATAACAAGACCCCTCCAAGTCTACGTGAAAGAAACAAAAAATATCATATATAGAGGGAAAACCTGGTCTTCCCTCTATTTATCCAAAAAAACTGCGTTATTATATTTGATATTACTGATCCATAGCAAAATGGGGTGAGGGAAGGAAGCAGGCTAGAAACTGAGGCAACTTGCTCTTCTAAACCAGACAGGGGCCAACTTTCTAACTTGGGGGTCGCACATTAGCACTCATTGCTAGGAGGACTAGCTGCCCCGTGATGGAAGGAAGGAAGGAAAGAGAGAAGGAAGGAAGGAAGGACGAAGGGGAGGAAGAGAAGGATAGAAGAAGAAAGGGAAGGAGGGAGGAAAGAGGGGAGGGAGGAAAAAGGAAGGACAAAGACAAAGGCAAAGGAAGGAAGGGAAGGAGGAAGGGAAATAGAAGGAAGGAAAGACGAAAGGGAGGAAGGGAAGGATGGAAGGAGAAAGAGAGAATGAAGGAAGAGAAGGAAAAGAGAAGGAAAGAAGGACGAAAGGGGGAAGGGAAGATGGAAGGAGAAAGGGAGAGAGGGAAGGAGGGAGGAAAGAAGGAAGGAAGGAAGGAAGGAAGAAAAGGATGGGTGAAAGGAAGGGAAAAGTAAAAAGAGAAGAAGGAAAGCCAAAAGGGAAGGAAGGAAGGAGAAAGAAGGAGAGAGGGAAGGAAGGAAGGAAGGAAGGAAGGAAGGAAGGAAGGAAGGAAGGAAAGAAGGACAAAAAGGTGGAAGGGAATGGAGGGAGGAAGGAAGAAAGAGGGAGGGAAGGAGGGAGGGAGAAAAGGAAGGAAAGAAAGACGAAAGAGTGGAAGGGTAAGAGAAAGAGGGAGGGAAGTAGAAATGAATGAGAAAAGGAAGGAAGAATAGGATGGTAAGAGAAAGGAGGGCCTGAGAAAAGAGCTCAAGGGGCCACATCCGCCGCCGCCCCCTCCCCCCGGGCTTGGGTTTGCCCATTCCTGATATAACTAAATACACACAAGATTGTATCGTCGAAGGCTTTCGTGGCCGGAATCACTGGGTTGTTGTGAGTTTTCCGAGCTGTATGGCTATGTTCCAGAAGCATTCTCTCCCGACCTTTCGCCAGCATCTATGGCAGGCTTCCTCAGAGGTTGCGAATGCTTCTGGAATATGGCCATACCGCCCACAACAACCTACACACAACATTTCCAAGTAATTTCGTGTCTGGAAGAAGGAGGTGGCGGTGGGAGAAGGGATCCGATAGGGATCCACACTCTGGACGAGTCACAGGAAAAGCGAGCTGCTGACGAAGGAAGGAGGGTTTTAAAGGGAAGCAATTCAAAGTAGGCCTTCGTCGCTAGAACGGTCCACCTTAAGAAAGACTTCCCCTTTAAGACGAAGGAGGGGGGAGAGAAACGGCGTCGCTTCAATGAGCCTGCTCGCCTTAAGGGGGCGCTCCAGCCCCGCGTTTCCCGCCGCTCCACCCGAGAGAGTGCGTGCGTGAATTGCTTGTGTGGAGACCAGGCGGCAAAGCCTTTCTGTGGGTCTTGCCTTCAATTAGAAAGGTAGCCGAAATCCGATTCCTGGGGTTTGCCGTGTGGACCTAACCCTGTTTACCTGAAGACGTTTAAAACTCGAAGAAAGGACGTTTTCACACGGTCCTCGGGCCTACATTTGTGAGACCCCCTCCAGGTGTTTTGGACTTCAACTCCCACCATTCCTGACAGCCTCAGGTCCCTTTCTTTCCCCCCTCAGCCGCTGCGGCTGAGGGGGGAAAGAAAGGGACCTGAGGCTGTCAGGAATGGTGGGAGTTGAAGTCCAAAACACCCGGAGGGAAGGTCCAAGTTTGCTCATGCCTGGTCCAGAGAAAGGTGATCAAAATGACCACAGGTTTGGAAACCAAGCCCTATGAGGAGCAGCTGAAAGAATAGGAAATGTTTACCTTGGAGAAGAGAAGGCTGAGAAGGGACATCATAGCCCGGTTTAAATAATTTGAAAGGAAGTCCCATTTAGGAGCTTGTTTTCTGCTGCTCTGGAGACTAAACCCATGGAGGATCAAATTGGAGGAAAGAGTTTTTTGCCACCTCAACATTAGGAAGAACTTCTTGCTTGATAGTGGAATGGGATCCCTCGGAGTGTGGTGGAGGGTGTGAAACAGAAACTGAATGGCCATCCAGATACAGGGAAGTCATGCCACCCCTCTATTCTGCCTTGGTCAGTCCACACCTGGAATCACACTGTGTCCAATTCTGGGCAACACAATTGATGGGGGATGTTGACAAGCTGGAATGTGTCCAGAGGAGGGCCGACTAAAATGATTAAGGGTCTGGAGAACAAACCCTATGAAGAGCGGCTTAAAGAGCTGGGCATGTTCAGCCTGCAGAAGAGAAGGCTGAGAGGAGACATGATGATAGCCATGTATAAATATATGAGGGGAAGCCATAGGGATGAGGTTGTTTTCTGCTACCCTGGAGACAAGGACGTGGAACAATGGCTTCAAACCACTTGAATTTGAGGAAAAATTTCCTGAGATAACTGTTCAGCAGTGGAACTCGCTGTCCAGGAGTGTGGCGGAGGCTGGGTGGCCATCTGTCGGGGGTGGTTTGAATGCGATTTTCCTGCTTCTCGACAGGGGGTTGGACTGGATGTCCCATGGGTTGACTTCCAACTCTATGATTCTATGATTATATGACTGTGAGAGCTGTTCAGCAGTGGAATTCTTTGCCCCGGAGTGTGGCGGAGGCTCCTTCTTTGGGAGCTTTTAAACAGAGGCTGGGTGGCCATCTGTCCGGGGTGCTTTGAATGTGATTTTCCTGCTTCTTGGCAGAGGGTTGGACTGGATGGTCCACTAGGTCTCTTCCAACTCAATGATTCTATGATCTGCCTGGAGTATTTGGATTGGGTATTCCTTCCTTAAAGCAGGAATAGAGTTGAACTGGATGAATTGCTGAAGAGGGGACTGGGAGAGCAGTAGGAACCGCTTTGGGAAGGAAAAGAAGGTGTTAGAGGAAGGGGAAAAATGTGGGAACGGCAGAGGAGGAAGGAACCTTCCCTAATTCTCCTAATGGCGTTTCTTCGGGTCAAGGCGTTATTTTCTCGGAACTGGGGGTGGGGGGGGGAGTATTGAAACGAGAGGAGAAAAGCAGGTCCGTTGGAGGCGAGAAGCCAACCGAAGGGACATCCGGGAAAGTCGAACAATGCGCTGCCGGCGTGGAGAGGAGGCTGCCTTAAACGTGTTTGACATCCGCAGCCCTCTCTGGACCTGCGAGGCACGCCGGGGGAGCAGCCAGGGGAAGGGGCGGGGGGCAGGGGAGAGGCAGCCCCTTATCGCCTTCCCTCTTCCCCTTATTGGGCTGACTCGCCCCCCTCTCTAATCCCCCGGAGTGCCTCGCAAATCCAGAGGGGGCTGAGAGATAAATAGATTAGATAGCCTAGATAGATAAGATAGATAGAGATAGGATAGATACCTTAGAATAGATAGATAGATAAGATAGGATGGATAGATAGATAGATACCTTAGAATAGATGGATAGATAGGTAAGATAGATAGATAAGACAGAAATAGGATAGATAGCTACCCTACAATAGACAGATAATAGATAGATAAGATAGACAGACAGACAGACAGACAGATAGATAGATAGATAGATGATAGATAAGATAAGATAGATACTTTAGGATAGAGAGAGAGAGAGAGATAGGATAGATAGATAGGATAGATAGATACCTTAGAATAGATAGATAGATTAGATAGATAGATAGAATAGATAAGATCGACAGAATAGATAGATAGATAGATAGATGATAGATAAGATAAGATAGATACTTTAGGATAGAGAGAGAGAGAGAGATAGGATAGATAGATAGGATAGATAGATACCTTAGAATAGATAGATAGATTAGATAGATAGATAGAATAGATAAGATCGACAGAATAGATAGATAGATGATAGATAAGATAAGATAGATACTTTAGGATAGAGAGAGAGAGAGAGATAGGATAGATAGATAGGATAGATAGATACCTTAGAATAGATAGATAGATTAGATAGATAGATAGATAGATAGATAGAATAGATAAGATCGACAGAATAGATAGATAGATAGATAGATAGATAAGATAGATGGATGGATGAATAGCTAGATTCGATTAGGTTGTTAGATAGATAAGATGGATAGATAGATTTGACTGACTGATTGATTGATTGATAGCTATAGATTAGATAAATTGATGGGTGGATATATAAATTAGATAGATTAGATTGATAGATAGAGGGATAGATAGATAGATAGATAGATAGACAAATAAAATAGATGGATGGATAGATAGATTAGATAGATAGACAGATAGATTAGATTAGATTGATAGATTACTGGGTTGTTGTAGGTTTTCGGGCTGTATGACCATGTTCTAGAAGCATTCTCTCCTGACATTTCGCCTGCACCTGTGGAAGGCATCCTCAGCGTTTGTGAGGTTTTGTGAGGATAGATTAGATCGATAAAAACATTGATGAATGTGATTGATAGATTAGACAGACAGACAGACAGACAGACAGATAGATAGATAGCTGGATAGATAGACAGATAGACAGACAGATAGATAGAATCAGGAATTTCTTTTTGGAAAGCCCTTCTAGGGAAGGAGACATAGGGGAATTCGGGGAGCCCTCTCTGCCTTTGAAAAACCAAGGGGGGGGGATAAGGCAAACCCCTATAAACAGCAGTAATCAAGTCGCATTTTGGGGAGGAACCGGTTTGGAAAATGGAAGAACAGCCGCAACTGGGGGGGGGGGGGGGCACTTGTTGCCCGTTGGCTGTGGACTCCCTCGGAACGGGAAGAGGAGAGTAACGGGGAAGTAACGGAGGAGTAATGACAACACGAGGAGGCGAAAGGAGAAAGCCACGATCTCGAAGAGGTATCAGGGGGAGGAACTCGTGAAAACTGAGACCGTTTTCCTCACTGTTCTCCTCCTCAGAAATAGTCAGGATCCCTTCTAGGAGCCCCTACCCTGCTGAGCGGGAAAAGAAGGGGCCTGAGGCTGTTAGGAATGGTGGGAGTTGAAGTCCAAAACACCTGGAGGAACCAAGTTCGCCAAGCCCTGTCTACACTGTCCATTGGGTACAGTTTGACGCCACTGGTCAATGCTATGGAACTTTGGGAATTGTACAAGTTATTCAGCCTTCTCTGGCCAAAAGTGCTGGTGTCTCACCAAACTACGACTCCCAGCACTCCATAGCATTGAGCCACTGCAGTTCAAGTGGTGTCAAACGGCATTAAATCCGACAGTGCAGCTCCCCGTGTTTGCCTGACGTCGGGAGTGGGTCTGGAGCGAGTCCTCCGGCGCTAATCCGACTCCGGCGCGGGAAGGAAGGTGGAGAGAGGAAGGCTTTTATCGCGGAAATCGACCTGCTCGCCTCGATCTGGGCAAATTAATTTCGGGACGGATTTACGGCCACCTCGCCTCCCTCTCAGGACCTCCCTCGTGAGTCCAGGGACAGAAAGGAGGAGAGACGCAGGGCGCATCTACACTGCGGAATGAATGCGGTTAGAGCTACTTGCACTGCCTTGGCTCAATGTTACGGAATCCTGGGAATTGTAGTTTGAGGAGGAACCAGCACTCTTGGGCAGAGAAGGCTGCAGACCTTGTCAACAGGACAGTTCCCCTGACTGACTCCATAGCACTGAGTGGTGGAAGTGGTGTCAAACTGCATTCATTCTGCAGTGTAGGTTTACTCTTCGAGGAAAAGAACCAGGGAAAATATTGGGGAGGGGGGCACTCAATCCGTCTACACGCAAAACCCGGAAGCTCTTCTCTTCCCCACCTCACTGCCTTCATTCGAATTAATTCGAGCCTCGCTAAACTACAAATCCCCAGACTCTGTAGGATGGAGCCAAGCAGTTCAAGTTGTGTTCTCCTCATCACACTAGAGAAGAAATCCACTTAAAATCAAGTTTCTGCTTCCTGCAGAATTCTGGAGTTAGTAGTTTAGGGAGGAGCCTTTAACAGCCTCACTAAACTACAAACCCCAGAATTCTGCAGGAGGCAGAAACCGGATTTTAAGTGGGTTTTTTCTAATTCAAAGGTCTCCGGGATTGTCAAGAAAAAGGAGGAGGAGAACCCTTTCAGGCACCGCAGAGACATGCGCCACTGTGTTATGAAAGGCTATAATGGCCGGAATCACTGGGTTGCTGTGAGTTTTCATGTTCCAGAAGCATTCTCTCCTGACGTTTCGCCCACATCTATAGCAGGCATCCTCACAACATCTGATACAGGGTTTCATAAGGAACTTGTTCGGTTCTACTGAGGCAAGAGAGGACATCAATGTATGCTTCTTCGTCTTGTTTTATCCAGCCCTGTGGCACTTACGAATTCAGTTGAAGTTCTCCTTCCAGTTGGTGCATATTCAGACTCTCTTATTATGTGTATGTAGGAGCTGAGTCATAGGAAAATTGAGATTACTGGGCTCTCTCTGAATTCTTTCTCTTTTCCTCACCCACCCAATCCTGCCCTCTCATTAATTAAGAAAAGCTGTTTCAAGTGAAAAAAGTGGGAAAAACCTCTTCTTGAGCAAAAGGCTTGGAAGAGATTCCTCAGCCCTATTCTCTCAAGGAAGGAGAAGGGATTATAGGGTGCATTTTATTAGAAATTCCATAACCTATTGGAACCCACTGCACCATAACCTTATTGAAAAGGTAAAAATGGTGCCATATCCGTTTGGCAAATGTGAATCTCTGTGAACATGTGGAGACCACCTTTTGAAAACCACTAGTCAAGAAAAGGATGACCTTGTTAGAAATTAACTCTTTGGACAAGTGATATTCACAAGCATGCATGTAATGGCACACAGGTAACTCAGTTGTTAAACTGAAGAACCATGCCTTTAAATTGCCAAGGATAAAGATATGCCAATACAAATATATATTTGGTTAGCAGGGGATGGTTGTTTCTTTCAAGTTACAGTTGCCCAAAAAGATAGGCATTCCCTTGAAATCTCATAGTTAAACTATGCACTCAGAGATAAAAAACAAAGTCTTCTTTGGAAAATAACACTTCAGAGTTACTAACAAACTTCTTGTATATATTCAGCATACTAGTCCATAGTCCAATGTCTTTAAGCATATATAGTCCAAACTGTGTAACTGTACTCACTGAAGTCTGAAAAGAGACACACTACATCCACCTCCATTGAGATCTAAAAGCATACTATATCACAAAAATGGAGTTTTGTGTCTGAAGCCCCACAGCAAAGAGGTAAGGTCAAATTGGCAAACCAAAATGTACACACAATATAGGTTAACAATTATACCCATTTACAAGCAGTTAGTGAAGGCTTGGAAGGTTGCTATTTCCAACACATCTCGAATTAATTCCAACACATCTTGAATTAATGCAATTTTCCAGGCCCCAATGCTATGGGATCAGGGGAGGTACCAGCACTCTTTGGCTAGTTTCAGAGACTTTCAGAGACCCTGTAAAACTACAACTCCCTTGTTTCCATAGCATCAAGTAATGGAAGTTAAACTGCACTCCAGGGTGTGGACACACCCATAAAGCTTGAACATTTGCAGTGCTTCCACATTGTGGAACTATTGCACTTTTGACACCACTTGAACTGCTTGGCTCCATCCTACAGAGTCTGGGGATTTGTAGCTTGGTGAGGCCAGCACACTCTTTGACAGAGAAGGCCAAAGGCCTTGCAAAACTGCCTTAATTCGAAATAATTCGAGCCTCGCCAAACTACAAATGCCCAGACTCTGTAGGATGGAGCCAAGCAGTTCAAGTTGTGTCAAAAGTGCAATTCCAGAGAAGCTGAAAATGTCCTATGGGTTGCTGTAAGTTTTCCGGGCTGTATAGCCATGTTCCAGAAGCATTCTCTCCTGACGTTTCGCCTGCATCTATGGCAGGCATCCTCAGAGGTGGTGAGGTCTGTTGGAAACTAGCTCAAGCTTTCAGGAGTTGGGCCAGGGAGGGCTGCAAGCGAGTAACATCTTGTTAATTTCAGAGTATTAGGGAGCTCCCCCTCCTCCCAAAGGCCTTTTGTCTCTTCATTTCTCTGATGCCCTGGATTTGTTTTCGGTTGCCAGGTTCTATTAATGGGGCTGAGGCGAGAGAAGGCGGGAGGAGAAGGGCGATCAGGAAACAGTTTCCTCCTCTCCTCCCCCCACCCACCCCACTTTCCCCCCTCTAAAGTGAATCCCGGGATGCTGAGACCTGGTTTAGCGTTAAATCGATCTTCAATTCCGAGTCTCTGCCCTTCGATGGCTTCTCTAAGAGAGAAAACCTGCTCGACAAGAGGCGACTTTGCTCTCCAGGCCGCCCCATAGAAGTCCTAGAGCAGGATCCAGCAAAATCTAGGCAAGTTGTGGGGATTTGCTTTGAGCTGAAGAGGAAAGTAAAGCTGGATCTACAGTTTGAAACTATATGATAGGGTCAGTGTAGAGACCCATATAATGCGGTTTAACACCATCGAACTGCCTTATCTGGGTCTACACCAGGCTTTGGCAAGCTTCGGCTCTCCTTGTTATTTCATGTTGCAGTGCTTTGCTTGATTTATGCTCAAGTACTTTGGGGTTTTTGCCTTGGAAATTCCAGTATTTGTTTTCATGGACTCTTTTGGACTATTTTCCTGGATTATCTCTTCCTACCGAACCTTTCTACCTATTTGGATTTACCTTTTACTATGGATTGCTTTTTACTGCTACTGCTTTTAAGGATCTTCAATAAACTGCTTGCATTTTACTCATCTGTGTGGTGTTTGAAGTCACAGATTTCCTGGCCTAGAGTGAAACACTGATTTAACTGTGCCTTCAAGTTACTTCTGACCTGTCACAGGGTGGTATGTCTACGTTGTAGCATTAATTTAGTTGGACATTGCTTTAACTCAGGCCTGGGAGAACTTGGGCCCTCCAGGTATTTTGGTCTTCAATTCCCACCATTTCCAACAGCCTCAGGCCCCATCCTGAGGCTGAGGTGGGAAAGGAAAGGGCCCGAGGCTGTTAGGAATGCTGGGAGTTGAAGTCCAAAACACCTGGAGGGACAAAGCTTGCCCATCCCTGGTCTACACTGACCATATCATGCAGTTTCAACTGCATTATTTGGCAATGTGAAACCTAGCCTGTGTCTTCCTTTAGTTTTCTCTCTGCTCTGTAAGTTGTGTGAGGAGGTGTTAAATTCTATCAGTGGCATCCACAACAAATAAAATAAAACAAAGTAATATAACATCAGTCTTAAAGGCATTGCTAGATTAATTTTCCTTCTCTTTTTTCTATAGGGAAGATAGACTAACAGTTATCTCTTCGGATGTGGATGGGGAGGCAAAATGAGAGTATTCCCCCCTTTAAATAAGACTTCTGTGTTGGAAATATCAACCTTCCAAGCCTCCCCTAACTATTTGTAAATGTGTATAATTGTTAAGCTATATTGTATCTACATTTTGGTTTGCCAGTTTGACTGTACCTCTTTGGTGCAGGAGGGGCTTCAGACACAGGCCTCCATTTTTGTTATACAGTATGCTTATAGACCTCAATGGAGGTGGATGCAGTGTGGAGGTGGAGGCTCCTTCTATGGAGGATTTTATAGAATGCGATTGTCTTGCTTCTTGGCAGGGGGCTGGACTGGATAAGTTCTCTTCCAACTCTATTATTCTATAATTCTATCTCTTTTTAGACTTTAGTGAGTACAATTATACAGTTTGAACTATATCTATATGCTTAAAAGACATTGGACTGTGGACTAGTATACTGAATATATACAAGAAGTTTGTTAGTAAACCTGAGGTGTTATTTTCCAAAGAAGACTTTGTTTTTTATCTCTGAGTGCATAGTTTAACTATGAGATTTCAAGGGAATGCCTATCTTTTTGGGCAACTGTAACTTGAAAGAAACAACCATCCTCTGCTAACCAAATATATATTTGTATTGGCATATCTTTATCCTTGGCAATTTAAAGGCATGGTTCTTCAGTTTAACAACTGAGTTACGTGTGCCATTACATGAATGTTTGTGAATAGAAGTTGACTTCTAACAAGGTCATGCTTTTCTTGACTAGTGGTTTTCAAAAGGTGGTCTCCACATGTTTGTGGAGATTTACATTTGCCAAAGGGATGTGATGTCATGTTTACCTTTTCAATAAGGTTATGGTGCACTTACTTCCAATACGTTATGGAATTTCCAATATTCTGTCCCCTGAAAAGAGATTTTCTTTTAGTCCCCAAATTTCTAAAATTGCAGGAAATAATTGACAGCTCCGATTGTCTTTTCTGTATTTTCATTCTCTTAGCAATTTTGCCTGTCCCTTTTCTCTGGGTGACTCTATTGTGTATCCAAATGTTCAACTGAAGTTTTAAGTTTTAAGTTACTGCAATGTTAGGCATTTGAGGACTGGAAGAACATCTCATTTTCAGGGGGGGGGGGAGACAATATGTAGATCATAGCACCCTTTAAAAAGCCTCTTGTGTCCCCCCTCCTTCTAAATTTTCCTGGAGTCCCCAAATGTGTTTCACTGCCATAACTTAAATCTTGAGTTAAGCATTTGGTAATACAATGAAGGCTCTTAGAGAAAAGGGACAGGCCAAATTCCCAAGGGAATGCAAATACAGCAAATATTATCCTAGCTACTGAGTGAATGTTTTGAAATGCTAGAAATTTGGGGATTAAAGGAAAATATATTTGAAGGACCAGATTTTTTTTATTTGCCCTCATTTTGCCTCCCCAGCTGCACTCCTGGTGAGCTCAAACTGATCAATCACACTTCTTTGGAAAGTTCCCAAAGAGATAAGTATGTTTGTTTTTCTTCTCTCCATAAAAAGATAAGAGAAAGGAATCTAGCAATGCCTTTAAGACTAAGTTGCTTCCTCTTCTGCCCACCTCCAGTGAAACTAATATCCAACATCTATATAGGAAAGCAATAACTTTATTAGGCTTACCAAAGAATGTCTCAGTCTTATCTAGAGCAAGGAATATCCTTAACCTTTGGTTTTCTGTAAATTCATCTCCTATACTTTACTTACTTAGGTGATCCCTCATTGTCTGAGTATGATGGCCTTCCATCATAGCTGTAAGTCAGTGTTTCTCAACCTGGGGGTCAGGACCCCTGGGGGAGGGGTCGTGAGGGGGTGTTAGAGGGGTTGTCAAAGACCATCAGAAAACACAGTATTTTCTATCGGTCATGGAGGTTCTGTGTGGGAAGTTTGGCCCATTTTTATCATTGGTGAGGTTCAGAATGCTCTTTGATTGTAAATCCCAGCAACTACAACTCCCAAATGATAAAAATCACCCCACCCCCACCCCCCAACCCACATCCACCACATTTGGACATATTGAGTATTCAAGCCAAGTTTTGTCTAGATCCATCATTGTTTGAGTCCACATTGCTCTCTGGATGAGGTGAACTACAACTCCAAAATTTAAGGTCAATGCCCACAAAACCTTCTAGTATTTTCTGTTGGTCATAGGAGTTCTGTTTGCCAAGTTTGGCTCAATTTCATCATTGTTGGAGTTCAGAATGTTCTTTCATTGTAGGTGAACAATAAAATCCCAGCAACTACAACTCCGAAATGATGAAGTCAACGCCCCTCAAACTCCACCAGTATTCATATTTGGACATATCAAGTATTTGTGTCAAATTTGGTGCAGTGAATGAAAATACACCCTGCATATCAGATATTTACATCATAACCATAGCAAAGTTGGAGTTACGAAGTAGAAACAACAATAATGTTATGGTTGTGGTTCACCACAACATGAGAAACTGTATTAAGGGGTCATGACATTAAGAAGGTTGAGAACCACTGCACTAGGATGTCCTAAGTTGCTTCCCCTTCTGCCCATCTCCAGTTAAAATAATTTCCAACATCTGTATAGGAAAGTGATAACTTTATTAGACTTACCAAAAATGTCTCAGACTTATCTTGAGCAAGGAATACCCTTAACCTTTGGTTTACTGTAAATTTATTTGCTGTAAGTTCTGCAGAATAGATTGTGATCCCAGATGGATTGTGACCCCCTCTATATGTGTTGTTATTGCTTCTTCACTTATTTTTATGTGGGTGTTATCTTGTCCACCCAAAACATTGCTGTTGTGTTTTGACTTTAGAAAAGTACCACTATCACCACCACCACTGCCAGAATGGCTTAGTAGTTTAAGTGTTGCACTTCAACTTTGGATAGCAGGGTTGGAATCCCTACCTGGACATGAAACCTACTGAGTGTCCTTGAGCAGGGCACACTTCTGAACAAGTCTTGCCAAGAGGCCTCCTTGACCTCATCCCTCCATTGTCCAGTTTCTCCCATCCTCCCCTCCCCACACTAAGCACTCACCCCCACCCCCCACCCCAATTCTCCTCCTCCCAAAGCCAGACCCTTCCAAGAGTCACTGAGAGCCAGGGAGAAAAGGAGGGAAGATTCCCAGCCATCACGGCTACTGTCCCTTCATCTCCAGCCAAACAATAGACAGGTTGTCCAAACCAATACCATATTTATAAAGAAGGCTATTCTCGGCTAGAGAGGTCTAGTATTTTGCCAGAAGATACATCTCAGAATTCCATAGGATGCAGCCATGACAATGGCATTCTGGGACCAGAGTGAAGAAGGGGAGCCAGGAAGACACATGTCTACCATGTCTCCTGGGTCATCAGTTGGGAGCCCCTCCCCCAGCAACAATATAGTAATATGTAATACTAATATTGTGCTATGCTAATAGTATTATATTGTATTTAATTATATTATTATCAATATTATATGTATATACAATATAATATATTATTAGCATAGCACAATATTAGTATTACATATTAATATAATACATAATTATAAGGGTATATTATATATTACATGCAATATTACTAATAATATTACAATATAGTGGTATAGTACAATATAGTAATATATTGTATGTACAAATAACATTGATCATAATATTGTAATACAATATAATACTAATAATAATACAATATAATATAATAATATAATTATTATATTATATATTACATATTACATGTAATATTACTAATATTATTGCAGTATAGTACAATATAGCAATATATAACACTAATATTGTGCTATGCTACTAATATCATAAATTGTATCCATATTGTATAACTTGTAAGCCGCTCTGAGTCCCCTTGGGGTGAGAAGGGCAGGGCGGGATATAAATGTCATAAATCAATCAATAAATGAAGCACAGCTATCCTGTTATAATTGTGTGCTGTACAAAGGCCTATGGGTGTAGAATATTTGGCTGTAGGAATGAATACTTTTCTGGATTAGATATCCCACTATCCCCACTGGCCATTAAATAGGATAAGCCACTATAGTGAAGAGAATAGAAAAGCTTAAACTGAGAGAATTAGCAACTTTCTTCAAGCCTCCTATACTAGTTGCTATATATATATATATATATATATATATATATATATATATATATATATGGATATGGATATGGATATATGTATGTATGTATGTATGTATGTATATATATCAGATTGCTTACTGTAAATATGTGTGCATTGTTATGCTTTTTTCCTTAACTCTATGTTGTGGGAGGGGCTGCAGACCATGTGATCAGATCTGGGACTATTCAGGACTCAGACTCAATTTTAGAAACACCTTACAGCAGTCAGTAAAAACAGTATGCTTTGAGAAGTCTGTTGAAACAGAATGCTTTAGAAGGACAGAGACTCTATTAGACTCTCAGAACAGAGAGATACTTTAGACTTTGGACTGTTGATTGTAAGAATGATGCCCTGTGTTACCTACACAGAGGAACTACTTCAAATCCTTTCTGTAACTGGATTGATATGCAATGTACCTGTATGCTGAAGTTTGTGAGTAAACCAACTATGTTATTTTAAAGAAGACTACTTTATTTTTGGTCTCTTGAGAGCATGATTTAAAACAGTGGTTCTCAATCTGTGAGTCCCCAGATGCTTTGGCTTTCAACTCTCAGAAATCCTAACAGCTGGTAAACTGGTTGGGATTTGTAGGCCAAAACACCTGAGGACCCACTGGTTGAGAACCACTGGTTTAAATCAAGATGTTTTAAGGGAGAGTAGATGTTTTTGGGCAACTGAAAATAACACTTCTGAAACTATTGTGTGTGTGTGTTTTGTGCAATGGCATATCTTTGTTCCTAACAGTTCAAAGAGACATCTAGGTATATCAGTTTAACAGTGGAGAAACCTAATTTCCTTGCATGAATACTAGTAAATATTTACCACTAAGGAGAAGGTTGACTCAAGCGAGTTTTTGACACTTCTTGGGGAGATTTCTGATTTTCCCAAAAGGTAATGAATGCCATTTTCCAAAAGGTTATGGAGATTTCCATTCCCCAAAAGGTTATGGCATCATTTTTCCAAAATAAACAAGCATCAGCTGGAAGGCACACATAACCACAACAACATATTACCATTGTCTTGACTGAAAGGGCACATGGTTTACTTAGGAATATGTAAGAAGCTTTTGGATATATTCTGTTGGAAGATGCTGAATATATGTAAATATTATTAATATCAGGATTTAAATACTAGTATAGATGATGTGATTGGATATCACTCTCTTGATATACATATTAATTAGACAAATGTTTGTAAGTTATAACCTAATGTTTGTGTCCACAAAGCCCTCTTCCCTTCTGTCCCACTAGACATGAGAAAGTAAAAGCATCTTGGAATGTGTGAGTTGAATAGATAGATGGACGGAGAGATATCATTGTTCAAGTGTAATGTCACTGGAAGAACAGATGGGGTGAAAATTAATTTTAATAATTGTGTTGAAAGCATGCTCTTTGAGCACGCAGCTCTCTTACTACAAGTAGATAAAAATATGCTTCCATATTAATTTAATTAGCCTTGCACTGAATATAAAATGTCAGAATCCTAAGAAGTTTAATTGAGCCTAAAGACCCTAAAGGCACAACGTCCTGTCTGATCTTGGAAACTAAGCAGGGCCAGCCCTGCTTAGTTCTTGAATGGGAGACCACCAATAGATAGACTGTATTTCAGAGGAAAAATCTCACAAAACTATGAAAAATTCATGAGTGGCCACCAGGTCAATAAGTGGGTTGCTATTAGTTTTCCAGGCTGTATGGCCATGTACCAGAAGCATTCTCTCCTGACATTTAGCCCACATCTATGGCAGGCATCCTCAAAGGTGGTGAGAAACTAGGCAAGTGGAGTTTATATCTCTGTGGAATGTCAAGGGTGGGAGAAATAACTCTTGTTTGTTTCAGGCAAGTATGAATGCTGCAACTGATCACCTTGATAAGCATAGAATAGCTTTGCAGTTTCAAGGCTTGATGGCTTCCTCCCTGAGGGAACCTTTTGTTGGGAGTTGGGAGATGGGAGAAAAAACTCTTTGTCTGTTTTAGGCAAGTGTGAATGTTGCAAACTGGCCAGCTTGATTAGCATTGAATAGCCTTGCAGTTTCAAGGCTTGGCTGCTTCCTGCCTGGAGGAATCATTTGTTGGGAGGTGGGAGAAAAAAACTCTTGTCTGTTTGAGGGAAGTGTGAATGTTACAAACTGGCTAGCTTGATTAGCACTAAATAGCCTTGTTTCAAGGTTTGACTGCTTCCTGCCTTGGGGAAATCCATTGTTGGGAGATGGAAGAAACAACTCTTATCTTTTTGAGGCAAGTGTGAATGTTGCAAGCTGGCCAGCTTGATAAGCACTGAATAGCCTTGCAGTTTCAAAGCCTGGCTGCTTCCTTTCAAGATGACTTGAAAGTACCTACAAACACACACAAGAAGATTGCAGTCCTATCTACAATTACCTGGAAGAAAGTCCCATTATCATGTTTGATTTGGCACTGATTAAAATTGCTTCATACAGATTAGTTATCCATAATTGCCTTGTAATAGTCATACAATCAAGATAGCTTAAGCCTTAAGATTTCTTCCTGCCCAGTTTAACAATGGCACATTGCTGAAAACAGAGTGATAACTAGGAACTGGGACAGTTATTCCAAAGTAAAGAAACGCCCTTGTCTAATGAACTGAGAGTGTATCTACACCTTAGAATTAATACAGTTTGTCACAACTATAAAAGTGATGGAATCCTGGGAGTTGCAATCTGGTGAGGCATCAACATTCTTTGGCTAAAGACCAGAAGGCCTAAATGTGGTATAAAACTACAACTCCCATGATTCCATAGCATTGAGTCATGGAAGTTAAAGTGGCATCAAATTGCATTAATTCAACAGTGTAGATGTGCACTGAGGCCTGAGTTTGAATCCCTCCTCGGCCATGGAAACCCACTGGACAATGGGGCAAGCCTCGCTCTCTCAGCCCCAGAGAAAGGCAATAAATCTTGTCAAGAAAGTCCTCTGAAATGACTTGAATTCTGGATACACAGCAAATATTCCAGCCCTTCTTTTTTTTCTTCTCTCCTGATCAGTTTCTTTCACCTCTGCCTTCTTCAACACTACGTGCACACGAAGTCGCTGCCCCTCCCAACGCTATGGGGGTCTTAATCCGAAGTGAGGACAATGGGAGCTGTGGGAAGCTTTGCGGGGCCTTCAATCACCCTCTCTTCATTCCAAAGGGAAAGTGCCTCCCCTATTCATTGCCTCTTTGCAACCTGGGGCCAAAAGTTCTTCTTACAGAGACCCACAGATTTGGGGTGCTTATAAGAAGAGAGTGGGAGGGACCAAGGAAGCAAGCACATTCCTCCTGTTCCCTCCCAAACCTTTCATGAGCCATTACTTGGTAAGAGGAAAACCTTTGCTCAGCTTCAAGGTCCAAAACTGTTATTCTCCCTACTTCAGAAATTATGGGGCATAATACTTTTTGGATTACAGAGGAGGGGGGAGATGAAAAAAGAAGGAAGAGAGGAGGAAGAAGAAGAGGAGGAGGAGGAGATAAAAGGAGAATTAAGAGAAGAAGAGGAAAAGGAGGAGCAGGAGGAAGAGGAGATGAAGATGAAAAGGAGGTGAAGGAAGAGGAGGAGGAGATGAAGATTGAAAGGGGAGAAGGAAGAGAAGCGGAGGAGAGGAAGATGAAAAGGTGGAGAAGAAAAAGAAGAGGAAGATGAACAGGAGAAGATTAACAGGAGGAGGAGGAGAGGAAGATGAAAATGAGAAGGAAGAGGAAGAAGAAGAGAAAGAGGAGAGGGAGGTAAAGGGGGAGAAGGAAGAGCAGAGGAAGATGAAAAGGAGGAGAAGGAAGAGAAGAGGAAGAGGAGAAGGAGAGGAAGATGAACAGGAGAAGATGAACAGGAGGAGGAGGAAGAGAGGAAGATGAAAAAGAGAAGGAAGAGAATAGGAAGAGGAGGAGGAGGAGATGATGATGAAAAGGAGAAGTAAGAGAAGAAGAGGAAGAGGAGGAGAAGGAGGAGAGGAAGATGAAAAGAAGGAGAAGGAAGAGAAGAGGAGGAGGAGAGGAAAATGAAAAGGAGAAGGAAGAAGAAGAGGAGGAGGAGGAGATGAAAAGGAGGAGAAGGAAGAAAAGAGAACGAGGAAGAAGAGGAGAGTGCCCAAAGAGGTTTTCCATCCTGACTTCAATCTCCACGAGCCTTTTAGCGGGTGCTCATATTTACTAGCTTTATGATTTCACGGATTCCCCGGTTGGTTGGTGGGTTTGTTTTTTGGTTTGTTTGGGGGGGAGGGGGGGGGGAGAGAGTTAGACCTTCCATGCAGCTCTCTTTTCTCGACGCGAGATGGGAAACATATTCCCTTTCCTAGTCAGATCCCCGAGTCTCCCCATTCCTCAACTCCCCCTGAAATAGCACCCAAAGGACTTCTGCCGGTGGAATCGGTGCAAGAAAGCATTTTTTGGGCCCATCTGGAACAGAGGGCGCGGGGATGGGGGGAGGTGGACCTGCAACCCGCCCCTCGCGTGTCCTGGGGGCGCAGATCCCCACAGGCACCCTCTGCAATCCGATTTTCTACACCGGGAGCCGGCTGCTTTTCCCCTCTGGAGCGGGAGAGAGAAGCCATGTGTGTGTGAAGCGGGGGGGGGGGTCTCTCTCTCTCTCCGTTCCTCTCCCTCTCCTTCCCCTCCTTTCAGCCCCATCGCGGCCCTTTGTCGGCCACAAAGCAGCCCCCTAATCGCCCCATCAGGGGCCGGACTCCGGCTCCCCCTCCTCCATTCAGGAGGCTGACATCGATCGCGGCAATATTGAATTTCTTGCGTGGGTGCGGGGGGGGGGGGAGGCTTGGCCTTCCTCTTTCCAAGCAAAGCCAGCTTTGATTCACCAGCGAGTTTTCCCCGCCATAGTCACTTGAAAACCCCCCTTTTATTTTTCCAGAATCTAAAACATCCGCTGAAACCATAGAAGAGGGGGCAATCCGGGTTGGAAACTGAGCCGTCCCCACGCGACCCCTTCGGAAGTTAGTTCCCCTCCCCAACTGCCACATATTTTGGCTCCCAAATCGAGAAGGATGCTCGAAATCCCCTTCCTTCGGTAAAGGAAAACACTTCCCTGGAGGAAACATAGGAGGCTTGGAAACGTTACATTTTGGATTACATCCCCCAGAATTCTCCAGTCAGTTGACTGGAGCTGCTTCTACACTGTCAAATTAATGCAGTTTGACACCATTTCAACTGCCAAAGCTCAGTGCTGTGGAATCAAGCTGTCAGGGCAGATAAAGTGGTGTCAAACTGCATTATTTCTACAGTTGTAGATGCATCCTGGAAGCCTGGGGGCCCTTCCCCACAGCCCTATATATCCCAGAATATCAAGGCGGAAAATCCCACATTATCTGAGTGTGGACTCAGAAAATCCAGTTCAAAGCACATATTATGGCATTTTCTGCCTTGATATTCTGGGATAGAGGGCTGTGTGGAAGGGCCCTGGGAAATTATGGGAAATGCGGGATTTTTTTAAAAAGGGAAAAGCAACTTTGTGACGAGAAAAGCAACTTTGTGAAGTGGGTTGCTGTGAGTTTTCCAGGCTGTATGACCATGATCCAGAAGCATTCTCTCCTGACATTTCGCCCACATCACAGTAACACAGTGATTGCTGTGAGTTTTCCAGGCTGTATGACCATGATCCAGAAGCATTCTCTCCTGACATTTCGCCCACATCACAGTAACACAGTGATTCTGGCCATGAAGGTCTGGATTCTCCTAAGGCACTTCCACACTGAGGATTTAATTCAGTTTGAATGCATTTGAACTGTCATGGCTCAGTGCAATGGAATCCTGGAAGTTGTAGTTTAAAGAGGCTCTAGCATCCTTTAGCAGAGAAGAATAAGGGTTTTGTAAAATTACAACTATATACCATTCACACTAGAGAATGAATCCACTTTAAACCCGATTTCTGCCTCCTACAGAATTCTGGGGTTTTTAGTTTAGGGAGGCTGTTAAAGTCATAGAATAGAATCATAGAGTTGGAAGGTACCTCGTGGGCCATCCAGTCCAACCCTCTGCCAAGAAGCAGGAAAATCCCATTAAAAGCACACCCAACAGATGGCCATCCAGCCTCTGCTTAAAAGCCCCCGAAGAAGGAGCCTCCACCACACTGAGAGTTCCACTGCTGAACAGCTGTCACAGTCAGGAAGTTCTTCCTAATGTTCAGGTGGAATTTCCTTTCCTGTAGTTTGAAAACATTGTTCCAAGTCCTAGTCTCCAGGGCGGCAGAAAACAAGCTTGCTCCCTCCTCCCCTCATATATTCAAGTCTTCTCCCTAAACTACAAACCCCAGAATTCTGCAGGAGGCAGCAACCAGATTTAAAGTGGATTCATTTTCTAGTGTGCTGAAATAGTTAGTGGTGTGAAACTGCACCAATTCTACAATGCAGATGCACCCCTCATTTGCAGCTCTTTGTTGGGACAACATCTCCCAGAATCCTCTGGCCAAGAGTCTCTGTGTGAGCAAGTTTTATCTTTCCAAGTTTTTGCAAAGGGAGGCAAACCCAGCCAAATAGGCCTGTGTCTCCTTTTGTCCTGGGTTTGCAAAACTGACCTGTCTCATAACCTCTTAAGTCGAGCTGACCTCTTTCTTTTTTGGATTACTTCAACCCAAAAGAGATTGTTGTTTATTTTTTCCCCTCCACATAGACAAACACATTAAGTTTTTCGGTAGGTGAAACATGTTTACGTTTAGTTTTGAATTATGGACGCCATCACATGTAAAAAAGGTTGAATATGAGGGAAATGATGGAGTTTATTTTCCTGGCGATAAAGCTTTCCCGGGTCCATGCTTAGTCTCTTTTACCAAAACAGAGAAGCAAAGAGCCCATGTCAGTTGTTTTCAAACACAAAATCCAGCATCTCATTGTACCTAGAAGACTAACATATTTATTACAACCCCAGATTGCTTAGTCTAAGGCCCAATAAAGGTCAGGCTATACAAATATATTAGCCTTTGAGCTGCCCCCAAACTCCTTGTTGGTTTTGCTGCAAAAAAGCAGACTTACTCCTACTCGCTTGTGCGTTTAACACTTTACTAATCTGGGTTGCTGTGAGTTTTCCGGCTGTATGGCCATGTTCCAGAAGTATTTTCCCCTGACGTTTCGCCCACATCTATGGCAAGCATCCTCTCTTGGGAAACTAGGAAAATTGGGTTTATATATCTATGAAATGCTCAGGGTGGGAGAAAGAACCCTTGTCTGTTTGCTGCAATTTATCACCTTGATTAGCATTGAAAAGCCTTGCAGCTTCAAGCCTTGGCTGCTTCCTGCTGGGGGAATCCTTTGTTGGGAGGTGTAAGCTGGCCCTGATTGATTCTTGTCTGGAATTCCCCAGTATTAGAGTAATACTGGTAGCCAGGTTTTATTGTTAGCATTTAATGTCCTTGCAGCTTCAAGGCTTGGCTGCTTCCTGCCAGGGAAATCCTTTGTTGGAAAGTGTAAGCTGGCCCTGTTTGACTCTTGTCTGGAACTCCCCTGCTTTTTTAGTGTTGCTCTTTCGAGGTAGCCAGGTTTTATTGTTAGCATTTAATGGCTTTGCAGCTTCTAGGCTTGGCTGCTCCCTTCCTGGGGGAATCCTTTGTTGGGAGGTGATTTACTGATAAATTGTTCACTTGTTTAAAATATTCTTCGTTCGGCTTACCCAACAAAGACCCCAGAAGTTGGGGTTATGTGAATTATTATCCTCCTCCTCATCATCATCATGATTATTATTCTCTTCAAATATGAAGAATTACTTTGCGATAAGAACATTAATTCAACTAGGAAAAAAGTAGGGAAATCGTGGATTTCTGAGCGAATGAAAAAATGATTCTGGATTAGGATACACTATTCCTCAAATTCCCTCTTATTTATTTTGGCAGGGTACCTTCCAGCCCTGTATCAAAATAGGTGTTTAAACCCCAGAAGATACTTCAAATTTGCTTCTCAATACTCAATCATGGAGCAAGTCTCACCAATTCAGGGACTCCGTTCTATCTGAAGTCCTACCTCGAAGTAACCTCCCAGGTCCATCTGTGATGCATTAATTACGAGGAACTAATCCTAACCATCGCCGTTTGCAGCTCCTCCTGGAAGTCCAGTTCAGTGCCAAAAAGAAAAGGCCCTTTCCAACGCTTCGCCGCCCACAAAGCCCAAAGCAATACCTTCTTATCTCTGTCCCAATATTTACTCGCAGACAAATGCCACCAAATTGGGCTCCGATCCAAGAAATGCCACGCTTTCCTGGGAATCAGCTCTCCTGGAACCAAAAGGCTTACAGCAGAGGAGAAAACCTGTCGACAGGCGGGATGAATGTGGCCAGGACTGGGGAGGTCACGTCGCCCGGATCACAGGCCCGTGAAAAAGGCCTTTCAAGAAGGGCCTTGAAGAAGAGAGGGAGAGATTGAGCTTCGTGGTATTTGGGGAGGGGGATTAGATTGGGAAGGAGGGGGAAGACAGGAAGGAAACAAGGAAGAGATAGCTTGAGAAGAAGAGGAAGGAAGGAAGTGAGAGAGGGAGGAAGGAAGGAAAGGAAAGAAGGAAGGAAGGAATAAGGAAGGAAGGAAGGAAGGAAGGAAGGAAGGAAGGAAGGAAGGAAGGAAGGAAGGAAGGAAGAGAGGGAGGGAGGGAGGGAGGGAGGAAAGAGAGAAAAGGGAAGGAAGAAAAGAAGGGAGGAAACAAAGAAAGGAGGGAGGGAGGAAAGAAAGAGAGAGCAAGAGGAGAGGAAGAAAAGAAGGAAGGGGAGGAAAGAAAGAAAGAAAGAAAGAAAGAGGAGGGAGGGGAGGAAGACGGGAGGAAAGAAGGAACGAAGAAACGAAGGGCAGGAGAAAAGAAAGACAGAGAGCAAGAGGGAAGGAAGAAAAGAAGGGAGAAAAGAAAGAAAGAAAAAAAGAAAGAGGGGAGGGGATGGGGAAGGAAAGAAAGAGAGAAAGAGGGAAGGAAGAAAAGAAGGAAGGGGGAAAAGGAAGGAAGGAAGAGGGGAGGGAGAGGAGGCAGAAGGAAGGGAAGAAGGAATAAGGGGGGAGAAAAGAAAGAGAAGGAAGAAAAGAAGGGAGGGAGAAAAGAAAGAAAGAAAGAAAGAAAGAAAGAAAGAAAAAACAAAGAAAGGAAGAAAGAGGGGAGGGAAGAGGGGAATGAGAGAGGAAGGAGGAGAAGGAAGACAGGGCGGAAAGAAAGAGATAAAGAGGGAAGGAAGAAAAGAAGGAAAGGAAGAGAAGGAAAGGAAGGACGGAGTGAAGAGGAGAGGAGGAGAAGAAGTAAGGAACGAAGGGAGGAAAGAAAGAAAGAAAGAAAGAAAGAAAGAAAGAAAAGGATGGAGGGAAGAGGAGAGGGAGAGAGGAAGGAATGAACGAAGGGAGAGAGGAAAGAAAGGGAGGGAAGGAAGGAAGAAAAGAAGGAAAGGAAGGAAGAAGGGAGAGAAGAAAGAAGAAAGGAATAAAAGAATTGGTGAGGGGAATAAATAGATTGCAAAGAGAGAGGAAAATAGGGGAGGGGAGAGAGGAAAATAGGAAAGATAGAAGGAAGGAAGCTTGGCTTCTGCCCTTCTCTCCCCATTATATTTTAATTTGGCCCCTTTGGCCGGAGTACGTGACCACCTATTTGGGGTCGCATTTGACTCCACCCTTCTCCCTTCCCCTCCCTTGTTGAGGGATGTGAGGGATCCTTTTAGCTTGACCATTCCTCGCTGACCCCTCCGGGAAGGCCATTCACATTATTGATTGCCAAGCCGGGCGCGAAGGGGGGGGGGGATCCAAACTGTCTTCGGCCAACCCGGGCCCTTGTTTGGCGCTTCAGATCTTCCCTGGGGGAGGGGGGCAGTTTTGCCCCGGGTCCGTGGACCCATTCAGAGAGGCAGATTGGTCCCCTCCCGGCGTGCAGAGGAGTGAAAAAGCGATCTTGGCTCGCCTGCTTCCCAGTTTTCGGCCCTGGTGTAGTGGTTTCCCTTTAGAGGACAGGATTGGACTCCTTGCTCGGTGGTGGATCCCACCCCCACCCCCCGGCGACTTTGGGCAAGTCTCACCCTTTCAGCCTCAGAGGCAACACCAGCACATCCCTTCGGAACACAACCCCCACGAGAGGGGCGTCATCAGAAACTACTCGAAAGCACTTAACAATAGCAACAACTTTCCATGGCAGCGTGTTTTCTCTCTCCATCTCACTCTCTTTCTTACACTCATCAGGCCTTCCTGAGAAAAATTGGCCACCAAAGCCTGCTGTTAGTGTCTCTGTTTAGAATGAATGGAGAGGTTAGGCAGATATAAAATAAACACCTTAAAGCGGACTTGTATGTGTGGATGTGTTTTCTATCATTTTCCAGTGCATATGAATGACCCTCTCTGTGTCTGGCATTGAATAACGATAATTCTATCCGCACACGAAAATCTAGAACGGAAAACAGGGAAACAGAGGAAGAATCTGAATATCGTGTAATAGAATAGGACTGAAATATCAGGGTTCATTGCAACCCCGTGTTTCACTCGGGAGAGAGGTAAGGGCCGAGATTTCAGTCCTAACCAACACTAGATTGCTCTGGTTCACGCAATCTCTCTCAGCCCCGAAGCCTTGGATTGTCACTGGGTGGGAAGCAAAGGTTTCGGAAATCTGGACTTCTTTCTCCGGTTGTCACCTTCCCTACAAGGCAACCAGTTTAGCCAGAACTCTTCTGAGCTTAGAAATGGCGCAGAGAGTCTTTTCTCTCCCGCTCAAAGAAATGGCAGGCCAGAAATGTGTCCCAACAAGCTCCAACTTGGAGGAAACTCGAAGGGTTGCATTTAGAGATCATTTCTTTCGGGCTACGAAAAATGCCTCAGGTTTGTTTACACTGTCCATGTTTGGAATGACAACTTTGCTCATTGTATTGTCGAAGGCCCTAAAATCATAACAGTAAATAAAGAACAACACTCAAAAACAGGGGAATTCCAGACAAGAAACAATCAGGGACAGCTAATCACCTCCCAACAAAGGATTCCCCCAGACAGTAGGAAGCCAGACCTTGAACCCGCAAGGCAATTCAATGCTAATGAAGATGGCCAATTGAAACATTCACACCTACCTCCAACAGACGAGAATTCTTTCTCCCACCCTGGACATTATTCCATAGATATATAAACTCAATTTTCCTAGTTTCCAACAGACCTCACAACCTCTGAGGATGCCTGCCATAGATGCAGGAAAAACGTCAGGAGAGAATGCTTCTAGAACATGGCCATACAGCCCGGAAATTCCACAACAACCCAACTATGTTAATCTGCATTTGCAAGGAGAGCCCTTAACACCATTAATGTTGATTGTTATTGTGAGTAGAAATAAATTTCAGATGGCCACGGTAGAATTATTAGTAGTAGTATTAGAATTAATATCATGAGTAGTATTAATATTACCAGAATTAGAATAATAATAATAATGGAATTATTGATATTATTATTACTATTAATATCTATTTATTCATTTATTTGCTCTATTTATACCCAGCCTTTCTCTACCCTGAAGGGGACTCAAGGCGGCTTACATAGAGACAATTATTCATGTGAGTAAGAATAAATTTCAGATGGCCATGGTAGAATTATTATTATTAGTATTAGAATTAATATCATGAGCAGTATTAATATTATCACAATAATAGCAATAATAATATTGAAATTATTGATATTATTAATACTATTGATATTTATTAATGTATTTATTTATTTATTTGTTTATACCCTGGCTTTCTCTACCCTGAAGGGGATTCAAGGCTGCTTACATAGTATCATAGAGTTGGGAGAGACCTCATGAGCCATCCAGTCCAACTCCCTGCCAAGAAGCAGGAATATTGCATTCAAAGCACCCCTGACAGATGGCCATCCAGCCTCTGAGACAATAATAGAGACAATTATTCATGTGAGTAGGGATACATTTCAAATGGCCATGGTAGAATTATTATTATTAGTATTAAAATTAATATCATGCGTGATATTAATATCATCACAATAATAATACTGAAATTATTGATGTTATTAATACTATTAATATTAATATATTTATTTATTAACTCTATTTATACCCCGAAGGGGACTCAAGGCGGCTTACATTGAGGCCATTATTCAATGCCTTAAAACACATACAATTCCTAAAACAATATTAAAATTAAATTAAAACATATTAAATATTTGAAAACATTATATTAATAATAACACTGGGTAACACAGCTTTTGATGTCTCGAATGTTAGCCCTGTTTTTGGGTATATTTGACCTGCTGATTCCAAAAATGCCACAAGTTCTTCCTATCAGCTCTATTTTTTTAAGGTACAGAACATATGCCATCTACCAATTGCCATCTGCTTGCCCATAGAAAGCTATGATAAACCTATCTAAGAAACTAGAGCTATCCAATGGTCTATCCAATGCAAGCCCCCCCCCCCCAAATGACACCAGGAACAGGCCTAAAAACCAAGACACCAAGGGAAAAATTGTTGGGCTGTACAATATATAGATTTCATGTGTACCCCCAACTTTGGCTACAAATTAAGACTAGGTGGCTTGGTAGTTCGCTTTATGTTGTCTTTCCCATAGGCCCACACACAATGAGACATCACAAGGCTTGATCTTCTGCGGGGGAAAAGGACAACAAATCTGGCTGCATTTTAAAAAAATGACTTATTTACTGTGACACGAATCTGCAATGCTTTCTGTTATATTATTGCTACTTCCAAGAAAGCTCATGCTACGATTAAACAGCTATTTAGCGAGCAAACCACACCATTCTCTATCACTAAAACAACTTTTGGGGCACCTTTCTTTGTGGACTGCCCATCTCCTTAGGAACAAGCAAGCTGGTTCTCCGAGTGAGCTCCATACACCCATTCAGAGCCCGAAAAGAGAAGAAAGGCCTGGGTACACAGTGTGCGTTCACTAGCACATCATCCACCAAGGTTTAGTATCAAATAGCGTGAGCTGCTTTTCCACTGGATTCCAAGATGTCATGACAATCCGCACTTGCACACAGAATGTGCGGTGGTTCCCCCTCAAAATATACAACAATGACATCACAACCTCTGAGGATGCCTGCCATAGATGTAGGCGAAACGTCAGGAGAGAATGCTTCTGGAACATGGCCATACAGCCTGGAAAACTCACAACAACCCAATATTACTCCTTCGCTTTCTTAAATTAGTAACAATATTTCTCATGGGAAACAGTTTCAAACTATCCAAAACAAGCTTGCACACGTTAAACGCATGTCCCCCCCAGTGCATTTTTGCCACCAAAGAAACGTGTAAATTCTTCCTCCCAAGACAAAACATCATTCAAGAAAACGAGGTGGATAGGAGTAGCCAAGACCACTAGATTCTCCAGATATGAGGACGAGGTGATCAGATATTATCTGTGTTCCCCGGGGATTTCCCAGACTCTTCAGAGAAGAGGTGAGGACAACTTGAGCCTGACTCTCCTCTTTGATGGAATGGTTAATGTGTTGATATTATTAGGTGTTTTTTTTTACCGCCAAGGTTTCCTCATAAATACAGTAAACACAACTGAACAGCTCGGACCCCTTCCACAGAGCTAAATAAAACCCCACATTTTCTGCTTTGAAATGGAATATATGGCAGTGTGGACTCAGACAACCCAATTCATCTGTATGCTTGTCAGCAATGTAAAGAGGAAGAGTTGTTGGAGGCTACAGATAATGTGGTTGCTGTTGCCCGTTTTTTGTCAAAATATATTTAGCCACTTGTGCTCATTCTATTTTTATCAATTTTATACTAATTTGTGCAATGCTTTTGATACCAAATAAATCAATATTGTGGGATTTTCTGTCTTTATATCCTGGGCTTATATGACTGCATGGAAGGGCCCTTAGTTGGAATCCCGTTGTGTTCAGTGAGACCTATTTCTAAGCAGATAACCCTCTGAATAACTCAACCTGAAGGGCAACAGACCGAAGTTTTCTGCCTCCCGAGGATATTTTTCCCTCATCACACTAGAGAATGACTCCACTTTAAATCCGGCAGCTGCCTTCTACAGAATTCTGGGGTTTGTAGTTTAGGGAAGAGCCTTTAACAGCCTCCCTAAACTACAAACCCCAGAATTCTGCAGGAGGCAGAAACTAGATTTAAATTGGATTCATTCTCTAGTGTGATGTCCTTTCCGTGACACAAGATGATTGAGTTCCCTTCCCTTCTGAGATATATGGCAATGTGGACTCAGATTAATCCAGTTCAAAGCAGATTTTGTGGAATTTTCTGCTGGATATTCTGGATAATATGTCTGTGTGGAAGGGCCCTGAGTTCGAGGAAGACAAAAAAAAACCCCCACAAAATGCCTGCCTTCGGCTCTTTGCTGATCTGGAGAACTGAAATGCTATTTATTTACATTTTTTAAAAAGTCTCAAAGAGGAGTTTCAAGGCGCGAAATCATTCCAACTCGCCTCCAACTTTGGGGTGGGGGAAAATCTCCAGAGGAATGGAGACCCCCCTGGGGTCAGTGCAGTCAGCGCCTGGCTGCAGAAGCTCGCTTTAAGGCGGGGCGAATTCGAAGCAGGGTGTGATCCCCTTGCTGTGTGTCCCCTTCTCCAGCTCACTCCCTTCCTTGCCCTCCGACTTTGTTGGGGCAGAAAGAGGAGAAAAGGAAGGCTGGGGGAAAGAGGGAGGGAGGGAAGGGGGAGCCTGCTTGAAAGGCCAAAGGGAGCGGGAATGTGAACTGACCCGAGCGAAGGTTGAAAGGGGATGGCTTCTCTCTCCCCCTCTCTCTCCCTCCCTCTCTCTCTCTCTCCCTGCGTTGCTTTCCAACTCAAGTTCTCCACTTGAAAGATGGGAGAGAAATCAAACTTTAGTTTGGAAGATTGTGATGAAGGAAGCTGTACTGACCAGGCTGCCCTACAGATCTCTCTGGAAGGCATACACATGTTTTGGGGGGAGGATTTCTAACCTGGAAAAGGAGCAACCCGGGCGATTTCGTGTGTGTTTTGTTCCTTGGGAAAACCTCCACTCACCCTGATCGTAAAACCAGTTTCCCTGGGAGCGAGGGAGAAAGGTTTCCCACGGATTGGAGTGCCTGCACAGAGGCCTTCCAAACCGGAGCAAAAGGCTGCTGGGGAAACCCAAACTGGGAGTCCTTCCACGCAACTTTATTACCCAGAATATCAAGGCAGAAAATCCCACAATATCTCCTTTGAACAGGTTTATCAGAGGACCCTTCCATATTTATTTATTTGCTTTTGTGTCAGGAGCGATTTGAGAAACTGCAAGTTACTTCTGGTGTGAGAGAATTGACCGTCTGCAAGGACATTGACCAGCGGAACCCCCGGATGTTGGATGTTTTACCATCCTGTGGGAGACTTCTCTCTTGTGTGTCCCCATGGGGAGCTGGAGCTGATAGAGGGAGCTCATCTGAGATATCCATACAGCTCTAGATCCCAGAATATCAAGACAGAAAATCCTATAATATCTGCTTTGAACTGAGTTATCTGAGGACCTTTCCACACAGTCATATATCCCAGAATATCGAGGCAGAACATTCCTTAATATCTGTTTTAAACTGGGTATCTGAGCGCCCTTCCACACAGCAATATATCCCGGAATATCGAGGCAGAAAATCCCACAATATCTGCTTTGAATTGGGTTATCTGAGGGTCCTTCTACACAGCCATATATCCCAGAATATCGAGGCAGAAAATTCCGTAATACCTGTTTTAAACTGGGTATCTGAGCGCCCTTCCACACAGCAATATATCCCAGCATATGGAGATAGAAATTCCTACAACATCTACTTTGAACTGAGTTATCTGAAGGCCCTTCCACACAGCCATATATCCCAGAATATGGAGGCAGAAAATCCCACAATATGTCTTTGAACTGAGTTATCTGAAGGCCCTTCCACACAGCCATATATATCCCAGAATATCAAGGCAGAAAATCTCACAGTATCTGCTTTTGGGTTATCTAAGTCCACACTCAAATAATACGGGATTTTCTGCCTTGATATTCTGGGATATAGGGCTGCGTGGAAGGGCCCTGAGTCCACACTGCCTTATATTCCAGTCCAAAGCAGAAAATGTGGGATTTTATTCATCTGCGTGGAAGGGGCCTCGGCTGCGCCTCTCTTCCTACCATGTTTATCTCAGATCCAGGGAGAGCTGAACCTTAGCGACCAAGTCAGCGGAGAGGCGAGGAAAGAGGGGAGGACGAAGCACCACGAGCACCAAAGGCGCCCCGGCCTTTGTTTAGATGGGGATCGCGGCCTCTTCCTTCCTGGAAACGTCACCAGCGTGAAAGAGACGCTGGAAGGGGGCTTAGTTGGACTGATTGTATGTTTTCCCACCTCCTTCGAGCCAGGAGGAAGACGAGACCCGCATCAATGGAGGACAGGGTTTACATTTAGCCAGGAAGTGTACAATTCCGAAGATCCAGGTCCACGTGCGACCCGAGAAGGCGCCGAGAAGGCCGCGGGAGGGAAGCCCCGCCGTGGCCTCCCCGCTTCCCTTTGAGAAGCAGCGAGAGGGAGAAGCTCTCCCTTCAGCGGCCTTCTAACCCAGGCCTAGCCGAGCCCCGTCCCACCTCTGCACAGGCGCCCCAAAACCTTCCCCACACTCAAAACACACAATCCTCAGTTCAAAGAAGCGAAAGGGGGGATCAAGGCCGTGGCCTGGTCTTCCTCCTTTCCCTCCGTGTTTTCCAAACTTCCACTATCCCCCTTTTTTAAAGAGAAGGGGGCTCTATTTTTCTTTAGGCGTTAGTAACAGCCACCACCACAAAAAGAGAAACACAGTCCCGCCTTTTCCTTCATTTCCCCTTGATAAACTACTTGTAAAATGGAGTCCCCGGTAGCGCAATGGGTTTAAGCCAGCATTTCTCAATGGGGGTCGGGACCCCTGGAGGGGCCGTGAGGGAGTGTCAGAGGGGTCACCAAAGACCATCAGAAAACACAGTATTTTCTGTTGGTCGTGGGGGTTCTGTGTACCAAGTTTGGCTCAATTCCATCGTTAGTGGAGTTCAGAATGCTCTTTGATTGTAGGTGAACTATAAATTCCAGCAACTACAACTCCCAAATGACAAAATTCAATCCCCCCAACCCCACCAGTATTTGAGCCTATCAAGTATTTGTGCCAAATTTGGTTCAATTCATAAAAAATACATCCTGCATGTCAGATATTTACATTGCAATTCATAGCAGTAGCAAAATAACAGTTATGAAGTAGCAACAAAAATAATTTTATGGTGGGGGGGGGGTCACCACAACATGAGGAACTTTATTAAGGGGTCAAGGCATTAGGAAGGTTGAGAAGCACTGGTTTAAACCCTTGTGCCAGCTGAACTTGCTAACCAAAAGGTCAGAGATTCGAATCCCTGGGAGTGGGGTGAGCTCCTGTCTGTTAGCTCCAGCTCCCCATAAGGGGACATGAGAGAAGCCTCCCACAGGATGGTAAAAGTGCAAACATCCGGCCGTCCCCTGGGCAACGTGGAGTAGGGTGAGCTCCCTTCTGTCAGCTCTAGCTCCCCATGCGGGGACATGAGAGAAGCTTCCCACAGAATGGTAAAACATCAAACACCCGAATCCGGGCCTTCCCTTGGCAACTTCCTTGCAGATGGCCAATGCTCTCACGCCAGAAACTTGCAGTTTCTCAAGTCGACACGGAAAAAAAAACCTAAATGCAGTTTTCTCCGACCCCTTCTTCGCCTAAATCCCAACTTTCTTTTCATTTGAATTAAGGGTCTTATTCTTTGGACTGTCAAGGACTGGTATTTCAGGCTCCCTCCACCAGAAAGTCAGAAGTGAGTGAGATGCTTTCGCAAAACTAACCCCGCTTTTCCCAGAGACAAACCCAGAGGCCACCCGAATGGGCTCCGAATTTCTGCCTCTTTAAACAGATGGAAAAGCAAGCCACCCTCCTGGACTTCAGAGTGAATTATACGTGCGCTTGGGGTCAGTCTGGTTCACCAGAAAAAACAGTAAAATCTGTTTGCCTGGAAGTATGAAATCGCTACATCAAAACTAAGCCTTGGGAGGACAAAATTCCTCAATCTTTTCGAGGCCACGAAAGCAAGCCACATGCAGATGCAACTGTGGGGTCGAAATATGCCTTGAACAGAACGCTTTAGCGAGGCGAGGAGAGGGAAGCAGGCCGGGGCGCCTCTTCCCTGCTCGGCCTTGGCCGGCCCAGCCTGGGCGCTTTCAAGGAGGCGGCCATTTACTGCCCCCTGATTGCCCCACTGACCAGGTTAGCTCATAAACCTATTCACACGCCACAATGGGGATTTTCTCAACAATTAACAAGAAACAACATAATAAAGCCATTGACAAAGGCCCGGCTATTTACTAGAAATTAGGCACTCTTTAAGAGACCAGTGCGTAATTTCACACACTTTACAACCTGCCAGTGCATTTCCAACACCAGAGTAAACAACTGGGTGTGCTTTTTTCGGCTCAAGCTGTCGCCCCAAACTGGCCCTCCCGGTTGGCAGGTCTCCCCCTCCCCACTTTACCTAGGAACACATTTTTAAGCTGCAACAAAGGCTGAGGAAATAAACATGGCCTCCTAAACATCCTTAAAATAAAGAGAACAATAACAGTGGGTTGTTGTGAGTTTTCCGGGGTGTGTGACCATGTTCCAGAAGCATTATCTCCTGACGTTTCGCCTGCATCTATTTTAGGCATCCTCAGACACTCCACAGATAGATAAACCCCATTTTCCTAGTTTCCAACAGACCTCACAAACTCTGAGGATGCCTGCCATAGATGCAGGCGAAACGTCAGGAGAGAATGCTTCTGGAAAATGGTCATATAGTCTGGAAAACTCACAGCAACCCAATGATTAGATGCAGGCAAAACGTCAGGAGAAAATGCTTCTGGAAAATGGCCATACAGCCCGGAAAACTCACAGCAATCCAGTGATTCCCGCCATCGACAACACAGAATGCAAGCATTATTCCGCTTTCTTATTAAAGGATGCATCCTGGAATTAAATGGGTGTCTAGATAAGTTTTAGTCAGCTTGTTTATCTGACTTGAAACAAAACATAGCTCCCATTTGTGCTGCTATGACTTATCAGTATTTAGGGTGTTTGGGGCACAGTTCCTCTATTCAGTCTGAGAGATCTGGACCCTTGCAGGCTGAATTTCGATATCTACTGACTGGAAGCCTTTTTGACCACAATCTATTGTGAAAAAGAATGAATCTTGGTCTGAGGAGGGCTGCCATAGATGCAGGCGAAACGTCAGGAGAGAATGCTTCTGGCACATGGCCATACAGTCCGGAAAACTCACAACAACCCAGTGTTTCCGGCCGTGAAAGCCTTCGACAACACATAGAACAATAACAACCAGTTCCAAAACCCTCTGATCTCACCTCCTCTATCTGAGAACCCTGGTTTACTTCTTATTATAGGTTCCAGTGCCTTCCTAGGCCTCCTTTGTCAGGGAAGCCCTCCTCTCTTCTCTCACAACCATAACAACAACAACAGCCAGCAGCTCGTGGGTAATATTGCCTCTACCGGGTCTAAACTGAGGCCTAGGCTTGTAATTCTGTCCCGGGGCCTCTCTGTCTGGCGAGGGTCATAAATCCCACCCTGCTGTCATAAAATAAACAGGAGTTCCATCCTCTTTTATGGATTGGATTTCCTATTTATTAGGAAGGGAACACCAGCCGGGTTTAGGTGCCCGTCCTCTCCAAGAAAAACCCTAGTGTCTCTCGGGGAGGCTTCTCTCTTCCATCTCTCTCTCTCTCCCTCACTCCCTCCTCCTTCTACACCCTCTCTCTCTCTCTCTCTGCTCGACTTAAACCTTGCAGCTTGGGAAGTGAATGAGGGAGCGTTTCGAAGCCCCTTTGCTCTGCTCCTGACCCGGAAAAGGACGATGGGGCGAGCGCCTTAGAACCTGAGCTGCCTTGGAGAGCCAGGGAGCCCTAGTGGGGGGGGGGGGGCACACAAAAGGCGAGGCTGTAAGGGAGGGAGTGGGCGCTGGAGAGTCGGGTCCGCAGTGGGCCGAGAGAGAGGAGAGAGCCCCCCAGCCCGGCCCCCGGAGCCTTCCCTTTCGCCCCCCTCCAGCCCCAGAAAGGCCACCTCGAAGTGGCTCTCTCTGGGAAGGGGCCCCTTCCTCTTGGCCTGATTGAGAGTCTTACACATTCAGGGCCAGGGAGGAAGAAAAGAGGAAGAGAGCCAGGCAAGGGAGGCACAAGGAGAGGCCGGGCTGGGAGAGGAAGACAAAACGCGCACCCCACAATGAGTTTGTTTTCAGGCAGCCAAGATGGCGACCAGGACAGGCTGGAGGCTAGTGGGGCTGGCGAGCGGGGAGCCCTTCTTCTGCTCGGCTCTTCTCCCCCTCCACACGACATCCTCCGCCCCCTCCGATTCCTGCAGGACCAATTCACCCTATAACTCTCCCAGAGTACAGTAGCCCCCCGCTTCCTGTTATTCCTGGAGACAGGAAGCCGAAAATTGGAGGGTTGGGGATGGGGGGGGGGGAGGCCAGTGTTGATCCCAAGCACACGCGGAGACTTTTGCACAGCCAAGAAATATAAAGAGGCGAAGCCTCGCCGGCTCCCAGCCCCTTGTTTACAAACACAGCTGTTGCCCAAGGTTTTTGCAAACCCCAGCAGCGAGGGAAGGTGCAGCAGAAAGGGGGAGAGGAGGAAGAGGAGGAGGAGGAGAAAGAGGAGGAAGGAGGGAGGGAGGGAGGTGGTGGTCTCGGCATCTGGAAAGGACAGGGCGCCTTGTTTTTGAAACTGTCAATTCCCTCAACCCCTATTGTGAGGGCTTCATGCAAAACATCTCCGGCCTTTTAAGGCTGGGGCTTGTGAGGCCGCCTCGGACTGAAAAGAAGAAGTGAGGGCAAAGGGAAGGGGATGGATGGGTCGGGAGAGAGAGAGAGAGAGAGAGAGAGAGAGAGAGGGCAACGCCAATAATTATATCAGAAGAGGCCCACAGCAAAATTGCAGCATACAATGCAATACAGAATGTATATGTGTGTGATTATAGGAATTGCATTGTGTGTGTTCTTTCTCTCTCTATATATATACACACACACACACGTACATACATCTTGCATTGTGTGGGATACACACACACACAGCAAAATTGCAGCATGCAATGCAATACAGAATGTATATGTGTGTGATTATAGGAATTGCATTGTGTGTTCTCTCTCTCTCTCTCTATATATATATATATACGTACATACATCTTGCATTGTGTGGGATACACACACACATAAATTATACACACACACAGCAAAATTGCAGCATACAATGCAATACAGAATGTATATGTGTGTGATTATAGGAATTGCATTGTGTGTGTTCTCTCTCTCTCTCTATATATATATATACATACTTAGGTACATACATCTTGCATTGTGTGGGGTGCACACACACACATAAATACACATAAATATTACACACACACACACATATATTCACGTACATACATCTTGCATTGTGTGGGATACACACATACACATACATTATATATACATAGTGTGATCTCTCCCCCTCTCTATATATACATACATACATCTTGCATTGCATGCTGTACACACACACATAATATATAATGTGTGTATATATATAATGTGCTCTCTCTATATATACACACATGCATGCATCCATACATCTTGCATTGTGCACGCCACACACAAATATATATAATTATAAAATGTATATACATAGTCTGCTCTCTCTAGATATATACATACACATGCATACATACATACATCTTGCATTGTGTGCTATACAGACTTATAATATAACGTGTATATATATATATTGTGCTCTCTCGCTATATATATACATGCATACATTAATACATCTTGAATTGTGTGCTATACACACATAAATATATATAATTATAAAATGTCTATACATAGTCTGCTCTCTCTCTCTCTATATATATATATATACACACACACACATATATACATACTTACATACATTTTGCATTGTGTACTATACACGCACATAATACATAGTGCTGTGTATATAGTGGGCTCTCTGTCCCTCCCTCTCTTTACATATACACATGCATACATACATCTTGCATTGTGTGCTATATACAAACACATTTAAAATATATAATGTATATTTATAGTCTGCTCTCTCTCTCTATATATATAAATATATATATATATACATCTTGCATTATGTGCTATATACATATATAATGTATAATGCATATATATAGTGTGTTCTATATATATACACACACACATACTTACAACCTGCATTGTGTGCTATACACACATATATACAGTAATATATTGTATATATTGTGCTCTCTCTCTATATATATCTATATCTATATACATATATGCATGCATTCATACATCTTGCATTGTGTGCTATACACAAATATAATATATAATATATATAATGTATATACATTATATGCTCGCTCTCTATATATATATATACATACATGTATGCATGTGATGTATCACATACATGCATACATACATCTTGCATTGTGCTATACACACACATATATAATAAATATAATATATATAATGTATATACATAATATGCTCTCTCTCTCTACATATATATGTGTGTGCATGCATGTGGTGTATTCCACATACATACATGCATACCTACATACATCTTGCTTGTGTGCTATATCTGTCTCTGTGTGTACATATATATATATATAGAGAGAGAGCACATTATATATATATGCATTATATACTATATATGTGTGTATAGCACAATGCAAGATGTATGTATGTATGTATGCATGTATGTGGGATACACCACGTGCATACATGTATATGTATATATATATATAGAGAGAGAGAGAGAGAGAGAGAGAGAGAGCATATTATATATACGTATATATCGTATGCGAGTGCACACATGCCTCTAGGTCTTTTGGAAATGAGTGGAGCAAAAAGGGAAAAGAACCCAAGGGGATCAAAGCTCTCTCTTCCTCCTGTTTGCCCCCCCCCCCCCCAGCACTTTTTAAGGCGCTTCTGCAATCCCTCCCAGTCCCAGATGAGTTTGCCAGGCCCTGTCGCTCCAAAGGGCGGCGAGGAAGGTGGCGTCCCTCCCTCGTTCTCTCTTGCTGCTCTTCGAAGGGAACACGGGCTCTCTGACCCTCCCTCCCTCCCCCACAGGAAAGTTTCTGCCACCCCAAACGACTTTGCAGTTGAATCATGAACTTTACTTTTTTTTCTCCCCCTCCCCACGCGAGCATCTTAACCTAACCGTAAAAAAAACCACAGCGAGCCAGGCTTCCTGTGCGAGATCTCGCTTGCCAAAAAGGCCCGGCTTTGAGCACCAACTCTGCAGCCCAGGCGAGCGCGCGCCCCCGAAGTGAAACCAAAACAAGGCCGCATGAGGCCCTGGCTTTCTGCAGAAACATCCGTTTTGGGGGGATCCAAATCGGAGAGAAAGCGAGAGGAAGGGAGAGTTAGATGGTTATTTTTTTAACCACCCCAAGAACGGCTGAATTGCAAGCTGCTGTGCAACAGACAGGCCTGCTTTTCCTTATTTCTGCAGAGGGAGGAAACAGGCCGCAGGGTTGTTGGTTCTTTAAAGGTTATTTCTGCCTCTATCTTCAAGTCAGGGTGGACTTTTAGGATCCATGGATTTTCTACAAACTTCCTACTGTGGGGCTTAGGGTTTTGCTAAAAGCCATATCCACATGTTCTCATCTGAATGGTAGATATATAACCCAGCGTCTCCTTTGTTTTCCAGAGTGGGGAAAAGCGTTTGGATTCGACCCAGGGAATTTTATGGTTGTTTGTTTCGACCCCAAGAACCTGGAAAGCTGGAGAGGTTTGTGGGAGGAGAAAGGCAATTTCGTCTTGCCTCAAACTACCTCGAAAAATGAAATGCACCTCCTAAAAAAGAGGCTTGAAACAAGCAAGCCTTCTCAGACACCCCTTTGCGTCCCACTCTGAGAAAGTAAACAAGGTCTGCCAGCTAAAGTCAATGGGATTGTTCTAGAGCAAGGGAAGGGGGGAGGTGAGGGGTTACAGTTTCCCTATGGCCCCAAATCCCATGCCAGGATCCACTGGACCGGCAGCAATGGTTACATAATGCCTTGGGGGAGGCACCTAGGAGAAGAGCAGGCCTCTCTTTCTCAGCATTGGGGGCTGGGCTGAAAAATCTGCTTTCTTTGCTGAAGCAAACCCAAAGCTTTTTTAGGTGGCTGGCATTAGAGAGAGATGGACACGTGTGGGAAACCACTGAGATATTTAGGGAGATCTAGTGGATTTTTCCTCCCTGATGCATTTCTGGGGAGGAGTGGATTGACATGCTCAAAAACCTTTGGCCTGACATTATGAAAACGACAGCCTTTAGGCACTAAGGCTACAGTTAGTTAGGACTAGGCCTCTGTTTTGTTAGGGTAACTGGTTAAAATTTTAATGCTCCTGTGTTGTTGTTTTTTAACAGTAGTGCTTTTGAATGTATCCGGATTGAAATATTTTGTATCTCTGCCTATTTTAGTGAAAGGGACCTATTTTATTATTAATTATTTATTTACGATATTTATATGCCCCCTTCTCACCCTGAAGGGGACTCAGAGCTGCTTACAAGTAATATGTACATAAAACATACTATATTATTAGCATAGTAGCATCATTAGCATCATTCATAATATTAGTATTATATAATATTAGATTGTTGCTGGGGGAGGGACTCTGATGTCTCAGAAGAAGACCGTATCCAGTTGATGAAGTGGGATCCAATGGGGAAGGGATTGAAAAGGAAGCAGAGTTTTAATGTATTGTCAAAGGCTTTCATCACTAGCTTGTTCTGAGTTTTCGGACTGTATGGCCATGTTCCAGAAGTATTCTCTCCTGACCTTTCGCCTGTGTCTATGGCAGGCATCCTCAGAGGTTGTGAGGTCTTTTACTTCAGACCTCACAACCTCTGAGGATGCCTGGCCTAGATGTAGGCAAAATGCCAAGAGAGAATACTTCTGGAACATGGCCATGCAGCCCAGAAAACTCACAACAACCCAAGTAGTGTTTTGTGTGAAAAGGAGGCCTTTCCAACTCTTGCCTCTAAGGGCTTCTACACAGCCCTATATTGCAGAATATCAAGACAAAAAAATCCCACAATATATGCTTTGAACTGGGTTATTTGAGTCCACACTCAAATAATGTGGGATTTTCTGCCTTGATATTTTGGGATATAGGGTTGTGGGGAAGGGTCCTAAGGTAACAAGGCTCTTTTACCAAGGAAAGGCTTTCTGCGACCCACCCCACTCCAAGGCTTTCTAAAGAAGCCAAAGGAAGTGTGTGTGTGTCCCAAGCTGAGAGTCTAAGCAGACTAAATGTCTCCTGTGTGGGTGACATAAGGCCATATCTTATGCAGTCACACACAAGTCTAGAGCAACATTTCTTCCACAACAATTGCATTGATACTTCCACAAAGAGCAGGTTAAATGAGTAATACACGACAACAATTGCAACAGGATAACATTGGGGGTTGGTATATTTCTAAATACCTCCTGCAGGTGTCCTGCAGAGAGAGGAAAGCCATTCTCCCTGCCCCCATCTCATCTTATCTCCTTTCTTTCTTTCTTTCTCTTAGGCCTCTTTCACGCAGCTGAATAAAATTCCACGTTTTCTGCTTTGAATTGGAATATATGGCAATGTGGACTCAGATAACCCAGTTCAAAACAGATATTGTGGGATTTTCTGCCTTGATATTCTGGGTTATACGATTGTGTGGAAGAGCCTCTGTTTTTCTTTCTCTCTAGTTTTGGTTGTATTTTGAAAACAAAAGGTCACACTAGCCTAAATCTATTTAGGAATATTGAGATCTTGCTCCTGCTGTTTGTTAGCAGGGGCAAGATCTCAAAGATTTTTAAACAACAGCAGCAACAACAACAACAGCAACAAAGTGAACAGTGAATTTCCATAAGAAAATGTTGACTCTAAGGCTCCATGTAAACAGCCCTTTGTTGTTTTCTTTTCTTTTACGATATAGGATAAATCATTCTCCTGGGTGTAAACAATTCTAAATCAGAGAGAGGAATCTTGTTATCCAATGAAACCCGAATGAAAAAGATCAGCCCAGAAACCGACAATCAACCCAAAGTGCTGATTCAGCAACTCCATTGTATCACTTTCTCAACCCTTAAAATATCCAATGGCTCTGCTTAATTTCGCTGAGCTTCCTCTCTTTCCCAGCCCCAAACAGAATAGCACTGACACCTCCCTAGATTTGTTTTTGTGTCGCATTTTTTGTATAAGACACCACAATCAACCTCTGGAAAGCACCATTCCTTCCAGCCAAAGCCTCACCCCCAAAAGAGAGCAGAAAACAATGGGCAGCCCTGCAAAAAGTCTAGAAATCGTCATTTTTTAAAACAGTGTTTTAATTGAAAATAAAGCTAAAGCATGCTTTTTCCAACAGTGCAAATTTCCATCGTTTTGATTTACTGCTTCCAACATCACAACATATTAACACCGGCATGTCTTCCTCCCAAAAGGCTCGACTCTACAAGTCTGCCTGCTTCAACTATATGTCAAGTTTTTTAAGTGCAAATATAGACAATTGCCTCTGATTGTCATGTGCAGTAGGAAAAAGGGGAAAAAAAGAAATGATCCTGCTACAAAGATAGGATGGTTCGGGGGAAAGTCAAGTTTCCAGAGATGTGGAGAAAACAGTGACAAGTCCTGGTTTTTAAAACGCCTGAGTATTTGTGCCAAAGCAGCTATCAAGAATAGGGTACATTCTCCATGGGGAATACACCTTCCACTGGGCCCTCTGTTTCATTCATTCAGCATGCTGGGTCTGCCTGCACTTTATTCCAAGGGAGAGAGCCTTGCATTCATTCACCCGGCTTTGCCAATTTGGGAGAACTTTTTGGATGCCCAGCTCCAACCTTCAGAAGTATTATGCATCATCACACTAGAGAATGAATCCACTTTAAATCCGGTTTCTACATCCTGCACAATTCTGGGGTTTGTAGTTTAGAGAGGAGCTTTTAACAATCTCACTAAACTACAAACCCCAGAATTCTGCAGGAGGCAGGAACCGGATTTAAAGTGGATTCATTCTCTAGTGTGATCAGATCCATGGATGTATCTCAGTCCACAGCAAAGTGAAGGCAGTAAAGCCTAGGCATCCCTTATTTGAAACCAACCTCCCAAGTAAACTTTGCAGAAGATTGTCCTCTCCTGTAGGGTGGACTGAGGACCATCAGCCAAGGTGTCCTATCCTATCAATGGGCCAATCTAAACGTTTCACTGGGGGCACCCATTCTTATTGGCTTGCTCCACATCCTTTTGTTTTGAGCCACTTTTCCTTCCTTTTGTTTGCAAAGACAATCATCACCATCACCTTCAATCCATATCTATTGAAGGAACTTTCCTAGCAGTGACCTGGAAACACCTCTCTTTCTGTGTCCACTGCAGTGGCTTCTGAAGGAAGAGGAGACCAAGTGGGGTGGGAGGACAACCAAGCTGAGAGGGCTTCTTCCCCAGTGAATGAGAGGTACAGTAAAAACCTTCCCTGTGCAACCTTCTCGCTGAAGAAACGGAATCGACCAGTTAAAAACAGACTTCCAAGTTCCCAATCTAGTGCATTTACATATTAATGGCTCGTTCGAATTATAATTCAACCTTCTTTTGTTTTTTAATTACTTGTAGCAGTTGAATTGAGGTACCGGGTGTATTATTAGAATTCTGAGACAGTAAAGTGTTCCAGCTTTATCAGATTCCACTGAGGTGTTGTGTTTTGTTTCATCAACTCGAGGCTTTCGCCCCCGAAAGTAGTCTAGGGAATATTTCCAGAATATCCTGGCCTCCCCCTTCCCCACCCACCCTCTTCTTCCCCCAAGATCTGTCTTCACGGCAAGGGATAAGAGTAATCCAATTCCTTCTTCTTTCTTCTGTTTTCCCCCAAAAAACAGAACAAACCAGAGAGGATGCCATGGAGTGGGCAGGGATACACCATCCTGCCAAGGTGAAGAAAGAGGGTCGGAGGAGAAATGATAATAATAATTATAATAATAATTAAAAAATCCCAGCCAAGAGGAGAACCAAGAAGTCGGGGAGGTCTTCCCCTTCCCCGCTTTCACGAGTGAAATTTCCTGAATTTGTGGCTGGGGGGCAAAGGGATGGCCGAGCCGCCCAGCTGCCATTTCCAGACCGGGTGGGCCTTGGGGGGCGGCTGGACCTCCTTGGCGGTGCTGAAGCTGTAGGCCGGCAGCAGATCCCCGTCCAGGCCCAGCACCAAGGAGGGCGGGCAAGGGAAGTTCCCCAAGAAGCTGAAGGGTCGCTTGAGGGCCGCGGCCACGCTGCCGCCCACCCGCTTGCGCCGCCCGAGCACCGCCAGGCCCTCCAGGGGCCCTTCGGGACTCTCCAGGAGCGGAGGCGGCGGAGGCGGCGGCGGAGACTTGCCCGGAGGGGCCGGGCGAGGGCTGCGGGCCGACTTGAGATTTGGCTTCATAGGCGGCGCGGGGTGGGTCAGCAGGGCCCGCTTGCCCAGCACCAGGGTCCGGTAGTTCTTCCTCACGCGGGCTCCGAATTTGTACTCCCCGTCGTCGTCGTCGTCGTCGTCCTGGGGCTTGGCGAAAGTGCGGAGGGGGGCCGGGGGCGGCGGGGGCGTCCTGCTAGGTTTGGAGGGGCTGCTGGGCGCGGCGGGACCTCTCGAAGGCGGGCGGGGGGGCTCCTCAGGGCATCCCGGGTCTTCCTTCGTTGGCAGCAGCAAGGGCAGCGGCGGTGGGGGGTCCGGGGGCGGCGGGGGCGGAGGGGAGAGCTGGGCCTCAGTCCTCTCCTCCTTGGGCTCCCGGGGCCCGCTGCCTTCCCACGCGGAGGGGCTCTGGACGGGGAGGGCTCCATATTCGGCGTTGGCGCTGCTATCCTCGACCTTGATCTGGGCCAGGGGCACGAGAGGCACGAGGGGTGGTGTCGCCGGCGGGGGCTCGGGAAGAGGGTGCCTTTGGGAAGAGGGGGCGACCAGGCAGCCCTCCTCGGGACACTTCCTGGGCAGTTCAACCCCGAGGGCTGCTTGGGGCTCCTCTGCAGCGGGTGGAGGATAAGAAGGAGGAGGAGGCAGGGGAAGGGGAAGGGGAGGAAGAGGAGACGGGCAGTCCAGGCGGGCTTTCCTGCCCTCTCGGCAGAGTCTCGGCGGCGGGCTGGCTTTGAGGGCCTGGCAGGGTCCGGCGGGGCGGCGGCAAGGGCGGCGGCTGCCTCCCGTGGCCAAGCCCGGCCTTCCCGGGGGAGGGGGCCCCTCCTCGGAACAGCCCAGGCCCGGCTCAACCTTGGGCGCCCACTCCGCCTGCCCCACCGGCCCCCCTCCCCTCTCCTCCTCCTCCTCCTCCTCCTCTTCCTCTTCTTCTTCTTCGGAGGAAGAGGAGGATTCGGCTTTGATAGTCCTCGCCGGGCCCGGCAGCTCCTGGAAAGGGGCGGGGAGTGGCGGTCCAGGCGACGGGCAGAAACTGGTGCGCCTGAAGCGGATGCTCTGCACCGACACTTGGCTGGAGCCGGTGCTGGAGTCGGACTCGGAGCTGCTCTCCTCCTCGTCTTCTTCTTCCTCCTCCTCCTCCTCTTCTTCCTCCTCCTCCTCCTCGTCAGAGCTCAGTTCACTGGAATCAGAACCGCAGCTGACTTCTTCTTCATCCTCTTCCTCCTCCTCTTCTTCATCTTCCTCCGAAGAGCCCGAATTGCTGCTACTGGTTAAGCTGGAGCAGAAGTCGGAGTCGTTAGCCGCCTGGTCGGAATAGGAGCTGGATTCGGAGTCGCTGCTGTAGCTCTCCGGGAAAGAGTGGTGCTGCGGCGGGGCCAGGAAGCCGTTCAAGGCGGGCGAGGCGAGGAGGGCGCCCTTGTCCGGCGGCTTGGAAGCGGCGCGGGGCAGGAAGAGGCAGCGCCGCCCCCCTCCGCCGCCTCCGAGCCCCAGGCCCCCCTCTTCCCCCGCCGCTGCTTTCCTCCTCCGCTTGGCTTTGCTGCGGGCGGCGGAGGCGGGCTTGGCCTGGCTGGAGATGGCGGCCGAGGCGTGGTGATGGTGGTGGTGATGGTGGTGGTAGTAGTAGCGCGGGTGCTTGGCGCAAAGAAGGCTGCGGAAACAGGCGGGTTCCGAGGCCAGCGAGAGGTAACGCGGGCGGAGCGGGGCAGTTTCATAGTTTGCAGACCCTTTGCCAGGCGAGCGGGGCAGTCCCGGCGAGCTCAGCCCCGGCGGAGGGCTCCAAAAGTGAGGTAGATCCGAAGCCGGTAGGAAAGCGCCCGGCCCCGCTTTGCGCCAACCATTTCTCCGCCCGGCAGCGGCTGCAGCGGCAGAAGCAGCGGCTCCATTCAAACCCAGCCAAAGTTTGCCTCTGTCTTTCCAAAAGGCCGCCGCCGCCGCTGCCGCTGCTGCTGCCGCTGCCACGGCTTTAGTCTGTGTCCCGGGAGAGGCGTCCTCCCGCCCCGTGGACGCCCGGCGCTTAGTCCTGAGCACGGGCTCCGTCTTGCAGGAGGTGTTGAGCGCCTCCACGTCCTCGCGGGAGATGAGCGTGCACTTGGCGGCGTGGAAGGCGATGGAGTTGATGGCCTTGAGCCGGCGCAGTTCCTCCAGGTCGCAGTGGTGCTTCTGCACCTTGAGGTGGTCCATGCGCTTGTGCACCGTGGTGCGAGGGATGTTCTTGAGCAGATCCGTGAAGACCTGCGAGAGGGCGAACATCTGCTTGCCCCGGATCACCAGGTAACCCAGGCGCACGCCGTCCACCTCCTCGAAGCCGGACTTCAGGTCGCCCATGCTGCGCTTCCTCTTCCTCCTCCTCCTCCTCACCGCCCCACCATGGGGGCAGGGGGGGCATCAGCCGCGGAGAAGGAGCCCCCTCTCCTCAGGCAGCCCAACAGCCCAGGCAAAAAAGGTGTGCTGGGGGAGGAAATCCAAGCAGAGAGAGAGAGAGGCAGAGAGAGAGCGAGTCTATCCTCCTCAGCCAGGTGCTGGCTTGGCTCTCAAGGCATCCTGCTGGATGGAAAAGAACAAAGCCTGTTATTCCTGGTCAAACTTTGGAGGGGAAAAGCAGCCCAGAGAAAGAGAGGAAGGCAGGGCGGCTGCGCTCCAAGGCGGAGGGGGTGGGCAAAAGGCATGTCGTGGAAATTGGGGAAGGGAGGAGGCGGAAGAAGAGGAAAAAGGGGGCCCCAACCGGCTCGGTGTTTCCCCCGGTGTTTCCCGACGACGGCACTGAGAGGAAGGCAGGCTGGCTACCTGGAGCCCTTTGGGCGAACGGCACGCCCCCTTCTCGGCCAGGATAAAGGAATGCGAGGCGAAGGGGCTGCAGAGAAAACCAGGAGAGCCTCCTCGCAATCCCCCTCCCTCTCTTCTCTCTCTCTTTCTTTCTGTCTTTCTTTCTCTCTCTCTCTCTCTCTCGCCCGCTCTCCCTCTCTCTCTTTCTCTCTCTTCCCGCCGCTGCTTTCGCTCCAAATCAAATGACAGAGTGAAGGGAGCTCGTCCGGAGACACCTTCATCAATTAATTCCCCCAAAGCCAGCGCTGATTGGACACTCCTGACAGGTGATGCAATAAAAATGGATATTCCACCCCCTTTCCACCGCCCCCCCCGGCCAAATCTCCGGCTAATTAGCATACTCTTAGGCTGCCGCCTCCCCTCCCAAAGTAAATAATACTGTTAGTATATAAATCTTTCTATTAAACAATCCGGAGCTCCCAGCCAGCCCAGAGCTTGGGCTCTCTCTCTCTCTCTCTCTCTCTGCAGCTCTGGAGCTGAGGGAAGGAAGGCGCCCCTTTGGAAGCCCTCCTGGCAAATATATATATAAGAATACATAGTATTTTGGGGTCTCATTCGGGCTATCTAAGAAAAGCAAGGGGAAATCTATCCCTTCCTATAAGAATGCCAGGATGGGGAAGACGAACAGAATAACCATCTCGAAGTCACAATTTGAAGGGGGGGGGGCGTTTTGTTCTGCCTTTTTTGGCGTGTCAAAGCAGGCTTCCTCAACCGGTATTTGGTCTTCCTTCTTTAAGTTTTGTTGCCGTTTCCATCTCCCCCCTTTTCCTTTCTTATTGGGGAAGCCTCGGAGGAGAACGAGCATACTCACGTTCGCTAGCTCGGCCTCGTCTTTCCTCTTCCTTCTCGCTTTCCTCTCTTTCTTCCTTTCTTCCTCTCTCTCTCACCCCCGCCCCTTTTGCCTTCCTGCCTTCCTTCCTTCCCTCTCTTCCTCTCTCTCTCTCTTTGCAATGGCTAAGTTGTTGCTACTAGGGTTTCCTTGCGTGGTTATCCTGAGCTCCAGCTCCGTCATACTGTAACACTTTTCGCTGAAATTCTGCCTGTAATATTGGGGGAGGGGGAAAGGAGAGGGAGGAGGAAGAGGGGAGAGGCAGGGAACCCGGACGAGAGCTCACGTCAGACCCATAACAAAGCTTCAGATAAGCCAGAAATGTGCCCACTTCTCTCAGTCCACCACCCCGGCCTTGCAAACAAGGTGGAGAATCCTCGTCCAGTCTCTGGGTCCGCACGAGGAATAGACGCGTGTTGAGTGCTTCCAGCGGTGGAAGCGGGACGGTGGCATCAGAGGTACTGAGGAGGAGGAGGAAGAAGAAGACTAAGGGGTAGAGGAAGGAGGAAAAGAAGGAGGAGGGGAAGGAGTAGGGGAAAGAGGAGGAGAAGGAGGAGAAGGAGAAGGGATAGAGGAAGGACAAAGAGGAGGAAGAGGAGAAAAAGGAGAAGGAGGAGAAAGAGTAGGGGAAGGAGGAGGAGAAGGAGGAGAAGGGGTAGGGGAATGAGGAGAGAGAAGGAGAAAAAGGAGGAGGAGGAGGAGGGGTAGGACGAAGAAGAGGAGAAAATGGAGGAGGAGGAGAAGGGGTAGGGGAAGGACGAGGAGGAGGAGGAGGAGGAGGAGGAGGAAGAGAAAAAGGAGGAGGAGGAGTAGGGGAAGAAGGGGAAGGGTAGAAGGAGGAGGAGGAAGAAAAGGAGAAGGGGAAGAAAAAAGAAGAGGAGAAAGAAGGAGGAGGAAGAAAAGGAGACGGACGAGAAGTAGTAGAAGGAGAAAGAGTAGGGGAAGGAGGAGAAAGGGTAGGGGATGAGGAGAGAAGGAGAGAAAGGAGGAGAAGGAGTAGGGGAACGAGGAGGAGGAGAAAGAGGAGGACGAGGAGAAGGAGAAGAACGAGAAGAGCGAAGGTTGCTTTGAGTTAGAAGGATGCCTCTGGTATCTTGTAACAACGAGAGGAGAAATCCCTGCTCCCTGTCATCCAAAACCATCTCCAAATACGGATACAGCATTAGCTTTCCATATCGGTGCCTAGGAGTGGTGGGGATCAACCATGCAATTCTTAGGGGTTCACACATTGTCTTTCCAAGGGATGGTTGGAAAGACTTCCATCTACGAATTTCCAGATGAGGGGCATTCCCAGCTCCAACTTTTACCCTGTCCTGTAATTTGAGGCCTTGTGGATAAGAGAGGAGATTAAACCTAGTAGAACCTAGTAGAACCCTTCATTTGGAAGGGGGCGAACCTATTCTATTTCTTCTCCCTGCTCTCCCAAAACCAAGCCAGCCCATTGCTATTTCCAAAGCCCTTGGCGGTGTTTTCAGTCCAAAATAACCATAGATCAAGGCGAGGAAATAAAAAGACAGCCCTTCACGAGCAGAAACGCAGAAAGGGGTGCCAACCAGTGTGGCTGAGAGGCTAGACCAGTGTCCCTGCAATCCTTCTACTAAGCCAGTCATGGATTTGAAGCCAAAATCTGGCCAGAAGCACAAACGTCCACATTTCCCAGTAGCTGGTGAGCAGAGCCAAAATGAAAGACATCCCTGCACTCCAGGGGGAAAAGGTGGGGAGCGATGGAAAATTAGAGCTGGAAAGAAAAGCCGAAGATATATCTTCTATCCCTCTATTACTCTTCTCTAGACCAGATAGGAGGGAAAGCTGGAGAAGGGAACAGGGTTTGGTGGTGAATGAATGCATGAATCTTGCCGTATCAGCTGCCCCCCCCCCCCCTGTAATTAATTTCCACGGCCGTTTTGCATGACTAGGTAAAAATGCTCACCATCTTCCCTTCCGTTTTCCCTCTCAACAACTCCCCACCGGCTAAACAGAGCTCCAGTTGCCTAAAATATGCACTTTCCCTGGAATTTTGCAGGGGACCACGGGGTGGTAGTGGACTAGCAGGGAGGCCTCTGGATCAAAGGGAAGTCCCTTGAATTGTGTGTGTGTGTGTGTGTGTCATCAAGTCGTCTACCACTTGAATTTCGAAGGGCAAAGAATCGTCAGAGATGTTTTTTTTTTCAGGTCCTTGGAAATGTAACCTCCAGCACCATGGTATTTGGGAATGGTCTCCCATCCAAAGACTAATCGGGGCTGACCCTGCTTAACTTGTAACCTCAGACAAGATGTGGTGCCTTTAGAGCAGGCATGGGCAAACTTCGGCCCTCCAGGGGTTTTGGACTACAACTCCCACAGGCTGTTAGGCTGTTAGGAATTTTGGGAGTTGTAGTCCAAAACCCCTGGAGGGTCGAAGTTTGCCCATGCTATTTAGGTTTTTCCTCGGGATCTGGGAAAATCCGCCGAATCCAATGAGGTGTCTTCTTTCTTTTGGACACACAGCAGTGTGTGTGTGTGTATTATATACTAGCCGTCCCCTGCCACGCGTTGCTGTGGCCCAATCTAGTGATCTGGAAAATAAAGTAATGAGAAAGTTTTGGTTTCTAATATATATAATTTCTTTATGCTTGTGGGTAGACAGTATTTCTTGTTGTTTCTTTGTCATCGTTGATGTGGAGATTGTTTGCCTACTCTGGGATATACAACATATAATTGTCCTTCTTTAGCAGTCCCTTTCAAATCTATGATACTATATCTGTGTGTGCGTGAATCATATATATCTATCTATATCTATGGCTGGATGGCTCTTTGTCAGGAGGGCTTTGATTACGTTTTCTTGCCCTGGTGAAGGAAGTTGGACTGGATGGCCTTAAGTATTTTCTGTTGGTCATCGAGGTTCTGTGTGGGAAGTTTGCCCCAATTCTGTCGTTGGTGGGGTCCAGAATGTTCTTTGATTGTAGGTGAACTATAAATCCCGGTAACTACAACTCCCAAACGTCAAGGTCTATTTTCCCCAAACTCCATCTGTGTTCATATTTGGACATATAGAATATTCGTACCAAGTTTGGTTCAGATCCATCATTGTTTGAATCCAAAGTGCTCTCTGGGTGTAGGTGAACTACAACTCCCAAACTCAAGGTCAATACCCACCAGACCCTTCTAGTGTTTTCTGTTGGTCATGGGAGTCCTGTGTGCCACATTTGGTTCAATTCCATCATTGGTTGAGTTCAGAATGCTCTTTGATTGTAGGTGAACTATAAATCCCAGCAACTACAACTCCCAAATGACAAAACCAATTTTCTTTGAGTGATGGTCACTCCTTGGGTTAGTAGGTGCCTTGTGTCCAAAATTGGTGTCAATTCGTCCAGTGGTTTTTGAGTTATGTTAATCCCAGAAACGAACATTACATTTTTATTTATATAGAAAAAGATAGGGACGCATCTGAGCGTCTCTTTTAGCCATCCAAATAAATATATCTCCCATTGTTATATCTCCATGTTTCTCCTGAGAGCAGAGGCAAAAGGCAAGCCAGATCGGCGGCGTCTCCTGATCTTTCAGCCCTTTTCCAGTGGAGCCGAAAGGCGAACAATGCCTCAACGCCGCCGCCTCGCTTGGAGCCCCTGCTTCCCCTTCCATGTCCCGCTCCTCCGATGCCAGCAAAGTTTCGAGAGGGAAAAACAACTGTTTGTCCTGCTCGTTTTGAATTATTATTAGGTTTTGCTGGGGTGGTGGTTAGGGTTGTTTTGAAGGGCAGGGAGAACGGCGGAAAGAAATGAAGGGAAGGTCGAAAGAATCAGACCCGTTTGGGCAAAGACTTGGGCGGACGTTTCCAAAGGCTGCTCTTCTCCCTCTCCACTTTGGAGGAGTTCCTCTTTGCCCCTTCCTTCCTTCCCTCCCTCCCTCCCCCTTCTCTGCCCTCCCCTTCGGGGGCTCCTCCTCCACGCCCCCTGCTTTGAGGTTGACGCGGGTGTGAATCCTTGACAGCCAGATCCACCGAGTCAATTCAGCGCCTGGGCTTGGAGAGAAAAGTTTTCTCCTCCCAGGCTGGCTCCCTGCCTTGTTTGTGTGTGTGTGTGTGTGTGTGAGAGAGAGAGAGAGAGAGAGAAGGGGGGTATTTAATAAAAGTGGACTTCTAACCCTGTGGAAGCTCCTTTTCCCTTTCTGCCCACTTTCCTCTAATAGAGACCAGGCTACTCTGGAGTAAACGTGTTTTGGCGTCCAGATAAACATGCTCACCGATCCTGGCTACACTTATTTGGTCGCAACCCTTTTGCTGTTGTCTTTGTGACATTCAAAGCCAGGAAGATTGGAGGTAGGGGAAGGGCAGAGACAGAGAAAAAGAGTTTTTCGTGATTCAATTCAAACTTCACCTTCGACTAAGGTTAAATCTCAAAATACTACTTCTAAGTCAGCCAATGCAAGTGTGAGAGAAAAGAGATACATTTTGTCGAAGGCTTTCATGATCGGAATCACTAGGTTGTGAGTTTTCCGCGGCTGTGTGGCGATGTTCCAGAAGCATTCTCTCCTGACGTTTCGCCTGCATCTATGGCAGGCATCCTCACAACCTCTGAGGATGCCTGCCATCGATGCAGGCGAAACGTCAGGAGAGAATGCTTCTGAAACATCGCCACACAGCCCGGAAAACTAACAACAACCCAGTAGAATCATAAGCACACAACCAGGCTCTTTTGTGGAAATGCTGCTCTACCTACACATGAATGACACCTCTGGATCTACACAAAGCCTCTTCCTTCCCATTCCTCCCTTCCTCCTGTAGCCTTTTGTTTCTTGAAACTTCCTTACCTTTATTTGGGATGGGAGTTTAGGGAAAACCTGGCTTTTCTCTCCTTTTATTTTTATTGATTATTACCTTTATTTGGGATTGGATGGGAAGGAGTTTAGGGGAAACCTAGCTTTTCTATTATTATTATTATTATTATTATTATTATTATTATTATTATTATTATTATTATTGCGGAGACCAAAGCACACCCGAGGTCTTCCTCATATCCCTGAGGAGTTGCCCCTCGGCACAAAACAAAAACAGTGGGTTGCTGTAAGTTTTTCGGGTGTATGGCTATTTTCCTGCTTCTGGAACATGGCCATACAGCCCGAAAAACTTACAGCAACCCAGTGATTCCGGCCATGAAAGCCTTCGACAACACAAAAACAAAACAGCAGTCAGAGCAAGGGCCAATTCAGGGAGGCCTCCTAAAGCCAGCAAAGACAGGCCCGAGGAGGTCCAGAGGATTTTCGTGTGGTTACCATAGATCAGTTCGTAGTCGCTTGTGGTTGAGATCTTGAACGTGAAAGCGCCTCCTCTCCAGATCTATCTATCTATCTATCTATCTATCTATCTATCTATCTATCTATCTATCTATCTATCTATCTATCTATCTATAGCTCAAACACGTGTGTGTGGAATTAAAGTGTTTTTTTTTTTCTCGTGGTGCTGAAAGTTATGAGTGAATTTCCTGAGTCCCTGAATTGAACCCCAGCCTTCGCAAAGGGAAAAAGAAGCGTGAAGGCCGCAAATGCTCCCGTCTTCGAGGCCGCTTCTGCCCGCAGAATGGCAAGGAGTCGCCCGGATTTCCCTCCTCCTGAGCAGGGTTTCTGGGGAGTCCCTTCTGAGGGGGATTCAGGCCCGAGGTGTGGCTGCTCTGCCTCTTCAATCCTCGGTCATTTACCAAAGGGAACCTCAACTCTATTTGAAATCACTGGGGCTCCTTATGTTAGGATGGTTGCTTGTGGAGCCGAAGGAATCAGAGGCCTTGGTGAAGCTCTGGAAGGAAGCAAAAGCACCAAAGGCAGGATCTCAGGCCTCCTGTGCCTTCCTGGCAGAACCATCTCTCTCCCTTCCTCAAGTCAAATTGGAGAAAGGTCCGAAATCAATGATCTTTTTTGCAACAGGGCCTTAAAACTCTGGGAAGCAGACCCGAAGGCGTTGTTTTCAAGATGTCGGGATCAACGTCAGCCCTCCAAAGAGCTGGGATCCAGAAGGGGTGAACCAAAACAGGGGGAGAATAATGGGGATGAGATGGGACCTGGATTCGAGCTTTTCGGGAGGGAGGGAGAGGGCTCTGGGAGCAGCACCCTTGCTTAGCTCTCCTCCCACCCTTCTCCAAGCCGCAGAGAATATCAATCAAATGTCCTCCTTTTTCCCGTGGAGTAGCCTCAGCCTGTAATGTATACCCCACCTTAGATAGGATTTCTTGCCCTTAGATGATATTTCAGTCTGAAGCACTCTTGGCTAACGACAGACCTAATTGGAAAATAACGAGGACAAATAATATTCCTCACCCTCTGCTGTAAACCTGGTTCTTTCTCATGCCGAATAGCAGAGTTGTGGGGATTTTTTGGTGAAATTTGAAATATATAGACTTTCTTCAATGGCTGCTTTGGTGTGTGTGTGTGAGAGAGAGAGAGAGAGAGAGAGAGAGGAAAGATAGCGGTGACTGTATCCGAAAACACCCTCTTGATATATTTTCCTTGTATTATCATGATGATGTTTAAACAGGCCGCAATCCCGGCTGACCTCTTCTTTCTGGGGCAAGTCGCTCAGAGCACCATTTACAGCCTTTTAAAGGTTTTCCTTGTGAGATGCAGACACACTCGGCTTCTGTTTCTGAAGACCAGGAGTGCTCCCGATCCTAGTGCGTTTCCACACGGGCTAGGGCCACCTCCAGACACTCTTTTCCTTCTTGGTGACCCGCTTCTCTTCTCTTTGAGGATTAGCCCCAACAGAAGGAAGGCTTGTTTTCTCCCAGAAGCAGAAATCTAGCCATTCCCCAGTTCCCAGCAGGTTTGTGTTGGAGTTTTACAGATAGTACCTTGGTTGTAGTTTCCCTCTCCCTCCTCCACCCAAAGTGAATGCGGAGGGGGGATGGGGCAGAGGCCAAACCCTGTCGAAAAGGGTCACAAAGCCCCTCCCAGCTATATAAATTCAGTCAAATGTGACTACAAACTTTTACAAACTCTACAAATTTTGTAGATTCCCTTTGCCACAATTGCAGTAATGCTCAGGGCAGTGTGGAAAGGACACTCAGGACCCAGAACTAAATGCCTGGAACAGAACATCAAGCTTTTTGACTCACTCCTTTAACAGCAAAGCAACAATTTATAGCGCTGTTAAAGGTTGCTCCTCCCTCTCCTTTTCCCAAGCTTTGTTTTCTCACATGGATGTATGTGTCTTCTTGCTCAGCAGATATGAGGGAAAGGCAGATTTTCCCCTCTGTAATGCTCCTTTTTCCCCCTCTGGTAGAAAATGTGCGCATCCTTGTTGTTTTTTAAGCCCTCTCTTTGAAAGAAGAGGCTTTCGGGGGACACAAACTGGATGCCATGTTGCCTACTGACCCATAATCAAAATGCAGTGACCTCCTACCCTTTTTTTGCCCCTTGACCCATCCCGAATTCAATGCAGCCTTTTATAAATTTGCAAATCCTTGGGCGCAAAGGGGATTTGGGGAGGCTTTGTTCTGCCAGGGGTCCTAAAAGTGTGCATTTTTAATTAGACACAAAGGTGCAGTAAACAAAGACTCGGGAAGCACTGGCTTGCACTTCTTACATACAGGTGGGCAAACGCCTGGGCTAGGTTGCAAAAGATAGATGGCCCTCCCCTGCTAAAAACAGGGCCAGTTAAAAACACACACACACACAGAACAACAATAGGCACAAAACATGGAAGCAAGCACCAAAAAGCAATTGCAAACATACGAGATCCGAAGGTTATGGATTGCATCAAATTAGCAATGTGGTACAAATCACTTTCGTGACGTAAGGAATGGCCAGACCACAATCATCCTACGTTTCTCATCTCCAAGGTCTGTGGGGATCCTGATGACCCAGGGAGGGAGGGCAGAGAGAGAAAGAGAGAGAGAGAGATTTGATCTCAACCTACAGGCGCATTCTCTTATCTCCCTTGCCATCAGCCAGTTTAAAGGACACCATCATTACGATTGCGATAAAAAGCAAGACAATGCCTGCCTATTTTGGCTGGATAAATAAGGAATGTTTACAACTCCCGAATGTTTCAATGGCAATTAAAGCCTGGCAAAGAAAACCTCTCCTTCTAACCCTCACACTTATTTACTCGAGTTTATTGCAATAATTGATGCTTTTCCTAGGGAGCAGGAGGAGGTTGGGTTGGGAAGAGAAAATAGAGAGCCTTCGAAGAGGGACAGCAAAGATCCGCGGATTTGTCAAGTCTCGTTTTCATTCATTCATTTATTTATTATTTACTATATTTATCTAACACCTTTCTAACCCCTGGGGAGGTCGTTCAAGGAGGTTTACAAAATAATAAAGGCAAAAATTAAATGTCAACAAAGGATTCCTCCAGTTCTCAAGATGTGGCTTCTTACTGCCTGAACAAAATGAACAAAGTCTGGCTACTAGTATTGAAATAAACCTCTAAAATAATAACAGGGAATAAAGACAAGGGAGTTCCAGACAAGAAACAATCAGGGACAGCTAATCACCTCTCAGCAAAGCAGTAAGAAGCTACACCTTGAAACTGCTAGGCCATTAAATGCCAATCAAGGTGGCCAATTGCAAGAGTCACACCTACCTCAAACAGACAAGAGTTCTTTCTCCCACCCTGGACATTATTCCACAGATATATAAACCCAATTTTCCTAGTTTCCAGCAGACCTCACAACCTCTGAGGATGCCTACTATAGATGCAGGCGAAACGTCAGGAGAGAATGCTTCTGGAACATAGCCATATACAGCCCAGAAATTTCACAGCAACCCAAAGCAAAGAAATCATAATAACTAATTACTATATATAACGATGAACTTAGAATCAATGAAAACATAAGAGGAACGTAAGATAACATAAAAACATATGTGGAACATAAGAGGAACGTAACTTAGAATCAATTAAACACAAGACAGACATGCTTGTTTTGTTTATGTACAGAGCTTTCCTGAAGCAAGAGACTCCTTCAGGTTTATTTTCTTCCCTCTGAGGAGGAAGAAGTAGGATCCCATTCTTGGGGGTCTTGAAACTCCCAGAAGCCTTAGATGCGCGAGGGAGAGACCCCCAAAGGGGGCTGCTGGCAACCCTTGCCTTCTTCGCAACAGCCCCGGAAACCGGAGGCGGCTGAAAATCCATCTCATTTGCTAAGACGCAAGGATCAAGTCAAATGCCCCCTTGTATCAGCAAACCTCATCATAATCTGATTAGGGGAAGGTTTGGGCAAGAATGCCTGCCTGGTTGGATCTTAAAAATGGAGCGGAATTGGGGGGGGGGGGGACTAGCACCACAATTTCCTTTTTCCTTTCTTTCTCTTTTCTGGTGAAAACAGTGCTTCTCTTTTGTCTCCCGCGCATTTCTCCGAGTTAGGACCACAACAGTCAACTTCCCACCCGGGTGTTCCACAATTTGTTTTTATTTCAACTATTTGGAAACTTTTGCTGCCACGTGGGGGTGAAAAACAGAAGCCTGGTGGGTCCCAAATGCACGCTGGCGGTGTCTTTTCGCACAAGACGTGTGATATATTTTTCCCCCCTTTCTGTCGAAGTTAAATCCTGACCGGGGACGAGTCCTTTCCCCTCTTTGAATGAAATGGGGGCAAATAGAGAGGGAGGGGGGAGAGAGAGAGAAAGAGAAAGAGAGAGGGAGAGAGGGAAAGAAACCCGAGTGCCTTTGCTGCTCCCTGGCTCGTCTGCAGGCCCCCTTTCCCCTTTTGAAAGTTTAGACCTTCAATACCCTCGCTTCTACTGGCAGAATTAGGATGGCCTTGGAGGGTCCTAAACGTGACCATTCACTAAGGCGGGGGGCTCCTGCTTGCAGTTGCAACAACGTGCTCGGCAACTTAATCTCGCACCCGAAAGGGAAGGGAGCGCCCAAGAATGGACCACCGGCTCTCGGGGCGTTTTTAGCCCCTTCCCAAAGCAGCTCGGGTCTTTGGCAGCCGATGGGAAGGTCTGGATTTGGCCAGGAAAAGCAGGAAAGGTAAGCCTGGGTGATCCTCGCGGCGGACAACAGCCACATCGCGGGGAGACAATGCAAGAACAAAGGGAGAGCCGTTCTCCTTCGGAATCGTTTTACATTTTCTGCCTCCATTTCCAGCGGCGGGGAGGCTTTCAAGGGGTGGCGAGAGGGAGAGGAAGAAAGAAAGGAAGAGAGAGAGAAAGAAAAAAAAGAAAGAGAAGGCTTGTTTTGGGAGACGATTGCCAGCGAGGCGTTGAAGAAATAAGGCAACGCCGCGCCGACTGAAATGGGGAAGCAAGGGGAAAGGTCTCGTCGCCTGCTTTAAAAAGTCCCTGGCTGGGAAACGCGGCGCGATATGTTTGAATGTAAACCCTCCTTCGAAGGGAAAATACTAACCCCCGCCTCGTATTGTGTGTGTTTTGGGTTAGTAAGAAAGAATCGGCGCGAAGAGGAAAGAGAGAAAGCAAAGCGAGGGCTGGATTCTGGATTTAGCATGGGAAATGCGTGTTTTTTGGAACCGGGCTGGGGGAAAAGGAAGAGCTCAGCGCGGGCTTAGGGGGGAAAGAGGCCGGAAAGGAAAACGCGGGGAGGAAAACAAAGTTTCGACTCTCCCGTCCCAGCACTGCTTTGTGGAGCGTTGGCTGTGTGTGTGTGTGTGTGGCGAAAACCCTAAATGCTTTTTTGTGTGTGTGGCGCTTGGGTTTCTGGGTTGCTGTAAGTTTTTCAGGCTGTATGGCCCTGTTCCAGAAGCATTCTCTCCTGACGATTCACCTGCATCTATGGCAGGCATCCTCAGAGGTTGTGAAGTCTGTTGAAAACTAGGAAAAGGGGGGGGGGGGTTATATATATGTGGAATGTCCACAGTGGGAGAAAGAACTCCTGTCTGTTGGAGGTAAGTGTGAATGTTGCAATTGGCCGCCTTGATTAGCATTTGATGGCCTAGCAGTTCTCAAGGTCTCGCTTCTTTGTTGAGAGGCGATTAGTTGTCCCTTATTGTTTCTTGTCTGGAACTCCCTTGTCTTTATTTACTGTTGTGATTTTAGGGTTTTTTCAAATACTGGTAGCCAGATTCTGTGGAATTTGTTCAGGCAGTAAGAAGCACACCTTGAGAACTGCTAGGCCAGTGGTTCTCAACCTGGGGTCCCCAGATGTTTTTGGCCTTCAACTCCCAGAAATCCTAATAGCTGGTAAACTGGCTGGGAGTTCTGGGAGTTGTAGGCAAAAAACATCTGGAGACCTCAGGTTGAGAACCACTGTGCTAGGCCATCAAATGCTAACCAAGGTGGCCAATTGAAAACATTCACACCTACCTCCATCAGACAAGAGTTCTTTCTCCCAACATGACAAACTTGGAAAGTAATGTCCTAAGGAATGAAAAAAACCTTGAATTTTCTAAAGCAATATTGCTTCTGGAATACTGTGGATTTTCCTGGCTGTATGTTCATGTTCCAGAAGCATTCACTCCAGACGTTTTTCCCCCACTGGACATCCCCCTCTTGCCTGGTTTCCTAACAGATCTCACAACCTCTCTGGAACATGGCCATACAGCCCGAAAAACTCACAGCAACCCAGTAATTCCGGCCATGAAAGCCTTCGACAACGCTTGGGTTTCTTTTTGTGGAATGAGGGGAAGCAACACCTCAGGCTTTTGGGGGTCGGAAGGGAAAATAGGGAGACCCTCTCGCGAGGTAGAACAGCGAAGGGCTCCTTTGCCCCAGGCCTGCCTTGCGAGGGGGACGGCGAGGAAGGCAGCCCCATGTTTATGGCTCTCTCCCTCGACTGCATTGTCCAGGAGCAGCTGGGGGAGGGGACTGGGGAGAAGGGGCCTCCACTTCTTCTTCTTCTTACGCAAATGCAATGCACCGCTGCCTGCCTCACAAGCGAGGGGAAGAGAGCTGTGTGTGGAAGGGCTGCAGGAAAGAGCTCCCAAGCCGGGCTCCTCTCGCTGCACTCCTTTCCATTCATTCATTCACTCAGGCTTAGGGGGCGTGGCCTCCAGGCCGCTGACCTTTCACCTCCCGCCTCCTCTCTCCTCCTCTCTTCTCCTCTCTACCTCCCCCCCCCCCCCCTCCTTCCACTCAGCGTTTCGCTTTTGCTGAGCGACCACTGGCTTACCCAGAATCCGCCGCGGTCAGGCGCGCTCGTGCCGAGCTCGAGCCTCTCGTAATCGCCCCCCCCCCTTTACTCATCCCCTCTCTCTCTCGGCCCCGCCCCCTTCGCTTCTCCCTTGCGCTCGGCGGCCGGCAAAACATTGCCCCGAATCGCTGCAATTCCCCGACTGGACGCTAGGGGCAGCCTCTCACAAGGGAGGTAGCTCTGGAACAGCGTGTGGGGGAAGGTTTGCTGAATCACAACAACAACAACAACAACAACAACATAACAACAACAACAACAAGTGTGTTTTGTTCATTTGTTATTTATGAATGCCTAGGACAGGGGTCCTCAAACTAAGGCCCTGGCTGGATAGGCCCTCGCTCAGGGTCAACCTAAATCTGAAAAGACTTGAAAGCACACAACATCAGCCAAAAGCAGGCCCACACTTCCCATTGAAATACAAATAAGTGTATATTTGTTAAAATTGTTCTTCATTTTAATTATTGTACTGTTTTAAGTGTTTTTTTTTTTTGCCCAACAAATAAGGTATGTGGAGTGTGCATAGGAATTCATTCATATTTTTTTTTTCAAATTATAATCCACCCTCTGACATTTTGAGGGACTGTGACCTGGCCCTCTGTTTAAAAGTTTGAGGACCCCTAACCTAGGACCTATAGGCCTGCCTGCAGTCACTACAAGGGTAAAGTCAAGGGACACAAGGTGGAAGGGTCCCAAAGCGCCCAAATTTACAAACATGAAAATACAATATGAAATTACAATATTTATTTATTTTTTGTTTACAGTATTTATATACCACTTTTCTCACCCCTGGGAGACTTAAAGCGATTTACACAAAAGTAAGGGCAAAATTCAATTCCTTACATACATAAACCAAAACTCAAATCAACAACATATCACTAGGCCTAAAATCAATAGGACAATTCACCATAAGATAAAAAGGAAATTTAAAACATGAAATATAAGAGTTCAAACACCTAATAAAAGCATTTAAATCACATGATCCATGAAAATGAACACAGTCTGGCTACCAGCATATTTTTTTAAAAAAAACCCCTAAAATTAGGACAGTAAATAAAGAGCAACACTCTAAAAACATGGGGAATTCCGGACAAGAAACAATCAGGGTCAGCTAACACTTCCTAACAAAGGATTCCCTCAGGCAGGAATCAGGCGGGCCTTGAACCTGCAAGGCTTTGCAATGCTAATCAAGATGATTAATTGCAATATTCAGACCTGCCTCCAACAGACAAGAGTTCTTTCTCCTACCCTGGACTTTTCACAGATATATAAATCCCACTTGCTTAGTTTCCAACAGGCCTCACAATCCCTTAGGGTGCTTGCCATAGATGTGGGCAAAACGTCAAGAGAAAATGCTTCTGGAACATGGCCATACAGCCCAGAAAACTCACATCAACCCAATATAAAAGTACTACTTTAAAAATTGGCATACAGAGATCTTGCCTATTACAATCCAATACCCTTTAAATCTAACAGCAACAGAAACAACAACAATAATAGAGCTTGGATAATAACTATGCGAACGGATACTAGAGGGGCTTCCAAGCCAAGTTTTCACCAACGGGTCCACATTATTAAAAGTAATTATTAATGATAATTTCCGACAGCAATAATTAATTGCATTATTGGAGACAACTAATGCTTGTCATAAATCAAGACTGTTAATAATAGCGACCAACGGCAGTGTGGTTCAGAGGGGGGAAAGGTTCCTAAAAATGTAGACAGGGCGGTCAAAATGGGCCATAATGTTGGGGGAAGTCGAGCGAGAGGGAGAGGAATGTCCTTTTCCAATAAGATGACATGGCTTGGGGAGCGGGGGGGGGGGGGTTAAATCCACCCTCGACTTGATGCCCTGCCTCTCGGGATAGAGATTGGAAGGGAATTGTCCCAGGGAAAGAGGGGTGTTTTGAGGAGTCCCTGCCATTTCCTACCCCCATGTCACCCTCTCTTCCCCCCTCCCCCGAAAAGCCAAGCCTTTGAAGCAAAGGGGGGTTTGAACCCTTTGTTTCTGCTTTTCTTTTTCCTGACGGTGGTGGCTGAGTTGGGGGGGGGGGGAGTGGGGGGTAGCAGAAGCAGGTCAGTGGGTGACTTGTTTCCTCATCCTTCAGCTTTTAGCAACTGTCTATTCTCGTCCCTAGAAAAATGGCATTCCTACTTCGCGAGGTCTCCTTTAAAAGAATATTTTAGGAAGGGCGAGAAAGAGAGAGAGAGAGAGATTGAAGACTTCTTCTCCGTTTTCATTGTATATATCCGCGTAAAAGCATGCTCCAGAGCTTTCTTGACCTATTGGCATTCAAATACACACTCAACGTGAACAGGATTTGTAAAATTCGGGGTCTTTCCCCGATTGATTTCTTTGTTGAAAGGCTTTCAAACCTGGGAACTCAGCCTGCGAACAAGTAGCCTCGCAAAAGCAGGATTGGGCCCGAGTTTTTTTTTAAAGGTCCCTGAGTGGGGGAAAAGGGGAGGGAAGAGGTGCTTCTGGGGACAAGCTCCAAAATCGCAGCTTTAAAAAAAAACACTAAAAAAGACGGCCCATTCGTGACCCACGGCAGAGGAAGGGAAGGGGAGATATTTTCTGCAACAGCGAAAAGGAACCAGGCTGCATTTCAAGGAGGAAAAGCAGCGCCTCGTGTTCAGAGTAAGAGCCGCCGCTCTCTTCCCTAAATGAATGCTGAAGTGTTGTCGTGTTCCAGGGAGTTTTTGTGGCCACAAAAGCGATACAAACATACAATGTAGAAGGGAACAAACAAAAATAACCACCACCACCCCTCCCCAATCGCATCTTACATCACATTAGGGAATGAATCCACTTTAAATCCGGTGTTTGGCTCCTGCAGAATTCTAGGGTTTGTAGTTCAGGGAGGCTGTTAAAGGCTCCTCCCTAAACGACAAACCCCAACATTTTGCAGGAGGCAGAAACCAGATTTAAAGTGGATTCACTCTCTAGTGTGATGAGGTCTGAAACAATAAAATGCCGAAGTTTCCTTGGATCGTCAAAGCCAACAAAAGATTCTGGGGCGATTTAGAGGAAAGCGGTAAGATGATTTCCTCCAGGTTCCTGTTGCCTCTTGAATAGGATTGACACGATTTGTCTTTCCCCCAAACATTGGGTTTGGATTGGTTTTGGCATCAGAAAAGGGTTTGCCAGAGAACCTCAAATGTATCAATATACATTTATACTATATATATTTATGTAGGTTTAAGATGATCACCTGCTATGCATTCTCCCTGAATTAAATCTTGGGTTAAATATTTTTGACTCAAGGTCATTTTTTATTCAAATCCCATAAGTGCATTTCATACAACGGCTGGGATCTAAACAGCCAGAGGTTAGATTGTTATCCCTACTTTATTCTGCAACCCTCTCCTTCCTGGATTCAGGAATAAATCAGCCTTTGTGTGTATTGTAGATTGTGGCCCTCTGACAGTTGTCTGGAAATGACACCTCCAGTGAAATATCCTTAGGATCCACTCATCAGGACAGTTCAGTCTGGATTCCTTCGTTGAAGGCTGCAGGCCTGGCCATCCTTTCTTGAAAGCCAGCCCTGTGCGACTGAGATTGCCCCACTTCCAAATAAACATGAAAGGACTTCCTCTTAACTGGCCTGAGCATTGGCTGTTGGTTAAATGCCTATCATTTCCCGTAATTCACATCTCCCTGTTTCTACTTACTACGGTTTGTCCATTCCTACAATGCCTGCTGGATTGGTTGCAATACATTTTCGCTCTTCGAGGATAAAACCGAATGGAAGCCTGTTTTAATTGTAATACCAACCAGATAGACCAGAGTAAAAGAGAACAAACCCAATCCATCCCATGTTCATGCAATAATACAAAAAATGAAAATAAACTTTTTCAAAAAGTTTGGTGGTAGTTCTAGATAACTTATCTGAGTAAAAATCATAGCATGAGTGATATATTTTTGTTGAAATCACTAATAAAATATTCCCCATCCGTTCTCTAAAATATAATGTGCGTGTACACACCCGATATTTTAGATTATACACACACACAGCCAAAACGCAAGGCCATTAAATGCTAATCAAGGTGGCAAATTGCAACATTCACACTACCTCTAGCAGACAATAGATCTGTCTCCCACCCTGGATGGACATTCCCCAGATATATAAATCCCACTTGCCTAGTTTCCCCTCAACCTCTGAGGATGCCTGCTATAGATGTGGATGAAACGTCAGGAGAGAATGCTTCTGAAACATGGTCAGCTCGGAGAAACTCAGGGCAACTTAGTGGTACCCGCCATTAAAGACTTCCACAACACAAAATGCAATGCATTATGCCGCTTTCTTATTAAAGGATGCATCCTGGAATTAAATGGCTGTTTAGATAAGTTTTAATCAGCTTGTTCATCTGACTTGAAATAAAACATAGCTTCCATTTGAGGAGCAGGATGACAACAGGGGTCTTCTTGTCTTGTAGCAAAACAACCTGGTAGACATGTCACAAGCTTGGGCGCCACTATTATACTCACTTATTTGAACCAATTGGGCTTTTCCTCTCAATTCCATGGCACTATCAGTGACTAAAGAAGAAGAGACCTAGCAAGGCAGAAAAAGTATTGTCGAAGGCTTTCATGGCCGGAATCACTGGGTTGTTGTGAGTTTTCCCGGGCTGTATGGCCACGTTCCAGAAGGATTCTCTTTTGACGTTTCGCCTGCATCTACGGCAGGCATCCTCAGTTTGTGAGATCTCACAAACATCACAAACTCTGAGGATGCCTGCCGTAGATGCAGGCGAAACGTCAGGAGAGAATGCTTCTGGAACATAGCCATACAGCCCGGAAAACTCACCACAACCCAAGGCAGAAAAGCACTGCAGGATTTGAGAGTGATTGCCTCTGAAATGCCTACAACAACCCCCATGTCCTAAAGAAGCCGAACCTTTGGTTGATGTAGGAATGAGAAGTAAATCTGATGGATGCTTATTCAAAGGGAATTCCTTTAGATGAAACGCTTGGGACCAGACTTTTCTTGTGTTGTGATCCAGGGCCTTCTGAGAGTGATTTGCAAGAGGACGGAAGCCTTCTGTAGGGTCAGGTTTGCTTCCTGTTTTGACCGATGTCACTATTTTCCCAATTCTCTTGCAACCAACATCTTCAAAGTTAGGGTTTTAAAAAAATATATTTCCCCCCTTAAAAAAAGCAAAGCAAAGAAGGGACGAAAGCAGAACCTCTGGCAGGAAATCAGTGGGTGCGGGTGCCTCCTCCTCGGAGGAGCGTGCAGGGGCCGGGCTTCCCCTCCGGGCAGTGCTAGAACTGTGGGGAGGGAGGCTCGGGGAAGAGCAGGCCTGGGCCAGCTGGCAAGGAGGCCGGGGCAGCCAAGGGCTTTTGCCCCGTCGCCCTCCTCCTTGGCACCGACCGGGACCTCCTCGGACGGGGAGAGGGGAGCCCAGCTGGCCAGCAGCCAAGCCCCATAACCCCACCCCCCCTCTCTCCCCACCCACCCCTTTGCCTTGTGCTTGATGAAGAGAGGATGGAAGGAAGGAGAGGGGGGGGGGAGCAGGTGAAAGAATGAATTTGTGGGTGTCTCTTACAAAACCGAGAGTCAATTGAGAGGCCTGCTTGTATAAAAAAGAAAGAAAGAGGCAGGCTGGCAGGCTGGTTGGCTGGCTGGCTGGCTGGCTGGCGGGAGGGGGCCGAAGAAGCTGCTCCTGCTTCTCCTCCTCGAAAGGCCCCAGACCTCGGCCGGGCCTGGCTCACAGCTCGGCCGCCACGGAGGAGGAACCAGAGGGACCGGGCCCAGGGAAGAAGCCATCGGGGAGGGAGGGAAGGGGGAAGGAAGGAAGAAAGAAAGAAAGGGGGCCTTCCAAAGAGCGGCCCATTCAGGCAGTTGGGGGGGAAGGGGCTTAACTGTGTGAAGGGAAGAGAGAGAGAGAGAGGAAGCGGAGCGGCGGCTCCTTCCCCTTCAGCCGCCCCCATTTTGTTGGCCTTGTTCTGCCGCAGCTGCGAGCGCAGCGCAGCTCCTGCTCCCTCCTTTTTGGAGCTTCTTCCAGTTGAGGAAGGGGCGCGAAATGGTGGCTCGGCCACGCAGAGACGGGTCAATCACGAGAGAAAGAAGGGCACCCCCTCTTTCCCCGGCTCTTCCTTGCCTTGTTTTTAGTCTTGGAGAGGAGCTCCGCCGAGGAGAGCCCAGCGCCCGGCAAAGAAACGAAAGGAAACATCTGCTCGGAGGGGAATTTTGAGAGAGAGAGAGAGAGAGCCGGGGAGAGGAAAAGGCAGGAAGCAACGTTGTTGTTATTGTTGTTGTTGGGGGGGGGGGGTGAGGGGGAGGAAAGACCCCTCAATTTTGAAAGGCGAACGGGAGCAGATGAGGGGAAAAGCGGCTTTTATTTCTAAACAGGCCTTGTTCTTTCCAAATGAGCGCAGAAAGAAAGCAAGAAAGCAAGAAAGGGAGAATATTGTCGAAGGCTTTCATGGCCGGAATCCCTGGGTTGTGGTAGGGTTTTCGGGCTATAGATAAACATGGCCAGATTGCCCGAAAAACCTACACCGACCCAGAAAGGGAGAGCGTCCTCGACGCGAAAAACGGGGAGAAGGCCCGCGTACGTTTTCAATATTTTTGTCGTCGACAATAACAACAGCTAAACAATTCCCCGAATTATTACTGATTTTCTTGTAATTTGTATTATGTGAAATAATTAAATCAGAGGGGGAAAATCCAACAAGTGTCTGTAATTATTGGAAAAAGAATTAATCTCAGAAGGACTGAACTGAATTCTTTGTGTGAGAACGACAAGGAATGGCGGGATCTGTTTGGAAGAAAACCACTTGCTTCTATAGTTTGAAAGACAGGGTTTCCAGATGAATGGATTGTGAGATATTTTACAACGCTTGAAGATCGATTAATTTCAAAATATTGTGTATTTCCCCATTCTTAGAGGGGTATTTTACTGAGTGCTCTTTTGAGCCTTGAGGCCCAGCACCAGGAGAGGCACAGAGGAGAAAAACTGGTTTCTCAAAAGGGCATTTCAAAGTTTGGTGCCATTAGTATTTTGAATCATTTGCAGATAGTTTAAAGATGTTAACATAAGACTTCCGGTGCAAACTTGAGGCTTTCTTTCTCAGTAATTTCCTAGGGTATTTCCTAGGAATCCCCTAGGAAAAGCATTGTATTTATAAGGCAGTAGGGTTTCAGCATCAACATGTTATTATGGAAAGCAATGTTTACAGTACCAAGGCAAGCATCAGACATTTGTCTCCCCCCCCCCCCCCCACAAAAAAAGCATTATTTTCCTTTTCTTAAAAAATTTCAACATTTCCGCAAACCACCTTTTGCTAACTGGCTCGTTTTTTAAAGAAGTGAGGGAGAGATCCCCGATGCCCCAAATCCCATGCCGGCTCTGAAGTGGCACAGTGAGACTGACAAAAAGTGATCCCAGGCTTGTGCCCTTAATTCGCTTGGAATGTTAAGCTTCCCAAGATACTCCCCGCCTATGCGGTCGTGTTAGCTTTTCTCTGCATTCCTAGGCGGTTTTTAATAGTTCGAAATTAGTACATGGGAACAACAACAACGCCTGCATTTCCCCTTTTATGTTGGAAAATTGAGATTAAAAATGAGTGCCCTGTACTAGTGGGAAGCACAACTCTGAGGTGGGAAGATTGTTTTCAGTGGTTGCTTTTCCTGACTCCTTTCAGACACAATGCAATAAATTAACATATTCTTGGGTCTGTTTTTGAGATTGGGAGATATTAGGCCCCACTTGGTTTAAAGAGTGAGATCTGAATAAAGCCAAAACCAGATTAATATAGTTGATACCTGCCAACTACCTGACTGCTGATAAAATATTTCTTAGGGCACAGGTATAATAAAATTGTGTTCAACTTTAGATGCTTGAATCAGAATCAGTGATGATTTGTTGTGGAAGGCTTTCCTGACCGAAATCACTGGGGGCCCTTCCACACAGCCCTATATCCCAGAATATCAAGGCAGAAAATCCCACAATGTCTGCTTTGAATTGGGTTATCTGAGGGCCCTTCCACATAGCCCTATATTCCAAAATATCAAGGAAGAAAACCCCACATTATCTGAGTGTGGATTCACAGTAGAAGCCACAGTAGAAGCCCAGTAGAATGCAGATATTGTGGGAATTTTCTGCCTTGATATTCTGGAATATAGGGCTGTGTGGAAGGGCCCCAAGTCCACACTCAGATAATGTGGGGTTTTCTGCCTTGATATTCTGGGATATAGGGCTGCGTGGAAGGGCCCTGGGGGTTGCTGTGAGTTTTCCAGGTTTTATGGACATGTTCCAGAAGCATTCTCTCCTGACTTGGGTGAAAGGTCAGGAGAGAATGCATCTGAAACATGGTCATACAGCCCAGAAAACTCACAACAACCCAGAATCAATGATGTTTTGTAGCAGAATGAGATCATACCTGAGTAAAAAAATAGAGAAACAGACTATAGGACTACTGATAAAATTGGGCATGAATGCAAATGACTGATTTAGGAGCCAACATATTTTGGGGTTTTTTTCCCCAGCATATGGGGGAGGGGAAAGGCTCTGTTCAGAGGCACTTATTGTTGAAAAAGAAAACAGAGCAAGTCACAAAATGCCAAATGTTTACTAAATTCCTGCAACTGACCTTTGCCATAAACCTTACTATTTTCTCTCAAATATTAACACACCACTTTGTTTATATACAAAAAGAAAACATCTCAATGAAGATTTTTATATAAGCAAAGTAGCAGTTAACAATATTCTAGTAGAGACTAAATTAACCAATTCAATAACTAATTAAAATTAGTTCTTGAATCAAAGCTTCAGACTCACTATGTTTCCTTCAGTGCTTTTAAATGAGCTTGAGCAGCTAATTAATTTACTTAGAAATTTTAATCTAGGTTTTCAATGCAAGAGAAACCCCATTTCATATTAGTCTTAGGTTAAAAGTATACCATTCAATGCTGGCATTACTATGACCGAAGCAATGCTTGGAGGGCAACTATTTCATCCACTGGTGTTTTTAGTTAATGGCATTGGCCAAAGTCTCCTGAGGTGATAATGCAATTTAAAACAATATAATGGATGCTTTAAAAAACAACTCAGTCAAATTAGTGCTTTTAAATGGTAAAGTTTAAGAGAGATTCAAACAATGCCATCAAGTTTAAACAAGGTTATACTTTTATTGATAGTTAATTTGGAGAGCGCACAACTGATAGAATCTGGCACATACAAATTTGCAAAATGTGCAAGCTATTCTTCATTTATAAAAAGTGCATATAGAAAGAAACATGAAATTCTGTTTTTACGTTCAAATTAGAAATCCTAAGAGCATGAATCACTGAAAGCAAATTCCATTGCATCCACCAGAAAATAAACTTATTGGGAATGAGTTATTGAAACACACTACATTATCAACATGGGCTTTCTTAAGACCCTTCCACACAGCCCTATATCCCAGAATACCAAGGCAGAAAATCCCACAACATCCCCACACTGCCATATATTCCAGTTCAAAGTAGATAATGTGGGATTTTCTGCCTTGATGTCCTGGGATATAGGGGTGGGTGAAAGGGCCCTTAGTATGGACAAACTGCTGTGTGACACACATATAAATGTGTATGGATAGAAATAATTTGCTGGACCCAAGTCACTATAGCTGTAATGTAACTTTCAATATAGCAGCATCTAACAACTGTAATGTGTATGGGTCAAAAGGATTACACTGCATGTTTTGTGCATTAACTATGATCTTTTTAATTTCCTAGGAATTTTTTGTTTGTTAATATTGTTTTTAAGTTCACCAATCAGACAAAAAGATAAAAAAGACTGAAGCTTTTAAAATACATGCAAACATGAATATCTGTGCAAATGTATATGAACATAGGTTTCTAATATATATATATTATGAGCTAATTCATTTTCCTTTTGAATGCAATAATTCCTTGTACTCAAAGAAAGGATAAGGAGATTCACAGGTTTAGTTTAAAATGGTATTAATGGTCTGGAAATGCCTTCAGGCAACCATTTATTTTCAACCACACCTCTCAAAACAAAACAACAAATACAGTCCTGACACAAGCCTCTTATTTTTTCCTTTATTTACTCATGCTAATTTCTCCACAGGATGAAAATGAAATGTTTCGGTGTGAAAAAATGTTACCTTTGTTCCACTTTTATATATTTACTTTAACTACCAAAGCCTTTTAAATATTAAGACATCTGTGCGTGGTTTAATTTATATTGTATTTGGAATAAGGAGGTGATTAAACAATAGGATGTTTTTGTTCAAGAAGCACAGAACATGTTCTGAATCTGTTTTGAGAATAATGGGGAACATAATACAGAAAAAGCAAAGAAATAGCAGTTTGGTTTGTTTCATAGACCTAAATTAACCAGAAGCATTTTTCTAACTATGCATCATCAAAGCATATAAACTGTTTCTTTGCCCACTTACATCCTATGTCTATTTAGTCATTGCTATTCCCATTGACTGTGAAAAAGGTTTCAGTCCTTTATACAGCTGCGAGTAAACCCCATTCAGCTCAGTAGAGCATACTTTTGGGTGGATAAATTTTGCTGTTGCAATGTCATCCTATGTGAGTCTACTAAGAAATAATTCCGATGGTGTTCAGTTGAATTAATTTCCAGATAAGGGCATCATAGATTGCAGCCTTAAGCAGATAACTTCAAACATTATACAATGGCAGAAAATGTATATACTGTATCAACACGTGGCCTGAATTTGTATCTATTTTAATTTGCTTCTTTATTAAAATGTTTTCTCACCAATTTTAGATATAAATTCACAATCTCTGCACTATTTACTTTGCTGCAGTTCTGTATACATTTAGAAGCACTTCCTTATATTGAATCAGCCTATACAATTACTACTTTCATGAAAATATTTAACATACTACCCCTAAAAATATAACTTCAAAGTAATTCCTATTGATTTCAGTCAGTCTGGCCTCCAAGTAGTGTGCTTAGGAATGGAATGTAAAAGGTTTCCACATTCATATCATATGGATGTTAATGGCTTACTGTGTGTAATACACTGTAGTAAAGCCTTGTTCTTTCTCTTTTGCATTTCAATGGTTTCCCCAGTAGCTTTGTTTTACAAAACCACTAAGAGGGTATCTGCATTTTGCCACCAGGTTTCCTGTAATTTTATAAAGAAGTGATCATGATCTGTCCTTTCGGTTCATGTATTTTCATTCTATTAACACAACTAAAGTTAGTATCATCCCTTTAACATCATGCTTACATTTTATTTACAAAATATTGAATTATGGTTTGGTTAAATTTGCCAAATATAGGTGTCAGATCTACTGATCTTGAGCAATCTGTTATAAAGAGAGAAACTGAAGAGCTGTTTTTGTCTGAAATGCATTTTTCTTATAAAATACACACATAAAAATTACATTCTTTAAAACTCTAAGTTTAATTTTCAACTGATGTTGTTTTACAATTTGGCATGTTCAAATTAAAAAAATAAACTGCTGCTAAATGCAAACATTTAAGATTAGCGGAACTAAAAATATGTGTGAGATATATTCGTGCCCAATAGAAAAACCATCCCAATTATTTAAAAACAAAATCTGCAATGAAATACAATGCACAGTTTCCCAGATTTTTAAAAAAAATATTTGTTGATCATTGTATATTTTAACTGTACAGGAATCTTGACAATGTTCACTACTCAGGAATAAAGATTGTTTATATCTTTGTAACATTAGCTTTTAAGTTCCCAATTATCAGCCTGTGGTGTTCACCTTTTGTTTTCATACCTGAAATCCCAGTTCTTTAATCTTTCTGTGCACCAACCAGAATTTCTTAATTCTTCTCATCCATTAGTCTCCGAAAATAGCTAGTAGGCCCACAATGACTTGTTAAGCATGCTGCTCCTGTCATACTTTGTAATGGAAGGGTTGGTATCTACTTGGTTCTTCTGTATTTGTGTTGGTCTCCATTAAAAGGCATATATTATCTATGAGGAACCTGTCGAGAATGGAAAGAAATATCAATAAACAAGAAATCAATTAGTCTCTAAGGTGTTCCAACACTGTTGACTAGAAAACAGAACCGCACGAAGACCTGTGATTTTCTTGTTAACAAAATAACTAGGATGATTTTTTAGAAACTAGATTTTTTTCTGTAGTTAGCAAACAAATAACCATGGGACATTCTACAACTAGTTCCCCAACAGAATTAGAAATGCAATTCTGTAGGTTTGACACTATAGCCTACGTAATACAGCATAACTTACTTTGGAGTAAATGTGCTTAAGAGCAGGCTGCATACTGAAATATTTAGATGCAATTAGACTTAAGCCCTTGAAGTCAATGGAAGGGCCAGTGACATTCTACGCATATTTATTCAGAAGTCCCACTGTGTTAAATAGGACTTACTCTCAAGTAAGTGTGCAGAAAGCTAAATCAGTTTGCTTTCAAGTGCTATAGTTTAAAGTGAACCCATTTGTTTTTAGTACAATCTAGTCTTCTGGAATTATTTTATTAAAATAATCTATGATTTTCAGAACATAATGACAATAATGTATAATTAAATGATTACAAATGTATGTTGAACATGATGACAATAAGAGTAACATTCTATGCCTTGAATGTTCACATTTGTTTTATTTGAAGGACTCAAAGGTAATAAAAACTTTTACATATGCCCTAGATAGTTTAAATGTCACTCTCTGTCCTAAAGAATTATCCTCTCCCTATCCCCTCCTCCACACGCAATGTATAGATAGAAAATTGATGATTTTTGTAGCCTCTTTTTGTTTGGCATTTTAAATCATATATTTTGTCAAAATGTTAATGCCGTGGATTTTTATAGATAATGCCATAAAATATGTATAGGAATGTTCACTTGGTTACAAACACTCAAAATGACCCTCTGTTGTTAAAGTGTTTAGCTAAGATTTCTGTAGGAAATGACACCACTCCCCCTTCCCTGTCCTTCCTCCTCTATCTAGAAAATATCACTTTAAACCTTCAAGGACAGCAAAGCCTGACCCAAGATATCCTGTGTGCAAACTGCAGGCTCTGATATCTCAGGGGGGCAGCCGGAGGGCCTACATCCCCCCTCCCTTTATCCTGCAGCTCTCCACAAAACCCGCACTTATTTGCAGAGGTGTTTAGTGTTTATCGCTTTGCAACTTCTAAAAAGAAAATGCAACCAAAACTACATTTAGGATAATGGAGATGATTTCTTAAAGGGTATTTGAAGGGACAGAACAGGCAGCCTTTAAGACACCCTTGGAAAATCTTCATAAAATGTCCAACAAGCCATCTTGTATGTTGTTTAACATGATAGCTCAAATAAATTGATGGTATTTTACTTGCGATTCCCCCTCCCCCTACCTCATTTTTACAAAAGTAGTAGCCCTGGGGCAAGCAGGGAAGTAGAATTTTGTAAAGCTGCATTTAATCTCCTTTCAGCCTTAACAGTAGCCACAATTAGTTCCTTCTGTTACAGTGGTACCTGCCTTACAATGGATAATGAAAAGCTATGGTTTTTCTCTATGCTGATAACCTTAACCACTGCCCCCCTTTACTTTTTGGAAAACAAAAACCGAACAAGAAACATGGATCCAAATTGGGGGAAATGGGCCTTTTTAAATGAATTGCATTTCTTTTACCAAAAGAGAGTGTGTGAGAATGTTGAAGCAACCTGTTTGGTTTTCTTCTTCTGTTGCCTGCTCTGCTCAACTCCAGTTAAGAAGCTACCACACAGATATGCCCACCCCACGTGTGGTGCTCAATTATATTGCAAAATAAGGATAAGGTATTAAGCAAAAGTATGTGCATTTCAATTGGATTTGCCCACAGCAACCAGAATACGTTTCTCAATCTGAAAATAATAAACCGGACAGTAAACTTGGAAATATAATTTAGGCAAATTAAGACCCAATGAGGGAAGAGGGTTGTTCCCATGGGTGCAGATTAGAATTAAAACTCCGTCTGGAATATTTTATCTTTATGATTTCTTGAACTTCAGGATTCGCTCAGACTGAGGAAATATTTATATAAAAATAAGGAATTCCAGAAGGTGCTTTGGAAAGTTTCTCACAATAAGATAATATTTCAGTTGGCAGAGAGCAGTTGTTCACAATTTAGGAAATTTTAGAAATGTTATGGTTTGCTTTATGTAAAAATAAATAAATAAAACAAACCCAAAAGGTTGACTATATGGGAATAAGAGTTCTCTTGTAGTCCTAAATGGGAAGTGAGATTTCTATTAAAAGGTTCTTTGGCACAAAGTACTACCAACAATACCACCTATTTTTGTTAAAATATATTTGAGGTCTTGTATGAGCCAAACAAGAGTTAATGTCTTTGGTTATATTTCTATGTTGTTTTAAAATAGGAAACTCCGGTCTAGTGTAAACCCCAGAAAACAGTTCATAGGGCTGTCCTCTCAGGTTTTGCATCTAACCTTGTGTTCGCAAAAAACCCCAAAGGAGAAAAAAAGGTGGGAATGTCTCAATAGTACTATCTCCTTTCCATATTTCAGTTGGTAGAGAACAGTTGTTCACCATTTAGGAAGCCTTAGGCCCCTTCCACACAGCTGAGCAAAATCCCACATTATCTGCTCTGAACTGGATTATTATTATTAATAATAATATTATTTGCCATATTTATATCCCGCCCTTCTTACCCCAAAGGGGACTCAGAGCAGCACACATAATGGCACAATTTGATGTCATACAGAACATATCCAGCAAATAAAACATACACATTAAAACAACCGCTAAAAACATTTCAACAATTAAAATAATTAAAATCACATAATCCAATATTGTAGTCCAGGCTGTTCCAGTTATTATTGTACCACTCCACATATTGCACATTTATACATGGCACTGTGGGCTTAGATACCCCAGTTCAAAGCAGATATTGTGGGATTTTCTGCCTTGATATTCTGGGTTACATAGTTGTATGGATTTCTGTGAAAAGATGTTTGGGATCTTAGATTTTTTTTAAAATTGATTGAGACTATATGGGAATAAAAGGTCTTTTGGAGTTCTAAATGGAAAGTGAGATGTCTATTAAATTATGCCCTTTGGCGGAAAGTGCTACCCAAAACCATCAATGTTAAAAGATATTCAGAATCTTATAGCCCTTCCACAATATCTGCTTTGAACTGGGTTATCTGGGTCCATCCTCAGATAATGTGGGATTTCCTGCCTTGATATTCTGGGATATGGGCCTGTGTGGAAGAGCCCTTATTGTATGAAAAATGCTGTCAAATGGAGACGAACTGGGTTGTTTTTTTTTTGCTTATATTTGTGTGCCTGTTTCAGAATAGGAAATGTGTCACCATAAACGGCTCATAGGCCTGCCCCCTCAGGTTTTGCACCTAACCTTCTGTTTTGAGGGGATTTGTAATAAACATGAAGAAAAATTTAATGTCCTGTGACTGAGCCACCTGTTTATCTACTCACATTTGCATGTTTTCAAACTGCTAGGTTGGCAGAAGCTGGGGCTAAAAGCGGGAGTTTACCCCATCCCGTGGATTTGAACTGCTGACCTTCTGGTTAGCAAGTATTGTAGATGTCTCCTAAGTCATGTGGCTGGAATGACTGCATGGAATGCCGTTACCTTCCTGCCGAAGCAGTACCATTTTTTTTTCTCTGTCAGAAGTGACTTGAGAAACTGCAAGTCACTTCTGGTGGGAAGTACCTATTGATCTCACAACTGTATGCTTTTGAATTGTTAGGTTGGCAGAACAATGGGAGCTCACCCTGTTCCATGGATTCAAACTGTCAACCTTCCAGTCAGCAAGTTCTGCAGCTTAGTGGTTTGGCCTGCTGTGCCACTGTGACATCTTAAAACTTTAAAGGAAATTTATTTTTATTTCCAGCATTTCTACCCTGTCCTTCTCAACCCCCGAAGAGGGACTCAGGACAGCTTACATTTGGCACAATTTGATGCCATAACAAAGCAATATAACAACAATTAAACAATAAATAGAACATTAATTAAAACAATAAAACAGTATTAACTGCTGTATCACCATTCCAGTCAAATTCCATATCCAAAGCGTTATTTATGCCAGCTGTCCAAAAGCCTGGTCCCAGAACCACGACTTCTGTTTCTTCCTAAAAGACAGGAGGGATGAAATCGATCTTACCTCGTTGGGAAGCGAGTTCCACAGGCAGGGGGGCTACAGCCGAGAAGGCCCTGTCTCTCGTTCCCGCCAGATGTATTTGCGTCACTGGCAGGAGCGAGAGCAGGGTCTCCCCGAATGATCTTAAACTGCAAGGCAGGATGTAGTGGGAGAGGTGGTCGGACAAGTAAGGGCAGTGAAGACACACCCTCTCGTCATCTTTGTAAAGCCAGGTTAGGCCCCTTCCACACAGCTGAATAAAATCCCACATTATCTGCTTTGAACTGGAATATATGGCAGTGTGAACTCAGATAACCCAGTTCAAAGCAGACATTGTGGGATTTTTTGCCTTGATATTTTGGGTTATATGACCTTGTGGAAGGGCCCTCAGATAACCCCTTCCACACAGCTCACTAAAATCCTACATTATCTGATTTGAACTGAAATATATGGCGGTGTGGACTCAGATAACACAGTTCAAAGCAGATATTGTGAATTTTCTGCCTTGATATTCTGAGTTATATGATTGTGTGGAAGGGCCCTCAGATAACCCAGCCCCCTTCCACACAGCTCACTAAAATCCCACATTATCTGCTTTGAACAATATGGCAGTGTGGACTCACATAACCCAGTTCAAAGCAGACATTGTGGGATTTTCTGCCTTGGTATTCTGGGTTATATGACTGTGTGGAAGGGCTCTCAGATAATCCAGGAATATATGGCAGTGTGGACTCAGATAGCCCAGTTCAAAGCAGATATTGTGAATTTTCTGCCTTGATATTCAGGGTTATATGACTGTGTGGAAGGGCCCTCAGATAACCCAGACCCCTTCCACACAGCTCACTAAAATCCCACATTATCTGCTTTGAACTATATGGCAGTGTGGACTCAGATAACCCAATTCAAAGCAGATATTGTGGGATTTTTTGCCTTGATATTCTGCGTTATATGATTGTGTGGAAGGGCCCTCAGATAATCCAGGATTATATGGCAGTGTGAACTCAGATAACCCAGTTCAAAGCAGATATTGTGGGATTTTTTGCCTTGATATTCTGGGTTATATGATTGTGTGGGAGGGCCCTCAGATAACTCAGGCCCCTTCCACACATCTCACTAAAATCCTACATTATCTGCTTTGAACTGAGATATATGGCAGTGTGGACTCAGATAACCCAATTCAAAGCAGATATTATGGGATTTTTGCCTTGATATTCTGAGTTATATGATTGTGTGGAAGGGCCCTCAGATAATCCAGGATTATATGGCAGTGAGAACTCGGATTATCCAGTTCAAAGCAGATATTATGGGATTTTTGCCTTGATATTCTGAGTTATATGATTGTGTGGAAGGGCCCTCAGATAATCCAGGATTATATGGCAGTGTGAACTCAGATAACCCAGTTCAAAGCAGATATTGTGGGATTTTTTGCCTTGATATTCTGGGTTATATGATTGTGTGGGAGGGCCCTCAGATAACCCAGGCCCCTTCCACACAGCTCACTCAAATCCTACATTATCTGCTCTGAACTGAGATATATGGCAGTGTGGACTCAGATAACCCAGTTCAAAGCAGACATTGTGGGATTTTCTGTCTTGATATTCTGGGTTATACGATTGTGTGGAAGGGCCCTCAGATAATCCAGGAATATATGGCAGTGTGGCCTCAGATAACCCAGTTCAAAGCAGATATTCTGGGATTTTCTGCCTTGGTATTCTGGGTTTTATGACTATGTGGAAGGGCCCTCAGATAATCCAGGAATATATGGCAGTGTGGCCTCAGATAACCCAGTTCAAAGCAGATATTCTGGGATTTTCTGCCTTGATAGTTATATGACTGTGTAGAAAGGTCCTCAGATAACCCAGGCCCCTTCCACACAGCTCACTAAAATCCCACATTATCTGCTTTGAACTATATGGCAGTGTGGACTCAGCTAACCCAGTTCAAAGCAGATATTGTGGGATATTTTTTGCCTTGATATTTTGATTTATATGACTGTCTGGAAAGGCCCTCAGTTCAAAGCAGGTATTGTGGATTACTCTAGTTATATGGTTGTGTGGAGAGACCTTTTTGAAGCACAAAAAAAAGGAACTCGGGTTTGTCAGGGGCCTGGTTGCGAGAGGAACGCCTCAGCGAGCTTATAATATATACACACTCTCTCTCCTTCTCCCCTCCCCCTGCCTGCGCGCGCGCTCACGCTCTGAGAAGAGGGGGGGAGCCGTTGGAAACGTCAGAGAGAAGGGGAAGCGCGCGCTAGAGAGAGAGAGAGAGAGAGGAGGGAGCGCGCGACGCACAAACGCGCCGAGGCTCGCGCTGCCTTCCCGGCCCATGAGCCCCCGCGTGGAATGTAGAAGGGAGGGGAGGATGAGGAGGAGGATGAGGAGGACACAAGACGACCAGGCCGCCGTCTTCTTGAGCCTCTTCCTGTGAGGAAGGGCCGCACTGCGCCTGCGCGTAGCAGGCCCTGTTCTGTCGCTGCCTGCTTATTATTATTATTATTTTTTTTATGTTTTACTTTCTCTGCGTGGCCGAAGCAGCGGGGATCTCGCAGCCCTCCTTTTTTTCCTGCTCTGACGGGTTCCTCACCGTCGCCTCCTGAGGCACTTGAGGGGAGGCCTTCTTTCCCCCCCTTGCCCTTTCCCAACGGCTCTGTCTGTGGCCTCCCTCCCTCCCTCCCTCCCCACAGGCGGCCATGAGTCCCACGTCCCTGCTATGGAGGCGGTATTGGCGGCGTCGGTGGCTCAGCGACTGAAGGCGGCGGCGTTTCTGTGCCGAGCAGGGGCTTCTCGGGCTGCGGCGGCGGCGGCTCTGACGGTGCTTTTTAACCCTTAGATGGTCTCTAGCGAGCCGTTGCTACTGCCTGTGTCACTGGAGGACGAGTTCTCCAATAGCATGAAGGAGATGATCGGCGGCTGCTGCGTGTGCTCCGACGAGAGGGGCTGGGCCGAGAACCCGCTGGTTTACTGCGACGGACACGGCTGCAATGTCGCAGTGCATCAAGGTGAGTGGGGGAGGGGGAGGGGGGCAGAGGGAGGATGCCACAACAACAACAACAACAACTCTCCCTCCTACTGGGACACTTCGCTCGGGCCCTTCTTTTGATCCCATTCTAATCTTTCTTCCCCTTCAGAGCCACCAAAGCTGTCAGGAATGGTGGGAATTGAAGTCCAAAACACCTGGAGGGCCCAAGTTGGCCATGCCTGGCTGAAAATAGTTCATTTATATATTTTTAAAATACAGGCAGCCCCTAAGTTACGAACATCCGACTTAGAAACGACTCCTAGTTAATGATAATAATAATAATACTAACGCTTTATTTATATCCTGCCCTCTCCCCAGGGGACTTGAGCTTACAACAGGGACACAGTATAAAAAATCAGGCGGGGAGGGGGATGGGGGTGAGAGAAATCTGCATATAGGAAGGGAAATTCACTTCTGAAAGAGTTGTCACAGGAAAATGTGTCTTCACTGAAGCTTCTCACCAATCCTTGTTTCCATAACAAGCCATTTAAAAAAAAATAATGATCACATGGACAGAAAGTGAGGTGACATCTTCTGAAAGGAGGCGCAGATAGCAAAACAAATCCTCAGGGTTGTTAACCCTTCCCTATGCTATCAAAAGCTAAAATGGAATCTATTTTTGGATAGAGTTACACTTGAAAGCTAAAACAGAATATAATTTTAGCTGTAGTTACCCTTGAGAACAAACCTACAGAACTTATTTTGTACGTAACTTGGGGACGGCCTGTATATGATTTATTGCTTGTTTCACATAGACTCCAGTTTCTCATCACAGTTCTGCAACTTACCTACACGCTGCAGCTGACACACGAACTCGAGACACAGCCTGGAAAACTCTGGTTTAGTCTCTCTCCTTTCCTCCCCAAGAAACAAAATGGTTTTTCCTCTCCTTCCCTTCTATTATACCTGGGGGTGGGGGAGGGAGAGGGAGCTGCCAGTTTCAGAAAAGGGAGACCTTATATATAGAATCAGAGTTGGAAGAGGCCTCAAGGGCTATCCAGTTCAACTCCATTCTGCCATGCAGGAATGCACAATCAAAGCACTCTTGACAGAGGGCCATCCAGGCTCTGTTTAAAATCCTCCAGAGTGGGAAATTCCCCGATCCTCTGAGGGATCATATTCAATGTGATAGAATCATGGGAGTTGGTAGCTTGACTGCCTTTCCCGCCAAAGAGGGCCAATGATTCACCAAACTACAACTCCCAGGAATCCATAGCCTTGAGCCATGGCACATTCATTTGGCAGTGAAAATGCAGCCTCTATTTTTGTTTCTGTGTGTACCTAATGACTTGCTTGCCTGCTCTTTCCCCTCCTGTTTGCCATTGGTAGTAAAAGTTATCAGGAAGGCCAAGTTCAGAGAGTTTTGGAAAATATTGAGTCTGGGAACATCAAGCTAGGCCCTCCTCCCATGTGGATCTCACTTCCTTGGACCTTTGAGGAGTAGTCTGGCAACATGTGTGCCTGAGAGGCAGAGTTAGCTCTCATGTGACTGGCGCTTGGCTTCCCAGCCGATGGCTGCTTTGCCTGGACAGGTCGGCTGGATCAGGAGACTTCCTGTTTGCAGCAGGATGGTGCTGGGGGAGGGAAGGAAAGGGCCACTGAAGAATTTACTTAGTTTCTGATGGTAGATTTGTTTGGATTAATGGAAGGGGAGCAGTTGACCAGGGTCCAGCTGAGTTACTGTGTGGCTTGCCATAATGAACACTGTATCATTTGTTAGTGTTAGTGTCATAGAGTGCTAAAAGACCACAAGGTCCAACTCCCTGTCATGCAGGAACACACAGGGCACATCTACACTGATCATTTAATGCAGTTTAAAGACAGCCTGACAGCATTGTGTTTACATCATGCATGCCATGCACATGCACTGCAGCTTACTATAAGGGCCTTAATCTGAGGAAACCAAAGTCAAGTAATACTCTGAAACAGAGACCTTAATGTGCATCAGGGGCTTTACTGTAAACCATGTCGTAGCGAAAGTGATGAAGGGATCCACATATGTGCCAGTGATCTGCATACAAGTGCCATCCAGGCCTTGAGCCAGTTCTAGGATTTCCTATCGAATAATCTGCATCCTGAAACTGCCTCCTTATTTGACGTAAGCGGTCAGTGCAAATGTGCCTCAAATCAAAGCACTCCTGACAGATGGCCATCCAGACTCTGCTTTAAAATTCAGAGAAGGAGACTCCACCACACTCCTAATGCAGCATATTCCACTACTGAGCAGCTCTTACCACCAGGAGGTTCTTACTAATATTAAAATGGAGTTTTAGCTTTCTGCAGTTTGAATCCAGTGACTTTTAGATGTGCAATTCTACCATTATAATTCTGTTAAATCTGAGCAATTGCAATTGTCTACTCATATATTTGCATAAAAAAGCTTGATGGTGAAAGATGAGAAAGAGGGGTAATGTGAGACTTCAGTCTTCACCAATTTCATAAAAGCTTAAGCATTTTCAAATATATGAAACTGAAAGAGGAATGCAGATGATCATTTATCACCAGGGGCGCTCAACCCATTACGCAAAGTTAGCTTTTGCAGTATAGTTGATTTTGCCCAGGGGCGCTCTTGAGGCGCTCTTGGGGGGAAATAGACCTCGACATATGCGAGTTGTAGTTACTGGGATGTATAGTTCACCAACAATCAAAGAGCATTCTGAACTCCACCAATGATGGAATTGAACCAAATATGGCACACAGAACTCCCACGACGATCAGAAAATATATATCAGTGATTGGTTGGGGTGGGGTGGGGTGGGGGGTGGGGCAAAATACTATTTGCTTACCATTGAAAATTACCTAGGGCCGCCTCTGCCTATCACATTCTGTGGTGTAGCTATATGATTTTTTCTTTTTTAATGAGTACTGAATTGTGAAGAATGAAAACAAACCAGAAACCTTTATGTAGCTGTATCCTAAAATATGTTGGCAGATTTCTTGAGGAAATTGAGTTTGGTTTTATATATTAAGTGAAAGTATTCAAGTTTGGTACAGGTGAGAGACCTGTACCAAACTGTTGTATTCTTGGCCAGTGCATTGATTTCTTTTATTGAATTACCAGTATGTTATCATTTGCAAAGTCTTGAGGAAATAGCCCATGCATGGGAACTGATCAATAACAAGCTGCAGGGGAAATAGGAGAAATCAGGAGACATACAAGATGATAAAATATGTAAGATCAGAATTAATACTGTTGTACTGTGACTTTTAACAATTTTAATAGGCTAGATGTCTGTTTGGTACTAATAAAAGCATGTGTTTGCTGCTACTAATAAAAATGTACCTTCATATGTTCATATTTTCGCAAAATAAACTTAAGGGAATTTTGCCTGTATTTGATAGCATTTGTTTTTGTGTAATCTTGTTGTGAGTGTTGTTTGTTTGGGTTTACTTTTTTGTCTGATCTGTTGATTGTAATAAATTATTCATTCTATTTTTGTAGGTTTTTTTCGGGCTATAGGGCCATGTTCTAGAGGCATTTCTCCTGACGTTTCGCCTGCATCTAGATGCAGGCGAAACGTCAGGAGAAATGCCTCTAGAACATGGCCCTATAGCCCGAAAAAAACCTACAAGAACCTAGTGATTCCAGCCATGAAAGCCTTCGACAGTACATTCTGTTTTGTTCAGTGATTTTTAACTCTCAATGAATGAATGGATAGTTGCATCCTAGGGAAAACAGCTGTGGATGACCATTTAGTTCAAATTAATATATCTTCCAATAAGCTCTTTGGTTATTCACACTGATGCTCTTTATCTCTCTGTAAAACCAAACATTTTGTGGGAAAAATTAAAGACTAGTTCCATTATGTTTCACTGCAAGCTTTGTATATATGCGCATGCATGTATTTTTCAGATCGCATTAAAGATTCTCTGTGTACCTGGTATCCTTTCTGAGGGAGCTATAGATTAATAGAAAAAGATCCGCTTAAGAGTCATCCTCTTGCTATAGTAGTTATTTCCTCAAGGGACACTGATGGAGGGAGTAGTGACAGCAGTGTGGAGCAGCTGTCATTCTTTCAGTGCTTCAGTCTTCCATGACAGCATGCTAAGTAAAGGAATTTGAAATGGTAGCAGACTCTTGTAGAAATGCAGAAATGTTGTGCAATGGCATCCTACAATGTTACCATGGGTATATTGGATGTACAAAAATAAGTCTCTACTCCAGAATAATTCCTTATACTGCATATAATATGCTAATGTGGATCCAGGGTGAGTTCTTAAGCTTAGCATAATATCGGATGGTGTCGTAGCATTATGAGTTCATGTGTAATGAACATAACATTTTCTTATAGGCCAGGAAAAGGAAGAGAAGGGAAGAAAGCTAGAATAGAAGGGAACTGGCATTTGTAAAGTATGTTGCTGGGCTTATGCACAATATATGTCTTGGCCCAGACACTAATTTGTAGCTTCTATTCATATTTTAGCAATGTTATGTTCGTTAGGGGCATATTGAACTGTATATGTTAATCTGCCAACTCATTTTCACACATTCTGATAGCCCCTGTCCATAGCATTTCTAAAATCACTTGAGCTGGCAGTATTCAGATGTGTTTAAGAAAAGAAGCCTGGTATATTCAAGAGTTGTATTAATTCAGATGCAGCTAATATGCAATTGTGTTCAAATCCAAATGGCAAATTAAAAAAACCTGAAGCTGGTATCCTGTATTTAATTTATCCTTTCTTAAACACTCCTGGAACCAAACAGTACTTGATTCTTTGGTAAATGTGTATAGTATTTTATTATCTGTTAAAATAGCTGTTCTTATTCTTATAAATGAGATGTGGAATGCCACAAATTAAAACAAGGCTGCCTGAAACCCATTGATTTTGTATTCCTATTGTATTTGTTGTGTTGTAAGTAAGCCGGAGTCCCTTCTGGGAGAAGGGGCAGGGTATAAATAAAGCTTGTTGTTGTTGTTATTGTTGTTGTTGTTGTTGAGTGATCTGGTGGGAAGGAGCTATTCTGTCAGTTAAGGAGGCATGTAGAAACCTGTGCAGTAAGAATTTAATGTTCTATATATTTATGTAGGGGTAAATCCCATTAACTTCAGTGTGTGTTAACTCGGGAAATGCATATGACTTTGTGCTATATAACTTAAGCTTATTTTAGTTTCAGGATTGGTTGCATACATTTATGATGATTGCTAAACAAAATTTCAGTATGATCCATGCTTACTACTTAAATTGTTTGAATTTCTGTGTTCATTCACATCTAGATTGTTTGGTTTATAGAAGTAGGTGAATTCTGAACTATGCAATACTGGGCCAGTCTTTATACATACAGTTTTTATACATTTCTACTAATTCCTTAATTGTGACCCTTGGATTTTAGAGTTTTACATGCATTCATAATTGCATTGCAAATTATATGAGATAAAATATTTGAGGGTTTAGCAACCTAAAATGTATAACTAATTGTGGTAAATGTTGATGTATGCCTGTATGTATATCTGTGTACGTTCTACAGGCTAAGAAGCCAGTATAGACCAGAATCAGAGTTTAGGAACTAACAGCCCAAGATCAACAAGGAGAACTCTTTCTGTGTATCCCCCCCCCCCCCCACACGCGAGCAAAGATGGCACCAGCTTCTGCATGCTGACAAGAAAGGAGTTATGGGTGACACGAGTCTAGCTATTGTTCTGAATGCCTGCTATAGCTAAGCAATTATGAAAGTTGGAAGAAGGAAAAAATTCTGTGCTACAGCACAGGCCATTTTCCTGTTATCCTTTCCCATGTTTCTCAAATTGCAGCAGGCATTTTAAATCATTGTTGGGGTTTGTGTCACCGTGTCCTCCTCTCTTGACAGCATGAAGGAAGGGATTAAGGTAGGGCAGGTGGCTGTGGCAGTCCTGATAGGTTGCCTAGTGGACCTCTCTGGTCCAACTCAGATGTGCTATTGATAGTACCAAACAAATGTTGGGAGTTACTCTATGCTTGAATATATAATCACATTGAAGACTGTAGAACTGTTCAGTTGTATGATAACTCCAGCCTTACTTGTGCCTGTTTCCTGTCCCATAGTGCTCTTTCATATAGTCAAAAATAACATGTTGCACCTGGCACAGCTGTATCTCTGGAGGATCCTACTTTATGACATCCTTCCCAGTGGGGAGTATTGGACTAAAGACAGTATGAAAATGAGGGTACTTTGCTGTGGTTGGCAAGCAATTGGTTGTGACTACAAGTTTGGAATAAAAGGAGTTATAAGTGTTTTATTGCATTACAACTGATAAATGTGATGCAGAGTTAAAGCTCTGGATAATTATGTATATTCTATAAGTAGGAGGCAT